>NW_006399966.1:1200734-1214561 GCF_000299155.1 Elephantulus edwardii | reverse complement strand
ATATCTCATAGTTGTTTTGATTTGCATCTCTCTTAGGGCTAGGGATTTTGAGCATTTCTTCATGTGCTTGTTAGCCATCTGAATGTCGTCTTTGACATTAACACTTGACCAGTAGTCAGCATGATGATTGATAGAGAAAAGCTTGAAACTGTCAATATAATCTTACTTGGATCCAGAGCCAACATTCTTGGTACCAGCAGTCAAGAAATGAGGAGACATTGGCACTGGGAAAGTCTGCAGTCAGGGACCTCTCCAAATTATTGATCTAGTGATGTCGGTTTGAGGACTAAGGTGCATCTGATTCACTTGCTATGCATCTGAGAGCTGAACAGTGAATAGGATGACTGAAGAAGAATGTATGCCTTTGAGCTGTCTTGTTGGAGAAGAGTATGGAACATCCCATGAACTGCCAAAAGAACAAACACATATGTGTTGGAGAAAATGCAACCAGAGTGTTCCTTGGAGGCAAAGATGATAATTCTTTACCTCACATCTTTAAGGCATGTTGCTAAATGGTGTATTCCTTAGAGAGGGACATGATGCTTGGAAAGGCGAAGGGTCAGTGAAGGAGAGGAATACCCTCAACCAAGTGGATTGACACAGTAACTATCACAGTGGGCTTTAGTGTGTCAGAAAGTATGAGGATGGCACAGGATAGGTCTGGATTCAGATCTGTTGTTCATAGAGTCTGTGTGTTGCATTCAGCTGGACAGTACCTAACATTAACAGTGCTGGGAATATTATTTCCGTGAAAGTTACATAAACAAGATGTTCTTAAGAGCTTGATTTTAAAACAATATAATTTACCTTTTTTTAAAAAAAAAAAATTCTGGACTGTTTTAAAGTATTATTTTTGGAATCCTGATCTCTTGCTTAAGTATACAAGGTGAGGAAGTGGAAAGAGGCTTCCTCTTGGTTCAGCTGTTTGCAGTATAGATCTATAAAGCCTGATGATTATTCCATTAGTTGCTTACATTAGTTTAAGAGGTGTTTTCTAAAAAGTTGGATCCTAGGCAAATTAACATTATCCCACCTAACCTCTATTAGCATCTAGTCTTCTGTAAAATTTACCTTTAGCATCATAATGGTGTTTAAATATTCCAGTCTGTAAAACTGAGCTATTTAGGTCGTCTTTAAAGTGTTTCAATAATTGTAGTTTTCAGTGCATAAGTCTTGTATGTTTTTTGAAAACTATTCCTGTTGTTGATTGCTGTCGAGTTGAACATGACTCATAAGGACCCTATGAGCAAAAGACCAGAAGCTTTTCTATAGCTATCCTTGTTTCTCAAAGTTCATAGAGTTTAGAGACGCATTTTGCTTACGAAGTTGCCCTTTATTTTTTATTTTTAAATGCCATAAATACAGTTTTGTTTAGTCATGTTATATTTTATAACTTTGCTGAATTTATTTCTTTGCTTTTAAAGTGTGTGTGTGTGTGTGTGTGTGTGTGTGTGTGAATAAAAAGTTTTGTATGGGAAGGTTTATTCTTCCTAGTCGGATGCATTTTATGTCTTTGCCTTATTGTATTGGCTTGATCCTCTGGTAAACTGTTGAATAGAGTGAACAGTCTACCTTGTTCCTGAATGCTTCCCGTCTACCAGTAAAGTAAATGTTAGCTGTGCGTTTTTCAAACACACCTTTAACAGGATGGAACATTCCCTTCTCTTTAAGTTTTTAGAATACCTTTCTAATGAGAAACTGTTAGATTTTGCTGAGTTCTTTTTCTACATCTATCTAGGTAGTAAGGTGCATCCTTTTTATTTTTGATCTCTACCGAATATCTTTTTTCTCCATTAAAACGACTCTGTGTGTGTGTCATAGTGCTTTTCGCTCTAAAGACTGATCTTTTATCTCAGACTTCATATTTTTATTTCTTTGGGTTTTTTTCTTGGTAAATTTTTAAATATGAATTTTAAGTTATAGTTAAAACTATAGTTATTCAACTATCATATTCTGTCTCTTTTAATTTGATGTTCCTTTTTTTTTGGTCCATTTTCTTTCTATGAGACTTTTTAATAGATGCCATATTTAAATTTCTTTGTCCCTTTTTTTTTAAGTTCTTTTTTAAAAAATTAATTTTAATGAAAGTTTACAGAGATTTAGGTTTCCAGTCATTCATTGTTGCACTGCTTTATTTTTATAATTCATTACTAGTGAGCTCTGGTAGCCTAGTAGGTTAGTAGCTGTGCTGCCAATCCAAAGGTAGGCACCAGTTCAAATCCATCAGCTTCTCCATGGGAGATCTTCCTTTGTGCAATTTACAACCTCTGAAAACCCTCTGGAGGCTCAACTGTGAGTTGGCTCTGACTCCAGGAGGCAATTTGAATATTGTTTCCTTTAGGATCAGATTTATATTTTTATTTTGTATCTTTCCATTTATATATTGGTTTTATTAAGTTGTGTATTTAGCTTTGGTTGGATGAAAGATTAGGATATTGATGCAAGAAAGTTGTTGGCATGGATTGTCTGTATAATGTTGTTATGTGCCATCAAGTCGCCTTTGACCCATAGTGACCCTGTGTACAATAGCTCTGAACCCTGTCCTGTCCTGAGCCAGTCTCACCGATTCTAACACATCAACCCCCATTGCCAGTAATGTATCAGTCTGTCCCACCTAGGGTCTTCCTTGCTTGTGCCATCCCTCCATCCTTCTAAACTTGATGTCCTCAGGGACATGGGTCTGACCCTCTAGACCATGTGTGTGCCCCAAAGTATGTAAGATGGAGCTTCACAATCCTAGTCTCCAAGGGGACACTTGGTTCCATCCTCTCCAAGACAAACCTGTTTGGTTTCTTGGTGGTCTGTGGTATGTCTAAGGCTCTTCTCCAGGACCACAATTCAAAAGTATCGATTCTTCTGTCATCTTTAGTCATTGTCCAGCTCTCTGATGCTTAGCAAGTAACTGCAAAAACCATGGGCTGGATTAGGTGCACCTCAGTCTCTAGACTGGCGTTGTTACTTCTCAGTACTCTGAGAGATCCCTGATGCACATTTTTTCCAGTGTAATTCTTCTTTTGATTTCCTGACTGTGAGTGCCAAGAGTGTTGATTGTGGAGCCAAGCAAGCTGTAGTTGTTAACAACCCAATCTTGTCTCTATCCATCATGATACTGCCAATTGGCCCAGTGGTGAGAATCTTTGTCTTCTTGATTTTGAGCTTTAATTCATATTGAAGACTACAGTCTGCGCAATACTGCCTCCCAAATAGTATTGTCCAAAAATGATGGCAGTGTTGGCTCCAGTCTCTCTGAAGTGTTTGGTGAGCTCCAAGTAGGAAGATGAACTCTTTTGTTAGTATAATAAAACTAGCAGAATTCAGTGGGTGAAATATTTCACTCTTTGCAAAGATGCCTTCCTTTACTTTGTCCATTTATCAGTTGTGGAGGGCAGAATTTCAGTGCTTGCTTTCTCAAAATGGCTGTCCCCACAACAAGCGTTTTTCCTTGGACCTACTTCTTTTCATTTTTAGAGATTTGTGTGTTGTATTTTAAAGAGATTTCTTCCTATGTTTTATCCAGGAGTCAGAAACAGTCTCCAGGGCCCTCAGTATACAAGGTGGGGGGCGGAAAGAAGCCTCCTGTTGGCTCAGCTGTTTGTAATACAGATCTTTAATTCCTGATGATTATTCCATTACTTGCTTATGTTTTCTTACCTATGTAACACTCATTTTGGAACTTTGTAAGAGCTTCCTTTAAAAGACCAAACCTTTCTTACAGCTGATATTTTGAGCTATGACAATCACATTTGTTTAGAAGCAAAGATGAAGAAGACTGTAGAAGCTTTGAAATTATAACCTAAAGTTATCAGTCCTACCAAATTGCAGTATATATATTGGAAGTGTTCATTATGATGGCCGTTATTAATAAATTGAAGACCAAATTTGTTTTAGAAAGGTTAGAGAACGTTTCTAGTTATTTAGACTATAGAGATATATTCTAACTGCAGCCTGCCATTTACTGGCTGTTTAGCCTCTTTGAGATATTGCTATTTTTGTGCTTTTGAGTCAGTTATGACTCATAGTGACCCCATGTGAGAGAATAGAATGGCCTCTAGAATTTTTTTAGACTGTAAACTTTAGAAGAGATTACCCATAGGTTTTTTCCTACAGAACTGAATTGCCAATCTTTTGGTCAGTGGCTAGCCACTTACATCACTGAGGCACCTTTCTTTGAGATTAAGAACCAAAAAACCCCCATTGTTGTTGCTGTATGAACTCATTGTGACCCTATAGGACACCATGGAATAGCCCCATAGGCTTTCAGAGCTGTAATGTTTGCACATGTGTCTTCTTTCCCCGTACTATGAAGAGGTCTTCTTAAGGTCTTTTAGACTTAAATGTTTTCTAGCAAGAATGGCCCCAGCATCTTCCCCGATGATTATTTTATTGTTAAATTTCTTTTCCAGGTCTTAACTCTGATGTTACTTGATCTCATGTAACTTATCCCTGATTCTAGATTATTCTGTGTACCTTGTTGTATATGGTCACATGGCAGTAATCTTAATTGTAATTTTGCATTTACTGTGTGATTATTTAGTCACCTTTTTCCCCCAGTGAATATTTATTGAAGTTTTCCCTTGCCTTGTAAACTTTGTTAGGGCAGATTAAGGGCTAGGTCTGTCATTTTGTTTCTGTTTGTCTTGGATATTATATCCCCAGAATTCAGTACCATACCTTGGTAGTAGGGAGTACATAGTAAGTAATTGTTGAAAGACTAAATAAATAATACTGAAAATAATATTGCCTAGTTTACATGCCTGTATCATATTTCAAGGGAAACATTTGTATGAAGTCTATACACTATTCAGGGGCTGGCCCTAATAGCACCTGTAGTTGTTTGATGACAGGAAGTCTACAGCAGTCATTGAGAGTGGTTATTGAGAGCATGTACCCTTCAAGTCTCTTTTCATTTTCTTTAACTGTAAAATGGAAACAGTTGTAGTAATAATAACGACAACCACAACTACCACTACAGCCTTATAGAACTGTTCCATGTGATCATGTCAGTAAATTTTGTAGCAAATAGAAATTGTTCAATAGGCAATGGTTATACCATTGTTAATATGGTAAATAATTGGAAAACGAAAGGAATATATGTAAAGTATATATGGGGTGTAGTGTGTGGTATCTCTTGTTTAATTGTCCTCGAAATAGCTCATATTTCCTCATTATGTGGTGATGATACTGTGTTAGTTAGGCGTATAATGAGTATCCCTGAATAGTTGAAATAATTGAATCAAAAACAGCTTTAGAATGTCCTATAAATCCACTTATAACTACCACAGTCATTGAGTGACAGTATTGGAATTCAGTCTGGACTTTTGGACCACTGTGTGTTCCTAGATACTGTTTGCATGTTCACAATACTATGGGTGTACTTCAGAGATCCTGAGAGTTCAGTTACATTGTGAAAACGACCAAAATAGGACATAGAGACATGAAGCAAGCAAATGCTGTTGGAAAAATGGCACCGGTTGCCAGAGACTTTCTGCTTGTAAAAAGCATGACATATATCCACATAGCATAATACCGAGAGCTGAGATATGCTTATTAGTATTGGTATTGACCAGTATTAGTATTAGTATTGACCAGTCACGTGCATTTATTGTGCGTTGATTGTTTCACCATCCTGTTTTGACAAAAGCATACCAAAGTTCAGCCTGCTTTATAGGATTAACTTTCTGTTTCCCCTAATTTACTTTTCAAAAATAATTATAAGTATGTAGTATTTTTTAAAATATGTAGTACTCTTTTTACACCTTACATGGTTCAAGCCACCATGTCTCAGTGCCTGTGTCTTATATCTAAATAGTTTTCCTTTGTTTTATATAGTTAATAATTTTATTCATACAAATGTTTGTGGAGAAAGATGCATAACTTCCTTGTGATTTGTGGTATACCTTTATTACAGGCTCAGCAAAACAGTCCCTCTTCTACGGGATCTGGCAACACAGAGCATTCCTGCAGCTCCCAAAAACAGATCTCCATGCAGCACAGACAGACGCAGGTCAGTGGTTGGGTGAGCAGTGGAGGAGAAGCTCTGCTTAGAACTCAGTGTTAGGCACTATGATTCTTCTGAATCTTTTTGTTTCTCTGACTTTACTCCTTTGTTTTGTGTGTGTGTTGTATTCGGAATTTGCATGATTAGTATTTAAAGTCCCTTTGGAGATGTTTAAGTCTTTTCTTTACCTTTTTGGTATATTGTAGCAGAAATGCTTGTTTGGTGGTGAGGAGAAGACAAACACTCTGGAGATCTTCAGACCTGAATTCATTTGCATTCTGACTTTGTAGTTGATATTTTATCTTCTGACCTCAGTTTTCTTGAATATGAATCATCTGCTAAATAAAGTCAGTTCTGATAAACTCTGACAAATGTATTCAGCATTCTTATTAGGATAACACTATAAACTTGCAGTAATTCTAATCTTTCATTTATTACGTAGTTGATTTTTTTCACCCTTACTTTTGACAAGACCTTTCTAAATTTCTCAAATATGTGGTTCACTGACATAATCTTTTGTTAATCAGTCTCTAGAAACTTTTTTTTTTAACCTAAATAATGTGAATATAAAAAGATTGTATCTGAAAGGTTGTGGCTGTTCTTTGTTGCCTTCAGTACAACATGCTTGCCAATCTGGAGACTTCCCAAGTCACAAGAACTTTAAGGCCCATAGGGAAAGAGGAACAACTGCTTTTCATTTTATTTAACTCCCAGTTCTTAGACAGTTGAACAGACTTAGTTCAGACAACTTCTTCTACCTTCTGATTATCCCACTAGATGGCATTTTTGTTCTTTAGAAATCTGGGTCATTTTGCCTATGAGGTTCTTTTCTATTCATAGTGAATTTCATTTCTAGAGTAGTATCTTTCTGTATTTTTTACTAGTTTGAGAATTCATGTACTTGATTGTAGAGTTAACAGGTTTTTTTAAAGCATCAAATGATAAACCCCTCTAACACTTAAAGAGTGGAATTGGGGGAGGGGAACCAGATTTAAAATTCTTGAGTGATGTGATTCCTATTTGTATTAACAAGTGGTTTTTGTTTTTATTTTTTTAAAAAATATGCTTACATTGATATTTTCAGTTGAGTTCTAAATTTGTTTTTCCTTTCTCTCTGTAGTCTGACCTCACAATAGAAAAAATATCTGCACTAGAAAATAGTAAAAATTCTGACTTAGAGAAGAAAGAAGGAAGAATAGATGATTTGTTACGAGTAAGTATAAACATGTAAGAAATTTCATAGTAAGCATGGAGGAATGATATTTATATTTGAATTAGTAGCATAAAAATAATTACTAAAGCCAAATAAAGTTAAGTAATTGATGTTTGATCTGAGACAGTCTTATTAGTAACCAGAATTATACTTACATTTTAAACACTCTGGAAAATTTTTACAGTAGAATGTTCATTTTAAATTAGAGAAAAAGTTACCTGGAGTGTTATATTTCATTTATAACTGTGGGAATAATTAGAAATATTGCCTTCTCATTCCAGAGATATTTTGTTATTCTTGAATTTTAAAAAATTTTCTTTCTGAGAACTTTTTGGCCCTTGTTTTGCATCATATCTGTTTAGCTGTAGGGTGTTTTTTTTTAACTTTTTATTATTATTATTTTTTGTGTGTGTGTGCATGTACTGTCAAATCAGATCTGACTGGTACAGGAGGAAATTGTCCCTCCTTCTCCGGCAGAGCATCTGGTGGATTTGAACCGTGTACCTCTGGGATTGCAGTACAGCTTCTTGCCACTAGGCCACCAGAGCTCCCCTTTAGCTGTAGTTTTTATGCTTGTGTTAGAAACTTTAAAAATTGCTGGTCTGCAAATGATGTGATATCTCTAAAAAAATAATACCAATGATGTTTTAAAGAAATGTTGTTGTTTTTTTAAGAAATGTTATAAATATTCAATTTGAGATGATGGCTTATCTTTGAAAACTGAAAAAGATACTCATTGTTTTCCTGATAAAATACTCTGTAAAATTGTTACTAATAAATAGAAGCGGTATCATCAGAAGCTGTCTGACTTTAGGGAGGATAATGCGCATCAGAATTGGCCCAAAGCTGGTGACTATGAGGTAAAGGTCAAATAGATCTCCATCCTCAAACCCTTCTAACAATTCTGTTTCCAGCCATCCTCTCTACAGCACTCCTTGTCTTCTGGGTTCAGTAATCTATTGTCATTGTTACACACAACTCAAAGACCATACTTGGAATTAAATGGTTTAAAATTGCAACAAGATATAACTCGGGATCAAGAAGCTGTGGGAAAAGTGTTCTTCCTTCATGAGGGAGAGCAGTCACAAAACTGTTCTCTCAGCTGCTTTTGGGCCCCATGAAAACAGACTTCTCTGTATGCCTTTAAGACAGATTGCTTTTGGCTTTGCTGTCTCTGTTAGCACAGACTTTGTCACAGGGATCTTTCTAGGCCCGCTGGTGCAGAGGCCTTTCTGGACCCATTGCTGTTTTCAGTTTCTGTGTTACAGTTGTTTTAAGAGATTCTCTTTCTCTGCTGTTTCTCTACTTCTTTCTTTCTTTTTTGTTGTTTTTGTTTTTGTGAAAACTTCTGTAATATTGGCTGTAATTCTACTAGTTTCAAGGCATGACCTTCCCACCAGGTCTGTAAACTCTCTGGATAGAACACAGATGGTTTATTTGCATAGCCTATTGACCAGTCCCCATAAGATTTATACCCATCATAAGACAAGCTTCATCAAGAACTAGACAAAAAGTATTAATTAAATCAAGTTGTTTACAGATTACCCAGAAAAATAATCACACCTTCCAGAGTAGAACACTAGGATAGAGCCCTTTGGGCTTAGAGAAAGAAAATCTCTCAACTGATTTTTTCCAAAGAATCCAGACAAAAGTACCTAAAACATCTCATATCTGTAATTCCATAACCTGAAAAAAAAAAATAATGGGTATGCTTTTTTCCTGGTAATGATTTGGAGCTGTTTTGAGTATACGCACATCTGCACATACGTGTAAATATTAGTGATAGAGAGAAGTGGCTAGCATTTTTATCTGCTGCAGTGATTTAGAAAGTATAGATTTGATCTTTATTTGCACTAGTATAGTAGTTTTCAGTACCGGTTCCAGGGAGCCCTGAGATTTCAGTAGAGGAGCCTCTGGACAGTAAGGGGAGTGGAAGCTCTGCTTTCTCAGTTCTTCCTGGCCTCTGGGTCAGCTTTCATGTGAACAAAAAGCTGTAAAATAATCAACAATGAAAGTCACTATCTAATGACTAGCTCTCTTTAGAAACATAGTACAAAATAGTGCGTTTTTACTTCTTTCCTTGTAAGATGAGATTTAGTACGTGTTTACATATATGAGCCATAAGCATAGTCTTGGTATATATATGGATATTGTATACTATATAACAGTAATTTCTTTTACAGGAAGTTTTTGGGTATTTTTAATTTTCTTTCTTTCTTTCTTTCTTTCTTTCTTTTTTTACAGTTCAGGAAGAGACTGGTTTTCATTCATGCATGCACATTTTCCTCCCTCCTCCAATTCCCTTTGTAACATTTGTCCTGTTCCAGGCTATTAATTGGCATACACATAATTCTTGGTCATCCATTCCCTTCAAATTGTCCTTCCTTTCACCCATTCTAGTGCAGTGTTCATTATCTATTTAGTCTTTTCCTGGGTGCCCCCACCCCAATTACAGGAAGTTGATGACCAAATTAAGAATAATTTATTGCATAGTTTGTTAAAGCAGGTTTCATAGCTCATTAGATTTTTTTTTTAATTCCAGTTCTTCTCTTGTTTCGTATTTGTCTCCCCCCCCCCCCTTTCATCTCTTGACTGACTGGAATATGAAATTTTTTCCCTTCTTTTCAAGAAGGATGTATCAGTGTTAAATTATGTGTGCTCTTGCAGGGCTGAGAATTTTCCTGCTTTCCAGCTCATGTGAAAGACAGTGTGCTGTGTGTAAGAATTTTATGTCATAACTTGTTGGTTTTTTTCCCCTACCTTCCCCCTAGAGTGTGTGTTTATGTGCCCCTGTCCCATTCTTCACTTTTTATACCATTTAAAGTTTAGAGAAGTCTATAACAAAAGGAATAAAAGCCATGTGTTTGCTGTGATGACTGTAGGTCCCATCACACTAGATGGAAACTACTAGTTCCATTTCATAGATTTTTCCATGCTGCAACTTCTGCTATATATTTGTTGCACTTGGTTTTCTTTTTTATTTTTTCACCATGTTACTATAATTGAGGATAAGAATGAAATATGTCAAAGATTCTACTTGCTAAATGTTTACCTGTTTTTCTAAGAATTCAGCTGTCTTGAAGATAATTTTACTGATTACACTTGTTATGTACTTAATTCTTACTTATATTACATTCTTATTTCTTACACAGTTCACTTTTTAAATTGTAATATATATATATACATACATACACAAATCTTTTGACATTTCAATTGTTTTCTACATGTTCATTTCTCCAGTTCACTTTTTATCTCATCTTGTGCATTCTCTATAATTTTTAATTCCTTGATGCACATTTCTTTTTTGTATTTTGTTAGAGTATGATGCACAGTATGCTAAAATGCTCTCTTGTTTTCTATTAAGAGCTTATTATTGAAAAAACGGGAAAAAGAGCTTATTTTCATTATTTTCAAGCTGATATTTCCTTTTCTTACTCAAAAGTATTATCTCCTACCCCTACTTTTGTGTACTTTTCCAGCTTTTGAATGAGGAGAACCATGTTCCAACTCAAAGTGTTTTATAAGAGAGAATATACTTGCAGTTGTTGCTTTCATTTCTGTTTTGGTTTTTGGTTGGGTTTTTTTTTTTTAGCTTGAATGCTGGTTGAATTGCCTTTTAACATTTAAAATTAGATGGTTTGTGAGTATGAAAAGCCAAGTTCTGCTTTTCATCTAGAGAATCTGTCCTAGACTAGGAAAGTGTCCTGGGTTCATCTTCCTTCTTAGCCTGGTTTTCTCATTAGGGAAGATGTTGTGTATGGAAAAAAACCCCTTGAATCTTGAATTGAGACTGCCTTTTTTCTTTGATCTTAAATCTCCGCTTTTATTTTATTTTGGTTTTGTTTTTTCTTTTATTTGTTCATTAGGGTACATTTTCTCCCCGCTTCCTTCTCTCAACACACCCCACAATTCACCCCTTGTTCCAGATTGTTCTCATACATATAAAGCATAATCATATATTCCTTTCAGATAGGTCTTGCCCTCATTTGCTCTAATGCAGTGTTCATTATGCATTCTTTCCCTATTCCCTACCCAAACCCCCTGTGTCTGTCTTATTTTATACTACTTGTCCTTTTGTGACTGAGATATTTCACTTAGCATAATGTCCTCAAGGCTCCCCCATGTTGTGTAGTGTTTTACTGCTTCATTGTTTTTCATTGCTGTGTAGTATCCCATTTCTCTGTCCATTCTTTTGTTGAGGGGCACTTGGGTTGCCTCCGTCTCTTTGCTATTTTGAATAATACAGCAATAAATATGGTGTACATAGATCTGTTGGGAGTTTGGCTCTGGTTTCTTTAGTATATATTATCAGTAGTGGAATTGCTGGGTTAAATGGTATTTCTGTTCTCAACTTTTCAAGAAAGTGCCAGACCACTTCCATAGTGGTTGTACCATTTTATATTCTCACCAGCAGTAAGAGTTCCAGTTCTCTCCTCAACCTTGTCAGCATTTGTTGTTTGCTGCCCTATTGAACTTTGCTATTGTTACTGGTGGTTTTCTTTCTGACGAAGTCACACACCTCCTCCTGCTCACCACATCTGCTCTGTTATTTTCTCATTGTTAATAAAGCCTTCCTTGAGATAAAGAACAGTTGTGGTAGGGTTTATCTTTCAAGAAAGAAAACTGCTGCCATTTTTCCAAGTTGATTAAAACATGTATTTCATGCATTAGAACATGTATCTGGAGAGCATCCAGCAGGCAAAAGACCGTGGGTCCTTGCTTCCTTTCAGGTACACACAGTGAAAGTGGATCATTTATTGAGCTTTTCAGCAAATGTTCATTTTAGTGAGAAATTCAGAAAGGCTGGATCAGAAATTACCCACCAGGTACAGTTTTGAACATGACCTCCTAAAAGACACTAGTACTAGAAACCACAAAATTCCCAGTTCTTAAGATTTTAAATTAGCTGTCAGATTCCAGGTTTCAAGGAAATAGGAAGTTCTGGTGGCCTGGTCTGTAGGGAGTGCTGTAAAGCTAAGCCCAAAAGTTCACATCTATAAGTAGAGCTAGGAGAAAAAGATAATCTCCTCCCATGCAATCTGCAGTCTCAGAAAATCCACTGGAGTGCAAACTCTGAGGCAGTTCCAACTTGATGACAATGAGGTTTTTGGGTGTTGTGTGTTTCTATGTTTGTTTTGTTTTGTATTGTGTATGTGTTATGTTGGTTTGGAGGTTTTTTGTTTTTAATTTTTGAGGGAATGTTCATCTTCATCATTAATTGTATTTTACATAAATATTATTATAATCTTCGGTTTGTTGATTCTTAAGTATGAATTGTTTTAAAGTGCTGGCTGTTGAGTGTGACACATGGAGATCTTATGAGCAATAGATCTGAACCCTTCCCTATCCTGTGCTATCGTTAATCATTTCTGATATACTCAAGCCCATTGTGACAGTCACTATGTCCCTCCATCTCTTTAGTGTCTTCTCCTTTGCTGACCTTCCATCTTTCCAGACGTGCTGTAATTTTCCAAGGACTGGAAACATGCCCAAAGTATGTGAAATGAAATTTCACTATCCTTGCCCAAGGTGCACTCTGGCTGCCCTTTTCCCAAAACATATTGATCCTTTGGGCAGTCTGTGTTACAGTCATCACGCTCCTGCATAACCATAAAGCAAAGGCTTTTCTTTGATCCTTACTCATTGTCCAACTTTCACACGCATATCGAATAATTAAAAATATTATGGTTTGGATCCAGTGCATCTTAGTCTTCAAACTGACATCCTTGCTCTTCAATATTTTGGAGAGGTCCCTGATAGCCTACTTTCCCAGTGTGGTATATCTTTTGATTTCCTGTCTGGTGGTACCAAGGGTGTTGATTATGTATCAAAACAAGATGAAATCATTGGCAGTTTCTGTCTCTTCTCCATCTATCATTATGTTGCCTGTTGGCCCAATGGTGAAGGTTTTTAATTTCTTTTTTTTTTTTTATTCAAACTGCAAGTTTAAAAAATATGAGAAAACATTTTTCACAGAAAAAAATTTAAATTGCCCCTCCTTCCCTGGCAGAGCATCTGGTGGATTCAAACCACGCACCTCTGGGATTGTAGTTGTAGCTTCTTGCCACTAGGCCACCAGAGCTTCCGGTTTTTAATTTCTTAATGTTGAGATGTAAAGCATTTTGAAGGCTATAGTCTTAGATTTTTCTGTAGCAAATCTTTCAAGTCCTCCTCACTTCAGGAAGTAGGGTTGTATCATCTGCATAATGCTGGTTGTTGATGAATCTTCCTTTAATCCTGATTCCACATTCTTCTTCATCTAGGCCAGCTTCACAAATTATTTATTCTGCAGATTTGTACTTTTACAGTTATATTTTTGCCTTTATAGAACTATGTAACAATAACTAAGAGAAATTATAGTATGAGGAAGATAGAAACAGTTGGAGAGTAAATGTTTGTACTTGGATCACTTTATAAATGAAGAAGAAGTTTCGGCGGCAGGTCTGGGGAAGGGGCGGCCGGCACCATGTCTGGCCGTGAAGGTGGTAAGAAGAAGCCCCTGAAACAGCCCAAGAAGCAGACCAAGGAGATGGACGAGGAAGATAAGGCTTTCAAGCAGAAACAAAAAGAAGAACAGAAGAAACTCGAGGAACTAAAAGCGAAGGCCGCGGGCAAA
>NW_006399966.1:1140662-1200469 GCF_000299155.1 Elephantulus edwardii | reverse complement strand
AGTCAAAGTAAATGGAATCCAGAATCCTGTCAGAATCTTCATTCTTCATTATGCCCAGAATTCTGTACCACCTGGAATTAAACCAACTCGTTTGAAATTAAAAAAAAAATGAAGAAAAGTCTTAAAGATTGAGACATTTCTGTAATGTCTTCTTTTTGTGCTTTTTTCTGTTTCAGGACTACTTACATCATTTGGTTAGGCAATTTAAATTTTTTTCTGTGAAAAATGTTTTCTCATATTTTTTAAACTTGCAGTTTGAATAAGACTGAGCAAATTAATTTTCATTCAACCATTTACACACAATTTTAACATTAATTACAGTGCCCTATTTAACAACTTTCTTCCCATTACTGCCCTATTTTTCTCATTTCCATATTTCCCTCTGCCCTACCTCTTCCTGCCTTTAAATCTTTATACCTTTTGATCTTCTTGGTTAATTGTTCTAAAGAAGGAGTGCCTCCCTGGTAAGAATTGCTCACTGTATCATTTTATTTTTTATTTGTTATTTTTTATTATTATTACTTGTACCTCAGGGGTGAATTTTGTTCCATGCTTGAAGGATGACTAAACAACAAAATCTCAGAAGATTCCAGCACTCTTTTGCATGACTACACTTGGCGATTTTTTTTAATTATTAATTTTAATGAACATTTGCAGAGATTTTGGATTTCCATTCATTCATTGTTGCACTTTTCTCCCTGCCCACCCCTGAGGTTTTGTTTTATATGTTCTCCCATTCTGTTCAGAACCTTCTCCTGTGAACGTTGTCTGGGTTCTTCTGATCTCATGGTTGTGGAAGTTGAAGTTTGAGTGATCCATTAGTCTTTTGGACTAATTGTTTATATACAGCTTTGCTTTTCTTCACTTTTCTTTGTTCCATATAGGTTAAAACTTTTTTAAAAAAAAATCCCAAACAAACAAGACACCGTATGATATTACAGAAACAGGACATCATTTGCTTAACACAGAACAAATCGAATTGACTTTGGACTAGTGATTTCTTTACTTCTCTGTTCCTAAAAAGAGGCATGAGTTTTTCAGAGTAGTTAGCCCATCTTGGAGGCTGTGACAACAGCTGAATTAACTATGTATTTATATTCTTGCATTTTTTTTGAATAGCCAAGGATCTAGTACTTAAGTTGTTTAATCCTGTCTTTTGCAAGCATAGATATGTCTGACTTCTCTGTTAAGAACCATATTTGTAAATTCACATTTCATTTTTTGAAATAAAAGTTGAAGAATAAGAAATAAACACTAAAAACTTTATTTGAAGAGTTTTAAATGTATAAATGCTTAGGAATAGAAATGCCATTTAATCCAGCAATCCCACTATTAGGTATATATACCTCCAAGAAATAAAAGCTACAACACAAATTGACACACTCAAACTTATGTTTATTGCAGTACCATTTACACTGACAAAGGTGGAAACAACCCAAGTGTCTGTCAACAGACAATGAATGAACTGCTTAAGAAACCATAGTACAGTCACACAATGGAGTATTCTACATCTTCAAAAGAATTTGTGAAATACTGCACAAAATGGATGTATCTAGAACAAATTATATTGAGTGACATAAGTCAGGCCCAAAGGACTATTTATATATAAGAACACGATAGTAAAATGCTAATGGAATGGTTACATGACATAGAATCCACCTTAAAGGATTAGAAAGGAGAGTAGTAGTTGTTGTTGTTTACCATAGAGCCAGAACTAACCCATTACCTGCCCCTTGGGAAGGTTTTCAGAGGCAGTTAATCCCATGGGAGGGGATTGTCCATCTCAGAGGCAGTTAATCTCATGGGAGGAGATTGTCCATCTTTCTCCCACTGAGCACCTGGTGGCTTGGAACCGTGTGCTTTTGGGATTGCAGTGCAGTTTCTTGCCACTAGGCCATCAGAACTCCAGAGAGAGGAACAAAAATTAATAAAGTTAAGTGACAAAAAGGACAGTGTACAATAAGGGTTTGATGAGACATTGCAAGTAATTACATTAAATGATTATAATTGATCTTATAAATAAAAACATGGATAATTGAAGGAAAACCAATGAGTTATAGACTTTCATTTAAAAAATGAAAAATGTTTAAGTGTTTTAATCACTTTGTATCTATTTTTAAACATCTAATTCATTGGTGGTTTTCCCTTTTTTTTTTATGACAGTTTAGGCATGTGCCAGGTACTTGGTGAAACCACCCTGACTGTCTAGGGGGGAATCTATGATCAGTGTGTGTGTGGGGGAATGCCTGCTTTATTAGAGATTCATGATTAATACATAAATAACAAATTACTGAAGGAAGATAAAGGAATGAAGTATTTGCTTTTTTTAAAGATATACTCTCCTTAAACCTTATTTTTTGTTTGTTTTAATAACAGGCAGAAACTTTTTTTCCCCCCCAACTTCCTAGAAATTGATTCTGTATTAATCTTTATTCCTTGGAGTTAATTGAAATTTTTTTCCCCATTATAGGCCAACTGTGATTTGAGACGGCAGATTGATGAGCAGCAAAAGATGCTAGAGAAATACAAGGAACGATTAAATAGATGTGTAACAATGAGCAAGAAACTTCTTATAGAAAAGGTTAGTGATTATTAGATTATTAGTCATCTGAACTCTATTCCAAGATGCTTCTTGTATACCATTGTTGTGACTCCTTACTTGACATATACACATTTTAAAAGTTTAATAATGTTGAGGGGAAAGATCAGAATTCTTTGTATGAAACGGAATCACACAGCCACCAGCATAGTGCTTTGAGACATGCATCTGATTGCTTTGAGTGTGATGTACAGAAGACTTTTTATGCCAGGAATTGGGATTTTGGCAACAAATAGTCATGAAAGGCTTGGTACATTTAACTTGAAGCTTGCAGAGTGGTGTTTTGAGAAGATGAGTTGGCAGCAGGCCTCTAGAATATACTGGATGGAGAAGGAACAGAAGATAGGAAAACATTTTAGGAATTAACAAGTGCTCTAAAGATGAGATACCAAAATCTGCGATGCTTATCAGTGACTCAGTGGGAGAAAGATGCTCCACTCAATTTTCAGTCTTGACAATCTGGCAGAGGTTCAGTAGTGTCCTGACTGACAGTCGTATATTGAGTTCTGTATATTAACTTAGGAGCGCAGCAGTTAACATGCTTGACTCCTAACTAAAAGGTTGGCAGTTTGAACCTTCCAGGTGCTTCACAGAGAAAAATACGGCAGTCTACTTCCCTTATACTCGGGGAGCTCTGGTGGTCTAGTGGTAAGAAACTGCACTGTAATCCCAAAGGCACACAGTTCAAATCCACCAGCTGCTCCACTGAGTCTCTTCCCATGTAATTAACTGCCTCTGAAAACCCTCTGGAGGGTCAGGTATGGGTCAGTTCTGACTCAGTGGTACTCAACAACAACAGCAATTCTTCTGTTAAAGATTTATAACATTGAGAACACTTTGGGGAAGTTCTGTGTCATGTGTGGTCATTTTGAGTCAAAATTGACTCTGACAATGGGTTTTATGTTTAGTGGGTTAGTATTAATTGACATAAGGTGTAGGCAGATGGGAGAAACTTACAAAGGAAGACACTACAGATCTTTAGTTCCACAGCCTGTCACAGTGCTTGGCTGCTGTCACAGAGAAGTCATTGCTGGCTATTCTGAGAGAGAATGTAATTTTTCAAAAGTATTTTGCTTGATGCTTAGAAAATGTCTTGTTTCCAAAAAGTATCTTTCCCATGTTAATTGATGTTGAATTTATTATCTTTTTTTCCTATTTTTGTCCTTCTCCTAAGTCAAAACAAGAGAAGATGGCATGTAGAGATAAAAGTATGCAAGACCGTTTGAGATTGGGTCATTTTACCACTGTCCGACACGGGGCCTCTTTTACTGAGCAGTGGACAGATGGTTACGCTTTTCAGAATCTTATCAAGTAAGTGAATTTTCATGATTAAATGGAGAATTGGATGTTGGTGATTTGAACTTTTTATATGTTCTGTAATCATAGAATTAACTATTGTAGTTCTCTTTTCATTCCTTGTTGTTTGCTACGTGTGCAAAAGAAGATGATAAAATCCTAAAATACGTGATACATATAATTAGAGGAAAAAAAGAAAAAGAGTTGTACATTAGTAGACCCATCCAAATTGTTGATGCAAAGGGAGGAAAATCTGAGGTTGAACTTGGTATATAGTAGCTGTTGATGAGGATTCTGCTGGGCCTTTATTCTAGACCCACAGGAAAATGAAATGTACAGAGACCTAAGGAGCAGTTAACTGAGCTATCTATAAAACAATGTAAAACCATAGAAGAAATGTATAGACCCTGTGCCTGAGACTCTTGAAGTAGACCAGTCATCAGAGTCACTTCTTTGATGACAAACTGACCCTGCCATCTGTGATTGCCTGCAACTTGCAATCTGAGTTACTTTTGATTTGAAGCCTTCAGATGTTTACTCCATGGAGGGAATTAACATTTAAAATCCTAAAACTTTTAACAGTGTAAACAGCTGCTGCTGTTAACAAGTTCAGGGTTTTAAAAGAAAACAAACCACTTATTTCCACTTAAGGTTGTAGTTTTTGTAATGTATCTATTTATTTTGATTTGTTAAGTCAGTCATTTTCATCTGAGACTAGACTAGAACTTTATATGGTGTTTTACTATGTACATAGCAGAGTATACAATCCAACAGTCCCTATGTGTATAGTTCAGTGGGATTTATTTCATTCTTCAAGTTGTGCAGATATTCTCAACCTCCTTTTTCAAGTTGTTCCTCTCCTACTAACATAAAGTTTTTTCGCCCATAAGTTTTCTAGTGAGTCTTTCAAGTTCCTGTTGTCAGTTGGTCTTATATAGATAATTCTTAAAAGAGCACAATTTTTTAATTGATATTTTAATGGAAGCTTATAGAGAATTTGAATTTTCATTCCTTCATTGTTGCATATTTTCTTCTTTGCCTTCCCACCCAGTTCACTTTTCTCTTTGGGGAAAAAAAAATTCTTTCATTGTTGTACAATTCCCACCCCCATACCAGTCCACTTTACTATGCAGCTCTTATTCTGAACTGTTTTCATACAAATAATACCTACTCATGTATTCCTTTTAAGCAGTTCTTTCCCTCATCTGTTTCCATACAGTGTACATTATTGATCTCTTCTTTTCTTAGTTTCCCCCAAACCCTGATGTAAGTCTTGTCTTTACAACAGTGGAATTTTGCAGTATTTGTCCTTTTGTTTTAAAAAAATTTTTATTATTTTCTCTGTGCGTGTACCGTCAAATTGGATCTGACTGGTACAGGAGGAAATGGCCCCTCCTTCTCCGGCAAAGCATCTGGTGGATTCAAACCACATATCTCTGGGATTGCAGTGCAGCTTCTTGCCACTAGGCCACCAGAGCTCCCCAGTATTTGTCCTTTTGTGACTGAGATATTTCACTCAGCATAATGTCCTCCAGGGTCACCCATTTTGTATAATTCATGAGTTCCTTGTTTTTCAGTGCTGCATAGTATTCCAGTATGTAAATATACCACCGTTTCTGTATCCATTCATTTGTTGATGGACACTTGGATTATTTCCATTCCTTTGCTATTGTGAACAGTGCTGCCGTCAACATGGGTATGGCATATATTTGGTTCAGTGGCAGTTCTGGTTTCTTTAGGGTATATTCCCAGTAGTGGAATTGCTGGGTCAAATGTATTTCTATTTCCAGCTTCTTGAGAAAGCCCCATACTGCCTTCCAGAATGATTGCACCGTTTTGCATTCCCACCAACAGTGAATAAGGATTCCACTTTGTCCACAACCTCTTCAACATTTGTTGTTTGCTGCTGTGTTGAATTTTGCTATTGTTACTGGGGTGAGATGATATATCATAGTTGTTTTGATTTGCATCTCAAAAGAGCACATTTTTATTTTACTAGTTAAGCTATTCTTTGGTTTCAAGAAGATTCAGAGAATATGTGGTTTAAGGTTTAAAAAGTATATCAAGCAGTAGTTATAGGGTTTCGTGTAGCCTCTGTGGCTCCCAAAAGTGGAGATAATTTTTCATGGAGACCATTGGGTATGCATTCTATTTCCTGCTCTCAAACTTTTGATCTACATATCTCTTAAGAGTCAAAAGCTACCTGGTCTCTTCTACCTGGTTTTTCTTTCTATGAAATAGCTTATCATACCAGATGCTCTGCCGGGGAAGGAGGGGCAATCTCCTCCTGTACCAGTCAGATCTGATTTGACGGTACATGCACACAAAAATAATAAAATAAAATAAAAAATAGCTTATCAAACATTAATGGGTAAGTGTATGACTACTTTTAAATAATAATAAAATAAATAATAAATTTATGACTGAAAGGAAAGTACAAATACTGATGTCATTAATATTTGTGAAAATCACCTCTGGATTACACATTAGTAATTGTTTTAAATATGAAAGACTAGCCTGCAAATTGTTTAGGTGTGTTTTAATAAATATCCATATTTGGGTTTGAAGTGAGGCTATTTAGTAAAAAAAAAACAAAAAAAACATTGGAACACCTTGGAAGGGAAAAAAAAGATTGTTAAGTCAGGTGGTAGAGTTTTAGAGCAGCATCCATCTGAGCTCTTAAAATAATAATGTGCCTGGCAGTGTAAATAGCAACTATACAGAGGTATATATTCTTTATATAACTCCCTGACCATACGTGCATATAACCTGGGGGGGGGGGGATTATGTGCACACTGTCAGTTTTCCAGATTTGTTTGAATGGGATCAGAAGAGTCACCTAATTATCACTCAGATTGAGTGTTAGACTTTTACAAGATAATAAGTTTGATGTATAGATACAAAAAATATAGTTTGTTTTAAGAAGGGATTAATATTTTTACTAATAGTTGTTATATTATGTCTTTTTACTTTATAAGGAGCCTGGTGCCTAGAAGGTTCTGGAAAAACAAACATAGTTACAGAATACAAAATGATCATTTTGCTGTACAGCCATCAAATCAGAGAAATTGGAACTTTTCTTTTTTTAAAAAAATTGGAACTCCTTAAATGAGATTCTTAACCAGGGTTTTCCTTTCTAGAGGGTTAGCATTTATTTCCCCTAAAGTTTTGCTTTAATAGGTTAACTCTTTGTCTGGAAGTTTTAGTGTAGAACTTGAGATTCTTTATTTTAAAAACATACCTAATGACCTCCCAAATAACATTTTGCTGGGTGAGGTAGCTGAACAACAGGCAGCACATCTTGGTTTTGTGAGATCACGTGTTAGATTTTTCAAATTTCAATCAGATAATTAAATAGTATCTCAGTAGCTATCTCAGTATTGTTTCTTTTGCTTTTGCTTTGTTTCCTGGCTCTCTTTTCAAGAGTGATCTTAGTTCCCTAAATAGTAGTTTTACTTATAATGGGGAAAATCATGTTAGATTTGTAATTTTTTTTTTCTGGATTGGCCATTTTTCTTTCTTAAATATTTTTTTTCCAAAATGCCATTACTCTTTAAAAAAAAATACTTTATCTCAGATCTGAGAGCATTATTATGTTAATATTAGTGTTATTTAGTATACTGTATTTTAAGTCTTGAAATTATATTTTAATTAACACTTGATAGCAAGACAGTAAAAATTCTTTGCTAATGCTTTGCTGATACTATAATGGACAACATTAATATACTAGATTTGAACAGTATAAAGAATTGAGGTCATTTACAGTCTGGTGGTTGGGGAAAATTTACATTATACAACATTGTAATGCTAGTCTAGTCTATTCTGCTGTGTAAGGGAGCATAGAATCACATTTTGATTTTGAAATAATAAATGATTTCTTGTGAACTGTGTGATTCTTAAATACATGATTTATCATGAGACAATCACATTGTTTATTCTTTAAACGTCAGATCTCTGCTGGATAGTTCACACAATTTCACAGGCCCCAGTATTTACAGACACTTGAAATTTGGGGCGCCTTTTAATTTTTGAATCTCGGATATTCAGTTGGTATATTAAAACAAGCTTGGGAGCAGGAGTGGCATCCACTTCCGAAATAGCCTGCTTCTGGAGACCCTATGAATTTGGAGAAACAATGAAAGTTATACAAGTGTTCAGGTCTTTCGTTCATAGGGTCACTATGAGTCGTCAATGACTTGATGGCACTTAACAACAACAACGTATGTTGATTACTGCTAAAGATTTGCCAGTTAAAATAATGTCTGAAAACATGTGAGTTTTTATTTTAGCACATCTCCTATAATTATTGACTGTATACTCAGACAATAAAGGTTTGGTGATAAAGGTGCTTAAGATTGATTCTCTTGTGTTCTTTTATAAGCAAAGCTGTTTAAGTGGCCTGATCTAGATTTAAATGACTATGAAATTATCATTACATCTATGAAAGAATATGAGAGAAGTACTGTATAAGTGATAAAGAGCAGCACACTTAAGACGGAGTCAAAATAAGAGGAAAGAATCAGCTCCTGAAGAGCACTGCTAGGGGATTTAACAGTCAGCAAACATGATTCCTGTTCTAAGAGAAGTTACAGCATATTCTAGATGCCAAAATGAGCTAAAACTAAGGATATCTGATGACATTTATTCTTTACGTAGTAGTTATGATGTACCCTTGAGTTGAACCAACCCTTAGCTAACCCTCCGGTATTTCAGAGGCAGTTAATCGAATGGGAGGAAAATGCCCATCCTTCTCCCGTGGCGTAGGTAGTGGATTCAGATTATCACGTGCAGAGCACATGGGTTGCAGGGTAGCTTTTTGCCACTAGGTCTCCAGAACTCTCTTAATTTAAGAAGATAAACAATTTCAAGAACATGAGTAATTGGTGTAGGAATCCTGATAATACACACAATGTAGAGGCCAGTTGTGTTTTCTGTAACTGTGTTAAAAATTTACCTTCCTTCCCTGTCCACCGTCTTTTATATCTGTAGACAACAGGAAAGGATAAATTCACAGAGGGAAGAGATAGAAAGACAACGGAAAATGTTGGCAAAGCGGAAACCTCCTGCCATGGGACAGGCGCCTCCAACAACCAATGAGCAGAAACAGCGGAAAAGCAAGACCAATGGAGCTGAGAATGAAACGTATGTTCTCTATGGACATGTTCTGTGAGACACCACAACTGCACACAGATACTAATGTGCCTTTGAAAGTCACTGGAGGGGAAAAAAAATCATATATTCTGGGTTTAAACTTTCTATTTTAGATGCATATTGGATTTGCTCAACTCATGTGGAAGACCGAGAAGGTTCATAATTCACTGATTTTCCTGGTTCTGCTTTTATTTAGGGGGTTTTACATGAGAGAGAAATAATTTCATTTAACTTGAACATGAATCATGATCTTAGGCCATTCTTACCACAAGTGCTGTGTTACTATTGTATTTAAACTGTTGAGTTGCTTATATGTGGCTCTAGGTTATAATATGTTAGTGTCTTCTTTGAGTGGCGACTGTTTGAGATTGAAGAATGCAAAACTCTAACGCATGTTGGGAAAAGTTACACTGCCTGCTGGTCTAAAGGGCATTTACTTAATCACACTGCTCACCACAAAAGAATGGCTATTATTATCGGAAAAGGACATTTTCCCAGTAAGGCAGACATCCCCAAGATGGTTTCCTGTTTTGGGCGCCTTAGGAAAATACCAGTGTCCTAAATTGCAGTGTAGTGTTTTTTGTTTTTTGTGTGTTTTTTTTTTTTAATTACCCCAGTCAGTAATGATTGCACAGTAGCAGAAGGGTAGAAAATCCTAGGCACAGATTCCTTCTGTCTTTACCTTCACCCCAAGTCACATTGACCTGATTGGTTATTGCACTTTTGCTCACTCAGAAAATCTTTCTCTCAGAAGAAGGCTTGACAAGGGGTCAGCAGATTCTTTCTGTGAAATGCTTTGGACTTTGTAGGCTATTCAGTCTCTCTTATTACTTCTCCACTCCTTTTGTTGTCTGAAAGAAGGCACTTGAGTAGAAATTGACTCGTAGCTGAGCCTCCAGTAGATTTCCAGGGCTCTGCTTCATCTAGGAGGAGATCACTCTTCTTTCTCCCACAGAACTGCTGGTGGATTTCAACCGGCTTGACCTGTGGGTTGGCAGTGCAACTCGCTACAGACTTTACCATCAGAGTTCAGGAAGCAGCCCTCAATAATGCATAAATGTATGGATGTGGCTGTGTTTCAATAAAATTTTAAAAAGCTGTCTCAGGGCCAGGTAAGTTATAGGCTAACTAAGCAAGAAGTACAAGGCGAATTTGACATGGGGATTCAGACCTGTGTACCCCTTTCCCTGGTCAAGTTGGCCCCTGACTCAGGACAGATAGTGCAAAATCCCAGGAAACACTGCCTGGTCTTGCATCCTCCCCATGATCAGTAGTAGATTGGACTAGTTCAGTCCATAAGATTGTGTCTTTTTTTTTTTTAAGTGGACCTTTCTTCCTTTTCCATCTTAGTCTGGAAGCTCCACTTTACAGCCACATAGCAGCACATATCACTCAGACAAATGGTGGCACATGAGGTTTTATTCGAGTGTTTTATCACTGAACCATGACTATCCCTGTATCGATAATACCTGTCTACTTAACATGCTTCTATGCATACATACCCTGAAGTGTTTGAAAATATCCAGAGCCTTTTCAAATAAAAGGGAGGATGGATCAGTACATAAATGTACAAGTCATGTACAAGTCGTGTGGAAATCATGGTAGCTGGGAAGTAGTTTCTGCAGAGGTGTTTGAAATTTAGAGATTTTCATAGAGACAGTAGTTAATTCTATAGCCAGTATATCTCCTTTTTAACTCTAGGGAGTTGTGTGCTAATCCAATGGCCAGTGTCTCTAGTCGTTGGAATCCACCAGTCAATCCTCAGAAGGAAGATGGGTGGTCTCCTGTGCTAGGTCACTGTGACTTAGAACCGACTGAGTGGCAGTGAGTTTGAGTTTTGAAGTGGCCTAATACTAACCACCACCCTATGCATTCATAACAGGTGTTTGTTGTTGTTGGGTGCTGTCTTCAGAGTTGGAACCAACCCAGAGCTGACCCTCCAGTAGTTTTCAGATTCATGAGTCACACAGGAAGAGATTGCCCATCCTTCTCCTACAGAGCACCTGGTGGATTCGAACAAAGTGCTTTTGGGTTTGCAGCACAGCTTCTTACCATAGAAGCCTTTTATCTACAGTTAAAAATATTCCAGGCAAATGTACATTTAACACATGTTAAATAGTTATGTGTTTATTTCATGACACATTTATTAAATGTTAGGCATAAAACTCTCAGACTTAGGAGTGATAAAGAGGGTCTAGGTTGTTGTTTTGCTACAAAACAATAGTTAGAATTTCATCCAGTCCAATAGTGTCAGTAGACCATTAATCCAAGATAGAAGGGCTTCTTTCCAGATTTTAATTAGAGTATCAGTAACTTCGATTTATGCCTTTGGCCAAACCAGCAAGTAGAGGCCTCTGGAGTACTGGAAGAAGTTACATTATTCTTCTTGGGTTTTGAACATGTTTCAGGCAGGGAAAACACATAGCTGTAGCTTTCTCACTTCTTTCCATTCCCCCACCCCTTTTTTTGTTGCTTTGAAATGGAGAACTAGATTTAAGTAATTCTGCAGCTGTAAAAATAAAAGTGTAGCAGCTGCAGGGTATATCAAACTTTTCCGAGTCAGGCTGCAAAAGCTCCATTTCATACAGCCCTTCCTAGGTGAGAGGATAGGGATCATTTCCTCCTGCTGTTTGGACTGTAGTCTGTGAGTTCTAAAACTTTCCAGTATAGTCAGTGTGTTTGTTTCTAAAATGTGATGAGAAGTTTTAACAAAAGAGTTAAAGCATTACTTCTTACATGCTTCTGTTTGAGACAAGATTGGCATTGGGGCAGGTAGGTAGAACATGGAGTGAATAATTCTGTCACACATATATAGAGTTTTATAGATAATTTTTTCTGCATTCTCATTTAATGTTCACAACAACTTTGTTAATTGGTATTATTCCTGCTGTATTTAAAGGGAACAGAGAAGAAGGAAAAAAAAGAAACTAAGAATAAAATGTTAAAATTACTTGTCCATAGTCACATGGCAAGTGCACATTTATGCCTTGAGCCCCATTCTTCAGATTCCAAACCTGGACTTTACTTTGTTTGCTACCTTTCTAATTATGTCACCATAGCCTAAAAGTCATCAAGAAGAATGAAATTCATTAGATTACTGTTTTGCACTTAAAATATTTTTTTAACACATAATTTTTCTAGTTTTTAACCTTAACTATTGTGAATAATGTAAGATATGGGATGTAGTCTATTTCATAAATAATGTAAAACTTCAGTTGAATTTTTTTTCTCATTTTTACAAATTGAGTTTCTGGCTTTCTTTTGTATCGTACTTGATAAATCACAAAAGTTTTTCTTGTCAGAGGACCAGAAGATAATATCTTAGTCATTCTAAGAGACTTACTATACCTTCAGCATACTTTGGCATTTTTCTTTAAATAAGCACGTTGTAAATTGAGATACTATACTAAAATTTTAACTGTTCTTTTCCAGATTAACGTTAGCAGAATACCATGAACAAGAAGAAATCTTCAAACTCAGATTAGGGCATCTTAAAAAGGTGAGTAAAATGAAAACAAAAGAAACTCCAGAAATGTCATTTTCAGTTTACATTTGGCTTTTAAGCTAATTGTATAGTTTGCATTTGGTTTTAGTTCATCCACAGCCACAAAAATCTTATATGGTTATTCCTGTCACTTTATAATCCAGTTGAAACATCCATGTCTTTCCATTTTAGAGTCCGCTCTTACCACACACAGTACTTTCCCCCAAATTTTACCTATACTTCATAAAGCTTCATGAGAAATTATCCTTAAAGTAAAAATGAAATATATAAGAAAAAGTAGATCTGAAATTGTCACAATTCTTTTTAGTATTTTTTTTAGAGATTTTAATGAAAGTTTATAGACAACTTGAATTTCCATTCATTCATTAGTGCATATTTTCCTCCTTGCCCAGGCCCCTAGTTTGCTTTTCTCTTTGAAAAAAGTTCTTTCATTGTTGTACAATTCCCCACCCCCACACCAGTCCACTTTACTATACAGCTCTTGCTCTGGACTAGTATTATACATGTAATTCCTAATCATATAATCCTTTTAAGAAATTCTTTCGCTCATCTGTTTACATGCAGTGTACATTATTTATCTCTTCTTTTCTTAGTTTCCCCCCAACCCCTCTGTCAGTCCTGTTTTATAACAGTGGTAGTATGCACTATTTGTTTTCTTGTGACCGAGATAGATCACTTAGCATAATGTCCTCCAGGGTCACCCATTTTGTATAATAATATTTCATGAGTTCCTTGTATAGTATTCCATTGTATGAATATACTCCAGCTTCTTTAACCATTCATTTGTTGATGGACACTTGAGTTGTTTCCATTTCTTTGCTATTGTGAACAATGCAGCAATAAACATAGGTGTGCATGTACCTCTTTTGGTGGCAGTTCTGATTTCTTTAGGGTATATTCCCAGTAGTGAAAATTTTTTTCCTTTTTTTTTGAGAAAGCACTTTACTGCCTTCCAGAGTTGTTGATTTCCTTCAAGTTGAGCATGACTCATAGTGACCCTATGAACAAAAGGCTTGAAGCCCCTCTACAATTAGTGACATTTATCAAAGTTCATAGAGTTTCTGGAGGCATGTTATTTAGGAAGTGGATGCCACTGCCTTCCAGAGTGATGCCACCATTTTATATTCCCACCAACAGTGAATAAGTGTTCCAGTTTCTCTACAGCCTGGCCGGCATTTGTTGTTTATTGCTCTCTTGAATTTTGCTATTGTTACTGGGGGTGAGATGATATGTTATAGTTGTTTTTATTTGCGTCTCTCTTAGAGTTAGGGATTTTGATAATTTCTTCATGTGTTTGTTTGCCATCTAAATGTCTTCTTTGATCAAGTGTCTGTTCATAGCCTGTGTCCATTTTGCAATTGGGTTGTTTACCTTTGTGGTGACTATCAAAATTCTTTTGATATTTTTTAATCACATAACAGTGCTTACTTCTTGGTGGAACTTCTTATACTAACTATATTCTAGCACAGAGGTTTACATAGAGTTTATTATTTATACATCATGTAAATTTAACAGCCCAGACAATTTTTGTGGATGCTGTTTATGGTGATGATGGTCAGTATGCTATATAGACATCCCCCCCCCCTGCTTCTTACCATTAACTCAACCAGCTCCTGACTCAGCACCACCAAATGTCTGTCCTAGTACTGCTGTGCTCCATAGAGTCTTTGGTGGCTGGTTTTTTAGACACAGATGTCAGGACATCCCCCCAAGATGCCTTTAGGTAGACCCAAACTTCCAACCTTGCAGTCAGCAACTGATCATATTACCATCATATTAACCATTACAAACCTCCCAGTGCGTGTTGTTGGTGGTGTTTTCCACCGCCCTCCCTCCCACTGGTTTTTATCTTTTTTTTTTTTTAACTGGGTGATTTAGATCTTGCCACATCACTGGAACTTCAGGTACCAAGTGTAATTTTATTCTCAAGAAGAAAACCCAAAAAAACTATGAGATATCATCTCACCCCAGTAAGAATAGCAAAATTTCAGAGCAGCAAACAACAAATGCTGGCGAGGTTGCAGAGAAACTAGAACCCTTATTCACTGTTGGTGGAAGTGTAAAATGGTACAACCACTATGGAAGGCTGTACAGCGCTTTCTCAAAAAGTTCCAAGTAGAAATAGCATTTGACCCAGCAGTTCCACTACTGGGAACATACCCTGAAGAAATCAGAACTGCCACCCAAGCAGATATGTGCACACCTATATTTATTTTGGCTTTGTTCACAATAGCAAAAGAGTTGGAAAAAGCCCAAGTGACCATCAACAAACAAATGGCTAGATAAGCTGTGGTATATTCACACAATGGACTAGTGGGCTGCATTGAAAAACAAGGAACTCATGAATGTTATATAATATGGGATGGGTGCGCCTGGAAGACATTATGCTGAGTGAAATATCTCAGTCACAAAAAGACAAATACTGCATAACACCACTGTTGTAAAACAGGATTGACTTAGGGGTTGAGAGGAGACTGAGAAAGAGGAGATAAATAATGTATACTGCATTGAAACAGATGAGGGAGAGAACTGTTTAAAAGGGGTATATGATTAGGTACTGTTGTTATGACAGGAGTCCAGAGTGAAGGCAGCATAGTGGAGTGGACTTGAGGGGAGGGATTGTATAACAATGAAAGAATTTTTCTTTTACTTTTCAAAGAGAAAAGCTAATTGAGGAGGAGGGGTGAGTAGGGAGGAAAGTACAATAATGAGTGAATGGAAATCCAAAGTCTCTGTAAACTTTCATTAAAATTAATTTTTAAAAAAAGAGAAAGGTTTGTAATGGCAGGTATGCATGTCCCTTTTTCGCATAGTGTATATGAAATAAACTATATTTCTAGGGCGAAAAAAGAAGAAAATAAAATTGAGAGTCTGGTATTTGTAAAGACTAGTTTAAATTTTGCTTATGTTTAATTTATTATTTTAAGGGTTTTTGTGTACCTATATGCATACCTATAAAATAGTTCTGGAACCTTAAACATAAGAAACTCAGCAGTAGTTGTGTGTGGGACATGACCATGGAGAGGAATGTAGTAGGGAGACAACCTTTATTTCCCTAGTCTGTTTCTCTGTATGGATTGAATTGTATTTTGTTTTATTTGCTGTTTGCTGTTTTTTATGATTAAAATGATGACTCTTAAAAAAAATCTTTTTTCAGTGCAAAACATTTCCCATTAGCTTTATACTATTAAAATACCTACTGTTTTTTAAATTATAATGGCCTCAGTTATCTATCACTTTCTTTTCCCTTTAGGAGGAAGCGGAGATACAGGCAGAGCTGGAAAGGCTAGAAAGGGTTAGAAATCTACATATTAGAGAACTAAAAAGGATACATAATGAAGATAATTCACAGTAAGCACCTTGGGGCTATTTTGGGTGAGAGATTGCTGGGGTATTTCTAACAATATTCTAGACAATATTTAGATAATGGTTTAGAATGGTATTTTCATTTAACATAAATTTATAAATATTCCACAATATTAATGATCCAGTGTAATGTAGTTTTGTGAAAAAATTAATTTGCTTTAGTTTAAATAAATGTAACTATATTGACTTTCTATGTAAATGCATGTAATTATATGTATACTGCAATATTTAAATACAAGTAGAGGTAACAAAAGCCATATGACTTTGTTCTGTGAGTGGTTTGGGTGTTCTTTTTTTTCAGAGTTAGTTCTCTGAAATCATAGGTAGTAGTGAGTGTGCAGGTATTAAAAGAGTGAGTTGAGAGGACTCTGGTTTCTGAATGACTTTAAAGGCCATTTGAGTGCTAGTTATTTAAAGCAAGATACTCTAGATTATAACATTAATTGGAGATAAATGTTGCTTTTTGTAGTTACATCATTTAAAATATTAAAACCGGGAAAACAGGTTTACAAGAGAGAAGTGGCTTCATTGATCCATCTTTTGTTTCCTATAGTTTTCTGACTGATACAGGATTGGTTTTTTTCTTAGTTTCAGATTGTGTCTTTTTGGCCTGTCCCAGTATGAACGATGAACTTTTCTATAAAGTATCAGACAGCAGCAGTTAACATGTTTGAGCCCTGTACCAGGCACTGTGTGCGATTCACTTACGCTCTCTCCGTTAGTCCTGTGGCATATAGTCCATAGAGAATTGCTCTGCTAACCCAAAGGCTGGAGGTCTCTGGCAGTTCAAACCCCTAGTGTCTCCTCAGGAGGAGTCTCCTCTCATGCCCTTTACAGCCTCCATAAACCCATTAGAGGGTCAGCTATGAGTCCATTCTGACTACATGGCAAGGAGGTTTTGCATGTTTATTAATTTTTAAAAACATTTAAATCCACCAAGTTAAGTCATCTTTAGTGCATAGCTCTGGTAACGGGGCTTGACGAAATGAAATGAACTTGACCAGGGACTCAAAATTAGTGTGAGCACACAGTCAGACTTGGATCTGACTGTAAAGCTAACCACTCTGCACTGCTGTCATCTTCACCCACATGTGTACCACTTTGTTAACAAATACAAATAATTTCACAATTAATAGTGTACAAACATTTCCATGAGACCAGAAGCTCAACAAGTGCTTCAGAGTAAAGATAAGAAGACCAGGGCATTAAGAAAACCAGAATGCTGGATAAAAGAACAACCAGAATTCTGGAATATGAGCACAGTGTGAAAAATATAACTAAGGAAATTAATTTTGTGGTTAAACTTTGACTGAAAACACAATAAAAAAAAAAAGAAAGAAATTTGTAAAGAGCAGGAGCTTAGTAGAAGTATTTTCAGGAATCTTAAATTCTTGCCAACTTATTGGAAATGACATCATGTTGAATCCTTTTTGAGGAAAACAGTTATGTCACATACTGTTTTAAAGAAAGAGGAATATAAATATATGATTCACTTTTTAACCAAGTCCATTTTTAAAGCAGTGTAAAATATTTGGGGTTTTACTGCATATAGTTTTGGAATGGTGAGAAAGCATGTGTTCCTTCAGTGGTTTGTTACATGCTGTGAAGTCAGATGACACTCCAAGGTGTTTTCAGAGGCTGTAATTCACAGTGGAGAGTATTGCCAGTCATCTTCCTCCAGAACAGCTGGTGGTTTTGAACTGCATGTTTTTGGGTTAGCAGTGCAGCTCCTTAACACCAAGCCACCAAAGCTCCCCTTTTGAATGGTTCAGACAGGCCAGATAAAACAGTTTGAAAATAATCTCTGCTCTAGTCTAACCTATTCCTCTCATTATCCTTCTCCTACCTCCTACTCCAGTCATAGCAACCTTGTAGGAAGGACACAAAAGTGCCATACTGGATTTTCAAGGCTGTAGTCCTAGTGGAAGCAGTTGCCATCTTTCTCCCATGGAGTGACTGGTGCCTTCAAATGCCTAACAATCAGGTGCTTTATCCATTGCATCACCAGGGCTCGCTCCTTAACTGGGATGCAGTTAGTGCCAACTTGTAGCAACTATATGTGCAACACAATGAAATCCTGCCCGATCCTGTGCTGTGCCATCTTCACAGTCTATGATATGCTAAAAACCATTATTGTAGGCACTGAATCTATCCATCTTGTCATTGGTTTTGCCCCTTTGCCCACTCTGTACTTTCTAAGTATGATGTCATTTTCTAAGGACTGGCCCCTGCTAATATGCCCAAAGTATATGAGGCAAAGTCTTACCACTCTTGCTTGTAAGGAACATTCTGGCGATACTTCTAAGACAAATTCATTTGTTCTTTGACAGTCCCTTGAATATACAGTATTCTTCTCCAACATTACAGTTCAGAGGTGTCAGTTCTTCTTTGGTATTCCTCATTCATTGCCCAGCTTTCAAATACCTATGAAGCAGTTAAAAATACCCTCACTATACTCCTTGCTATTGAGTTAAGCTCAGCTACTCTTGACTCACTATCAGGCTTCTGATGCTCTGAGTGGCGCGGGGTGGACTCAAACTGCTGGAGACTTTTGAGGCCTTTGGGTTAGCAGTCCCACTCACTTTGGACTATGTTGTCAGAGCCCCTTAACCTTCACTCCAGCGGGTGGCAAGGGAAGGAAGCCAGGAAGGTCACAGAATCAGTTGTGGCTCCACAAGACTAGCACCTGTGTCTGATGGGACCACGACTGATGCTCTTTACTGGAATTACGCTACTCCTTTGACTTGTAGAACGTGCTTTATGCTCAGAATTTCATTTACTGGTATTGATTGCATGTTATTGCATCATAATGTGTATAACATGTTAGATATCCTGAAGATTTTGTAAATAGGGGACATTTCACCTGAGTACATGTGTGTTGCCTGTTTCCACAGATTTAAAGATCATCCAACGCTAAATGACAGATATTTGTTGTTACATCTTTTGGGTAGGGGCGGTTTCAGTGAAGTTTACAAGGTAAGTGTGAGAAACTTACGCAAAAACACTGAGTGCTTACCTTAATGATTGTTACCAACTTGGAATAATAGTAACTGGGTTGATATCAGTGGTATTCTCAATACTCTTCTCCAGCACCACAGCTCAAAGACATCAATTCTCCTTCTATCATCACTAGTCATTGTCCAACTCTCTGATGCATACCAAGTAATGACAAAGACCATGGCCTGTATAAGGCTCACCTTAGTCTCCAGACTGACATCATTTCTCTTCAGTACCTTGGAGAGGTCTCTGACAACAGACTTAACCATTTGTTTAGTGATCTGATTTATAATGTACTACATGTCCAGGGCTTTAAACCAAATATAGCCCATGAAGTCTTAAAATCAAAGAATGTCTACCACTGTGCTCTTTTTTTAGGATCTAGCTATATGGGATCAAATTTCAAAATCAGGTCAAAAGATTAGGTAAGACACCTTGAAGAAAGCGGATATGTATTAGTTGGAGAGGAAAGGATGGTGAGAATGGTTGCATAATCAGTGTCGGTGAATTATACATGTAGAACCCGCTGATCGGTGCATGTTTTCTCTGTGTTTATTCTCACTATGAGAAAAAAATTAAAAAAAGAAAGTACCATCAGAACAAAACAAAGTGGAAGCTATGTATGGCCATTGGTTGGAAAGATTATTAGGATGTATTATTAACTGAATTTAAAAGAGGAAGTTACAAAATAGAGCCGTATGATACCTGTTCTTTAGGAAAAAAAAAAAGTTTGTAGAGTGGACAGGAATAGTGGATGGAAAGAGACTTCTTAATGCTGTTTTGAAACTATTCAAAGCAAAAAATTAATAAATTTTAAATTTTTTTAATGGAAAAATTTATTTTTTTAAATTATGAAATTTAAGTGTGACAAGAAAATGGAGAACCCCTCCCCCCAAGACATTAGGTAATGGTCAGATTATTTATAATTACTTAGAACTGGGTACTGGTCTGGAAGAATAATAGCAGAAACTAGTATTATTGTAGTACATTCTCTTAGACAACAGAGAAAGCAGAGTTTGAACTTTGGATTAAGTTGGAACTGAATTGGAATCCTGATTCCTTTCACTTCCAGCTGAAGCACCTTGTTTGGGTTTTAAAACTGAGCTTCTCTTTCCCTATCTGAAAAGGGGATACTAGTGGTTATAAAGTATTTAAGGATTAAATACAATGATGGATTCAGGTAGTCAACAAGTATTCAAGCCCTTCACTTTTCTTCACATGTTGCTAATTCCATCCAAGGGGTGTTTCAGTGTATTACTATTTAATAAGTCCAATATTCCATACAATAAAAATTACTTCAGAAAAAAAAATCAGTGGAAGGTCTTAAAATTTTTAGTGTCTTAGGTTTTGAAATTTATGTTAGTTGGAGAAACCAACACATGTCATTCCAGTAGTGCTTTTATAAATTGTTGGTAGGCGCCATTGAATCCATTCTGACACATCGTGACCCTGTGTACAATACAGTGAAGCTCTGCTGCATCCTACACCATCCTCCTAATCACTAGGAGCACCTTCATTTGGGCTTTAATGACTTAAAATGCTTCTCTACTTTAAATCCTCAATGGTAAACATGCTTATATTTCTCTCTGTGTAAGAAAAACAACATCAAAAGTTTCTATTTCTATGAAATAGAATATTATATTTGATACTTTAAAAATCCTGGATTATGTTCAATAAAGAGGTTTAACTAAGAGCCCTCTCTTAAAGACATTGCTTTCCCAGAAATAACTTTTAAAACATCCATGTGCAAGTAATAACTGTTTATAGGTTATATTTTCTGTGTCTCTGACCTTTGTCAGTTTGTACATTTGTGGAAACTGGCAGGTGGATGTTAATGGTGTTAGGGTTATAGGTGTTGGTAAGTGCTGTCAAATTGGAACTGACTCATAGCTGTAGGTTTTTACAGGCCATAAATCTCACAGGAGGAGATTGCTTATTTTTCTCCCATGGAGTTGCTGGTGTATTCGAGCTATCTGTGTTTGAGTTAGTGGTGCAACTTCTTATTACTAGGTCACTAGTGTTGCCTAGAAATAGTAAGTTTGTAATGTGAACTTTAAATATATGGAGAAAGTATTCACATTCTGAAGGAATTCATCAATGAAGTTTACATGGAGGAATTGTTCTATTAGATTAAAATTACTATCAAATTGTCATTTAAAACTTGCTTCTTAAAAAACCTCATTTGTTGCCTTCCTCAGTATCTTTACCCTTGTTGATTCTGGTCTCTGGGTAGGTAGAGCTTGACCCTTTCTCTTGACAGTATTGGCGAACTGACTGATGTGGCTAACTGCTCCTGCCATCAAAAACTACTTTCATTTACATAGATTGAGAATGGAAAAAGGAAGGGCTGGTTTCTTGGTATTGTGGGAGGGGGAGGTGGTGATTGTTTTTTTAAATAAACACATTAGAGCAAATTACAGGGTTATTTTCTAAACCATAAAGTCAAAGAGGTAAATCCTGAGCGGTTACTTCTTCAAGGAATAGATGATATGTGTCCCTCATGGTCCAAACGTGGCAGGACTTTATGTTCGCACCTGAAAAGTCTCAATTCCACTAAGTGATGGGAGATAGCTAAGAGCTGTCCAAAGGAGGCTGAGGGATGATGTCCAGAAAGACTCATGGAAGTGACTGTTCAGACAGGCCTCTCCTTCTGTCTGTGGTGTGTACTTGTTTTTATTTTCTAAACCCCTTGGTGCCAGTGTGTCTGGAGAATTGGAAATTATCTGATGACAATTTCATGAAGTTGGTTGCAACACTGAAGTAACTCTGTGGTATGCAGTCAACTGCTGCCGTCTTTTATTTAAGAATGTATTTTAGACTTTAATCGTTGATCTCTTAAGTAGAAGCTTCAAGTCTGTTGCCTGTGAATCTTAACATTTATGCAGAACATAATTTACTCCTTTTCTTCATAGGCATTTGATCTAACAGAACAGAGATATGTAGCTGTGAAAATTCACCAGTTAAATAAAAACTGGAGAGATGAGAAGAAAGAGAATTACCACAAGTAAGTGATATAGTGGTTGCTTTTTCATAACATTAGATGTTGTTTGAGACTCTAAGAGCTTTACACATTTTTGTTACTGTTATTGTCATTCTATTTACTCTGCCCACCCTTTGAAGAAGGACTATCTTTTCTGTTTTACTGTTGACGAAACTGACATGTAGGGACCAACATTTAAGAAGTGTCTGAGCTGTCGTTTAAATCCCCAAACCTCAGAAATCATTGTTGCTTTTACCAAATGAAGTCCCTTAGTGGAGACACTAAGGACCCAGCGAGCTGTGGGTAGGACCCTCCTGCTTCTTGAGTTATGTCAGTGTCAAAGAAGGTGGAGAGGCTCTTGGCCCTTTACAGGGGCTTTTGTCTCACTGCTTAGCACCTCGGGCTGTTTCCCGCCCCAGTCACAGCTTGCTCACTGCAACTTCTGCTCTCAGTGTCCCAGCCTTGAATAGTGGTTGGACAGGCCATTTTCTTTAGAAAGAATTACTGGGGCAGCTGTGAATTATTCATCGTTCCACTAATAACAGGTTTTGCTTATTTCCCCCTCAGCCTCAAAATACTGGAGTTCCTGGCTTATTTACTTCAGAGACCACACAGATTTAATTCGCTATTAGATTCCCCACTGAGTTTCATTGTTTCCTTTTCATAGATACAGATATTGAATTAGTTGAATTAGACCTGTCCTAAGTCTGAAAGGGAAAGGAACAACCTACTCTGAACAACCACATTCCTTTCTTTTTTTTTCTTTTTTTATTCTTTTTTGTGTGTGTGCCGTCAAATCTGATCCGACTGGTACAGGAGGAGATTGTTCCTCCTTCTCCAGCAGAGCAGCATCTGGTGGATTCGAACCGTGTGTCTCTGGGATTGCAGTACAGCTTCTTGCCTCTAGGCCACCAGAGCTTCCCACATTCCTTTCTTATAAATGCAATTTCTGGGACTTTGAAGCTGTGGGCTTTGAAGTTGCCTTTTAGTTCACTTCTAAATCTCACAGGAAAATCATTTCTACAACAGCAAACCAGTCCTCAGAGCATGGACCAAGCACCTCTTACTTTATACACATTATTTATCACGCCTGGAGGAAGTTTTCTGTTTCATACTGAATTAACTATAGCATTAGGCACTGGAGAGAAAAACAGGGCTTCGGGAGAAGTAGGAAAAGGGATGGTGTGGATTGTGCCTGGCACCCTGCATGTAGTAGATTTTACATCACAGACAGCTGTGGTCCAGATGCTCCCAAGGAGCAGCTTGATTATTATACTTACATTCCAGTCACTTAATGTGCAAGACGATTGGCGTGCAGCTGGGAATGCCAACAGCACTTCAGAGAAGAGAGCCACATGTAACCCCGACCAGTTGTAAAAGAGAACTGTCCCTCTTGAGTCTCCAGGCATGCCTGAGTGGTGGAAGGGTACATGCTGCTTATAACTGTTCTCTGCCTAGTTGTTCTGGGAGTATCTTGTTTGTGCTGTTGACCACTCTAAGCCAATCAGCTCTACTGGGAACCAGCTGTAGTCAACCTTGACAAAATGATTCCTGTGTCGGGATTTACTTTTCTTGCTTTATTTCCCTATGTATCTTTGGACTGATCTTTAAAGAACTGAACACAACAGTGACTGTAGGTGGAAGACAAGGCTCTGTACTTACTCAGCAAATTGGCAAAAAACTTGAGGCCTGGTGGATGCAGCCCAAGTGTCTTGGTCACATTTCTCTGCCCACCAAGGTTTCTAAGCTCTACATTCTAGCTCTAGGTTGGGGATGGGGTGGTGGGGGACAGCCCACTTTCCCTCCCCCTCTTTGATATCATGGCATCTAAGGCACCTTCTATGGAGCCTTCTGGGCAGGTACTAGTTTCCATCCTAGGGTAGAGACAAAGTCTCATGACCTTTCTTGTTGCTGGGGAGATTCTTAGGCACTTCCGCCTTCCTTTGAAAGATTATTTTACTTGCTAAATTATAGGAAATCATATTTGTGAATTTCAGGCCACAGATAATAGTGAATTGGGAAAATGTTATTAACTCTTTTGAGCTTAAAGGAGGGTGCTTAGAAGCACATAATTGTTTTAGAGTTTGCTTTAAAAATACACCCTTTAAGAGGCGTGCAGCTCAGAGTTGTTATAACATTTATAACATAAATACAATAGTATTGCTATTACAAACTCTACATAGTAAGATCTTTTGCTTTTATATTCATGAAGATGACTTCTCATCTGGAATCAAGATGGTTATTTTGGTAGAAAAAGAGAAATCTGAAAGAAAGAAAGAGAGAGAGAAAGAAAGAAAAGGTTCTTTTGAGTTCTGTTCTTTCCCTTATTTTATCCCCACATATAAAAATGAAATGGCTTCTTTTACTATGAGGTTATGAAAGCATTAATAATACTAATAGTACTAGATACCTTTAACCCCTAAAAGGAACAAAAATTCTGCACTGAGAAAATATTAAGTCCCTGTATTTCTGGTGCATTAATCTTTGGGATAATTAATTTCAAAGTTGAACATTGGGGGCCATGGCACAGTCTTGCCCAGATAGGGTACAGAAGTGAGCTTAGAGCTCTATTGAGGGAGTGCTTTCTGCATTGCCCAGCAGTTTCCTCAGGAAGTAAGCACTTTGAAAGATACTTCTTTTGATTTCTACTTTTTATCTCTGTAGGTTTGCTCTGTTTTCTGTACCTTGTCTGAGAAATTGGTCTCTACTTTGTAGTACACAGAATGAAGAGGTTAAAGCAAAGTTGCTGTTGATTCTGAATTATGGAAACCTCAAAAGAGTGTCAGCGTAGAACTGTACTTAGAATTTCCAATGACTGGTTTTACCAAAGTAGTTTGTCACACCTTCTTTCCTACGCACTTCTGGATAGACTCAAATCACCTGTTTTTTTGTTATAACTAAACCATTGTCTCACTGTCTCCCAAGACCCCATAGACACCAGGGGCCTTCACTCAACAACTGATGTTGTATGACATCTTCGTTCTGGTAATGAAGCTGGAACCACAGAATCAGGGCTGGAAGCTAGAGTCTTTCGTTCCCATGGTGGCTTGTCTTCTAACACTGGTTCTTCTTATTGCTGGGAAGGTTTTTTCAGAAAGATGTAAAGATGATGAAACATCAGAAGCAAAAAATTCTGGAAATTCTGATGTTTCTGTATGAATATGTAAAAGAAGGGAGCTTGTAGATGGTCTTAAAAGGGGTGGAAGGTTGCTACCCTTTCATTCATGAATATTTGAGCACCTACTCTTTTTCGGCAAGCTTGAAAAAGAAACCTAATCAAATAATTGTTCACATGGAGAATTACTTAGTCTTTCCTTCCTTCTTTCTTAGTTTTTCTCTCATTCTTTCTATGTAATGTTAATATGATAAAGATTTTAATTTCCGAAAATATCATTTTTTTAAAAAATTAGTGTGTGTGTGTGTGTGTGTGTGTGTGTGTGTGTGTGTGTGTGTGTGCCATCAAATCAGATCTCACTGGTACAGGAGGAGATTGCTCTTCCTTCTCCAGCAGAGCATTTGGTTGATTCGAACCACTTATCTCTGGGATTGCAGTGCAGTTTCTTGCCACTAGGCACCAGAGTTCCCTGAAAATCTCACTTTTAAAGATATTAGGTTACCATACTGTAGAACGTTTTCTTTCTGAATTCTTGCTTGATATAGCAGAATGCCCCAAACTCAGCAGGACTAGATGACTTAAAATGGACTTATCTGTTATTCTTTTGATAAATAAGGACTAAAAACTATAAAAAAAACTACTGATACTGATTTCGTTGTATAAGAATTTTAAATTTAATACTTGAATATGTGGAATTATGTATTGAATTTTTGTTCCAATTTTATAGTTATTTTAAATTGAAAAACGGAATGTAAAAAAAAAGGCAAAAATGCATTAATACTTCAATTCTCCATCCTAAGAAAATGGAAATGGAGGTTTCCATAGTTTCAGATTTCCTGCACATTTTCTTAAAGTAAAATTCCACCTTAAATTCTCCCTCCATCTCTTTTTTTTTCTTCCACCTTAAATTCTTTTGCTCAATGAGTTTATGTGCTAAAATTAATCCCCTTGATGTGGCTTCTGTAACATTTACATTTGTAACATTTACAAATATCATAGCTTTAGAGGAGAGAAAAGTGTCCTTTGTCTAAATCTCTGAAGTGTGTAAATACATAAAGTGCATATTTGAGCACCTAATTTATTTTCAACACCCGTTAGCTTAGGTTATAGTGGTGTAAAAAGAAAAATCAGATGAAGAGAGCAGGTAGACTCAAATGGATCAACTGAAGGAAACTGAAGAAATGAAGGCATATTTAGGGGTACTCTCCGAAGAGTTTGAAAGGCAGTAATCATTGTCGTCTTTTTTCTTTTTTAATTATATTGGTTTTCTTACAAAGTTATATGCTTTGTGTTTCATGCTATTCATCATTTACATTGTGTTTCATATAATCATTCTCATTGATTATGTTTTATAAAGTTAATCACCATTGGACTATGCCCACCATTACTCTGTCTTTTCAGGCCCCCACCAGATCTTTTCCATTTAATTTACCCTCTCCCTCCACCCACAAAATTGTGCAACTCTGATTTTACCCCTACCCATCCTTACCCCTCTATTCCCACCCCTTGGATCCCAATACGTGTTTTACTAGTTGTCCTGAAAGGTGGTCTTCTTATGGTGCTGTCTTGTGAATTTTCCATTTTGTTCACAGGCATGCATGTAGGGAATACCGGATTCACAAAGAACTGGATCATCCCAGAATAGTTAAGCTGTATGATTACTTTTCACTGGACACTGACTCGTAAGTACTATGCCACTTTAGCTTAGCAGGTAGAATTATTTTCTTAAAGTGAGTTGACCATTTTGGGAGAACAACTCTTATCTGAGTCCAGGAGATGAATTCTGTGGGAATCAGTTGTTCTAATACAGGTTTCCTCTGTTATCTGAAACTAGTATTTCTATGAAACTTTTTAAGTCATAAAGTACCTTTAATTTACACGGGAAAATCTTTTTGTTCATTCCTTGATACAAAAGTGACCTAATACAATACCAGATAACACAAAGAACCTATAAAACACCCACATATGTAGTGTTGACACAGTTCAAAGCTGTGGCAGCTAGATCCTGAGAAACTCGATGTACTGACTGGGAAAGGAGCCAAGGGGCTTTTTCAAAGCACTCCCTGCAAACAAAGCACTGACTGCTATTTTTGCCCTTTTTAATAAATCTGAAAACGCTTTTTGATTTTTTTTTTTTTAGTTAGTGAAAACATGGACTAATGCAGGTCTTTCATAGAGTGAAGTAGTGTAAAGCAAATTTTGAAAAAGTAAGGGAAAAACCATATGTGAATTCAGATTTGGGCGAGCAGAAGAACACCTCTTGACCAGAGGACAAATTGTGTGTTGACAAATGTTTTACAGCCACTTTGGTAGTATAGTTGTTACATCTTGTTGAGTTGGAACCAACACATAACTGACCCTCCAGCACATTTTCATAGGTGGTAAATAACATGGGAGGAGATTGCCCATCCTTCTTCTGTGGAGCAGATGGTGGATTTCTACCATGTGCCTTTGGAATTGTGTGATTTCTTACCATTGGGCAACCAGAGCTTCTTTGGTGGTATAATTGTTGTTTTTGTAATGTGCCACCAAGTTGGAACCGACCCATAGCTGACCCTCCACCAGGTTTTGAGAGGCAGTTAATTGGGAGGATATTGCCTATCCTCTTCCCGCAGAGCAGATGGTGTCCTCAAACTGCATGCCTTCAGGATTGTAGCACAGCTTCTTACCACTAGGGCATCATGGCTACTTTAATGGTATAGAGAGGGGCCAATTTATAGTGTTTGCCCGTTTCTGTAGAATAAATATTGCCACCCTAGACAGTTTCAAGTTACTAACATTTTCTGTTGTTTAAACAGTTGTTGAGATATGAAAGCAGCCTTGGTCATATAGTGAGTTAGCTTTTAGGCTGCTAACTAGGTTGGTGGTTCAAACCCACCATCTGCTCCATAGCAGAGAGATGAGGCGGTCTGTTCCTATTAAGTTTTGAAGCCTCAGTAGTCCAGTTCACCTCTGTCTCTTATAGGGTTAATATGTGTGGAAATTGACTTTATGGCAGGGAATTTAAGTTTTGGGATTGAGATATAATCCACATACCTTATAATTCTCCCATTTGAAGTATACAATTAAATGATTGTTAGTATATTCATAGATATATATGTATAACTATGATTATATCACCACAAGACATTTTTAGCAACTCAAAAACGAGACCTGAACCCTTTATCTATTATCCCCAAGTCCCTTGAGCTTCCTGTCTCCCCAGCAGTAAACAGTCACTAATCTTCTTACTGTCTTTATAGAGTTCCTTGTCCTGGACTTTCATATGTTTAGGATTATGTAGTACTGGACATCTGTGACTGGCTTCTTTCACCACAGCATGTTTATCTATTTGTCTTACCAGTGATTTAATCCAGTTCATAAAATTTCTGAAAATTTAACAGCTGACTCTTGGGAGCTAGCATAGATTGGTGCTTCATTGCCTCTGTTGGAGTCTCTCCTTAACCTTACCCTGGAAATGCTGATGGAAACCAGAAACTAGAGGCTTCTCAGCTCAGTGGAGGAAGGGCTAACTCTTCACAGAAGTAGCTTCCTAGTGTAGCACTGAGTAAATTTCAATACAAGATAGAGCCTCATGTCCATTTCAAAAAACCATTTTTACATCCTTGCAGATTTTTACATCCCTCCCCTTAGAACAGGGCACAAAGATGCCACAAATGAAACCATAGCCCAGTGTGCTTCCTGTTAAAGTATGAATTCATGGGCTCAAAGATCAAAGGTTCTTAGGATTGGAAGGAATCTAAGGGTTCATGTATCCATTTTATAGAAGGAGATTTGAAGACTTGTTGAGGATGAGAAAAATGAAATTATTTGTCTAAGATCTTGTTGCATTTTGGTACCTGGTATATAGAAGCTTCAGAATCTTTAGATTTACAAGAGTTTAAAAATAGTTAAGTATTTGGGAATATTTTCTCTCTAGGAGTGTGTACTGAGTCAGGAAAATATCCAAGGTCTAGACCATTAGCCTTCCACGGTGATTCTAGGAGTTGTGCCTTATTCTTGCCTGAAGCTATTTAGAGATTTATATACAGAGAATTAACTCAAATTTGAAACAGAGCTCAAAGAAAACCATAACTCCCTTTCAAAACAAACTGTCCTCTCTTCCATCCTCTTGGAAATTTCCTCTCTTAGTAGGATTCCCTTGTTACCAGTATGGCCTTGTATTTTTAGTGTGAAGTGAGGTTCTGAAATGTTCCTTTCTGAGTGAGGAAACTAGAGGCTTCCTAGCTCAGTGGAGGAAGGGATAGGTCTTCACAGAAGTAGCTTCCTAGTGTAGCACTGAGTAAATTTCTTCAATACAAGATAGGGCCTCATGTTTGTCTCCAAAATGACCCATTTAACTTTACTAATAGGGAAAATTGAGTTGATTCTGTACTATTCCTGAATTGTTCACTATTTTCTATAATGCATGTGGTGATTTTCATTAAAAATAACTCAGACCATCACTTCTTATCTTAAAGTTGTTAGAGTGTTAAAAATGAGATTTTATTTCTATCTTATGTTGGAGTCAGAGAACCAGCTACTGACTATTGAGAATCTGTGTTTCAGACTGTGGCATCTCAGATCTGATAATGTATACAATTCAAACAGACATTTATTTTTAAATAGGTCCTAGACATGCCCTGGTATGTCTCATGAGAAACATAAGCTATTGTTCAATTTGAAGATTCTGTGGGACCATATGTGTTTAGTTTGCTTGAGACTTCAAAATGCTTAGTAGTTCATAGTGGTTGCCATGATCTCACATCAGTTCCTCACCCTTCCCCTGCTCTGCAACACAGGTAGGCTGGCCTTTGTGTACAATGTTTATCTGGTTCTTGGGACAGTTGGCATCTAACTGGGCTCAACCAGCAGGATATAGAGAGTGGGGAGAAGCCAAGGTCTTCTGTCCTCCTGCATCCCACCCACCATTGCACCACTATGGGTTCTTTTCCCATGGTACCTGGCCCCTGGGTTTGGCTTGCACCATCTCTCCTCCTACTTCTCTGGAGTGAGTTACCAGCCATTTTGTCTTTGTCATCATTCCTATGATTATTTATAAAGTATAGCCTTTTGAATTTAAGTATTCAAGTGGTTTCTGTTTCCTGGTACACCCTGACAAATAGACCTCCATATTGTTATAACTTAAGATAGTTCAAAAGGTAACAACACCATCTTCTGGCAGTATTCAAACTGTTCAGGGAAACTTACTTAGTTAATAATGGGATTGGAATATAGAAACGTGACCCTTAGTCATGAATGGCATGTTGTTGTTGTTAGGTGTCTTCAAGTCAAGTATAACTCATAGAGACCCTCTGAACAACAGATCAGAAGCCTGTCCTGTCCTGTGCCATCCTCACAATTTCTGATGCGTTCAAGCCCATTTTAGCAGTCACTGTGTCAATCCGTTTGTTGAGAGTCTTCCTCTCTTTGTGAGCCCTCCACCTTTCCAAGCATGATATATCCTTCTCCAAGGAATAGCCTCTCCTAGCAGCATGCCCAAAGCTTTATCATGAATAGTATATGTAATTTTAAATTTGGGTATATATAATAGAATATAAGTGTAAGAAGAGGCTCTCATACACTATAACACTGCATTGGAATCACAGGTACTATAAAAAGCTCTTTTACACCTTCTGTTTAGTGAGGGGAAATTCAAATGCATTATTGTTCCCAGATTTCTTCAGCAACGAGTTCTTGTGATGTGCATCTTCTTCACTGCCAGCTCTCAGGGTTATGTAATCTGATGTTTGCAGCTGAGTATTACGAGTATGATCAGTGTGCTGCTTTAGAAATGGGTGCATGACATGATAGGGAATGAGAGTTTCCAGGAAGATTGTTAGTTTATTGTCTTGTCAATTTTTTTTTTCATTGTGAAAAAAAATCTTTAAGAAAAAAATTTACAGATGCTCTGCTGGAGAAGGAGGAGGCAATCTCCTCCTGTACCAGTCAGATCTGATTTGACGGTACACGTAAAAATAATACAATAAAAAAATAAAAAAAAAGAAAGAAAAAGTTTACTTAACAAGTTTCACTTAGCAAAATCCACCCGAAAGGAAATCATAGTACAAAGATGTCTTGTCAATTCTTATCAGTATTTTGTCACCTAGATTCAAGAAGAGAGAAATGTATTGTGGGTGAACTTTTAGCACAGCAGAAACCAGTGTGTGGAGGGTATGCAGCCTTGGTGCCAAGAGAATAAACCATTTCTTTTTATAAACGGCTTTAGTAGTTATAATACTGTTGGGGGAGAAGGGGGTATAGGGAGTAGATAATAGTTTAAAGACCAAAGAAGGAAGGAAGAATATCCTGACTTTTCTCTAGAAATGGTCTAGATAGGCTTAAAGCAGTTGCTGTTCTCCCATTGTTAAACACTAATCTATTTTATTATAGGTTTTGTACAGTATTAGAATATTGTGAGGGAAATGATCTGGACTTCTACCTGAAACAGCATAAATTAATGTCAGAGAAAGAGGCCCGATCCATTATCATGCAGATTGTGAATGCTTTAAAGTACTTAAATGAAATCAAACCTCCCATCATACACTATGACCTCAAACCAGGTAAGTCTAACTTTTAAAAGATAGGATTGGTAGCTTGGCTTTACTCTTTGTAATTTTAAAAAGTTAGAGAGTTTGGCAGGAACTAAAAAGACATGGTAACTTTTAACACAGGGGTAGGTGTGGGAAAATGAATCACAGGACTGAGTCTGATAAGTGAGTCCTGATGTCTCTGGGAGAACAATGGCCTTGTCTTTAGGGCACTTTGTGATGTCAGTCTGGTTAAGAACTAACTGTCCTGGCAAGTTCAGTTTTGTTTTTCCCATTACTCACACCTTGTAGCATTTCCTCTACTCCAAATCTCTGTTACGTGCCCACAAAGTTCATAGCTTACTTTGCATATATGCCTCCCATCTCATGTTCCGAATAGAGCATTTTCATCTGTTGTACAGTTATTCTCTGATTTGGAGCAGCAGCAAAGAGGAGAAACAGTCATCACAAGAGCCTATAGACTTCCACATCACTTTGCTTTTTTGTTTATCCTCCTATTTGTTTTTAGTATATTATTATTATCCTCAGTTGAGTTGGATTTTTACTGTTTTAAGAAAATATGTGCTATGCCTACGTTTCTAGTAATTTAGCTTGGGGTTTGGTTGTTTTTGTTTTTAGGAAAATGCTTCATCTTCACCTCTTTCTTTTTTTGTTGATTGATGTAGTTAATTGATTTTTCTTTCCTTTCCTGGAAGCTTCATGCTAATTTCACTATTTAGTGTTTTAATACCGTTCAGATGGCTGAAAAATAATACATGAATTCTAGTGAAGCGGTGTGGGAAGTTTCCCCATCACTTTTTGTCTGTGTTTTCCTGCTACGGTGCCTGTAGGTGGTGCTATGGTGCTTGTTTGACTCCCTTGCATACCTGCTTTTCTTTCTTTCCTCCCCACCCCCACCTCTAACTACAATATTCTGAACATCGTGGTTTAGAGATCCTTACAGAGAGTTCAGTCAGTTTTTCCCACTATTCTGACCAGCTTTAAAAGTAGTATTTACTTATTGGTCCTCAATCTACTGCTGCCGCTGTCACCCCACCCCCACCCCAGTAGTCATTTTTTGACCGTTAAACAGGTCATTCTTGGAAAATAGAAGTCAGTAACCAACACTGAGGACCCTGTCCAGCATTGGGAGTCTATATTACTTAATCGAAGGGAGCCTGATGTTTACTTTTATATGCAAGAATTTGTTGTTTAACTCTTATCTATATATAGATAAAGAGATAGATAGATAGATATCTGCTTCTCTTAATCAGTAAATTTCTGCTTATTTATAAGATTTTAACATTTTGGTTTTTAGGTAATATTCTTTTAGTAAATGGTACAGCATGTGGAGAGATAAAAATCACCGATTTTGGTCTTTCCAAGATCATGGATGACGATAGCTACAATTCAGTGGATGGCATGGAGCTAACGTCACAAGGTGCTGGGACTTACTGGTAGGTACTCAGGAGGCTGCCAGGACTGGTGCGGATGTACTTGCCTGCTTTACTGAAGGGTTGGTAATTCATAATTAATATTTGTGCACTGTATGCTGAGGCAGAATCCCTCCACTGCCACCATCCCAAATAGTTACTACATCTACATAGTTTGATTCTTTATATTTTCATCAGTTTATCTTAATTTTCTTTCTTTTTTGAACACTGCTGAGAGACTGTATGGTTAAGTGTTTGAGATCCGTGTTTCATGCACAAGGTGGCCTTGCATGAGATTGTTCACAGGATGTGATATAAAGGCTGGTCCTAAATTCTTTTCAGATAAATGCAGGCCTGTTTTTATAAGCTCATGGTATAAGTAGCCCAAGGATGATGGACTCTCAAGAACTAAAGAGTTACAAATAGCAAGAAGTAAAATAACCACAGCATCACATGAAATTTATGCAGGAAAAAAGTGAGTACTCTTTACCAAAGAAGTTTATCCATTTCTGAGAACCACAGTATAAAAGATTTTGAGACACAGTCTTCTCGTCTGTGGTTTTTCTTCTCCCAGTCCACAGCTGACTCCACTTGCCTGTCTTATGACCTATTCTGCTTCTGCCTACTGTTGCCTTAGACAACATTACAAAATACACCTACATGTTGGACTGTAACTTTGTTATTGTAAAAGAGTTTTAAATAACAGAGCCTCCTTTTTATTTCCAAAGTGGAAAGACATAGGAACAATAAGGAACATATTAGAACATGCTCTTCTGAACCTAGAGAAAACCTTCACTAGCACCAAGACAGGGCTGGCACATAGCATTAAATTTCAGCTAGTCAAACCGCTTCTCTCTGGGATGGGAGTGCACTCGGTCTTAGGAGCATATTGACTTTGGGATGAAAATACTTGTAAGGAAGCAGATAGAGGAGAAGGGTTGCCTCTCCTGAACTAAATCTTGCTAATAACACCATGAACAACAACAAAAAAATGTACTTTTCCATTGCTTGTTGAAAGTACCTATAGTGAAAATCAGTCCTAAATTAAAACTCCAAAATTCTAGGTTTAAAATAGAAGCTACATTTACAGTGTGTTTATTCACTGTGGTTGTGACTGTGGGTTGGTGTTCCTGTCACCAGTTAAACATGCAAAAATATATGCTATTGGAAACTCTGGGACCAGGTCTATACCATTACTATATATAAATCCACACAACTGTGGATTTGAACTTTCTGCTGGGGTAACTTCGTTTTTGTTTGGATTTTTTAAAAGTTGTAGTTGTTTCATATAAATTAATTTCCTCATTGTTTCCCAATGTTATTCAAAACCTATTGGAATAGTATAATAACTTCCAGAAATTCCAGCTGATTAAGAAGAGGCTGTGGAAAAAAAAGAAGAGGCTGTGAAATGAGAGATATTATTGATAATATATGATTAGTCTTGGCTACAAGTCAAGAATACCAGAACCAATTAAAAAAAAAAAAAGAATACCAGAACCATATTGTGTTTTGTTAACTATGCAAAGGCATTTGACTGTGTGGATCATAAAAAAAATTGAGCATTAAGAAGAATGGGAGTCTCAAAGACTCTGTAAATTTTCATTGAAATGAATTAAAAAGGGAGGGGCTTACACATAAACCAAGAAGTAGTTGTCAGAAGAAGGAAACACTGAGTAGTTTATATTTGGAAAAGTTGTACATCAAGCTTGTGTCCTTTATTCATACCTGTTCAATTTGTATGCTGAACAAATCATTCAAGGAACTTGACTACGTGAAGACTGTGGCATCAGGATTGGAGGAAAACTTATCAACACATCAACATCTGCATTATGCAGATGACACAGCCTTGCTTACGGATTACAGCTCAACAGCAAGAAAACAGACATTCTCACCACTAGTTCAGTAGTCAACATTGTGATAGGTGGAGAAAGATTGATGTTGTCAGTGATTTAATTTTACTTGAATCCACCCTTGGTAATAACAGTTAGGAAATAAAAAAATTGGGAAAAGCTGCTGTCAGGGACCATTACAAAGTGCTGAAGAACAACATTGTCAAGTTTATAGATTAAGATGTACTTGATCCAAGCCATGGGGTTTTGATTCACTTTCTGTGCCTCATCTGAAAATTGGACCACAAATAGGGAAGTCAGAAAAAGCTATTGTGGTGGTATAGAAGAGTACTAAATATCCCGTTAATAGCCAAAGGAACAAACAAGTCCATCTTGGAAAAAAGTGCAACCAGAATACTCAGTAAGCTCAGTGAAACTTTGTCTCACAGACTTTAAGCATATTATCAGCCAGTCCTTGGAAAAAGACATGTTTGAAAAGATGTGGGGTCAGACAATCAGAAAGAGAGGAAGACCCTCAACAGGATGGATTGACACAATGCGTGCAGCGATGGACTTGAGCAAATTGGAAATTGTGAGGATGGCATAGGGTAGAACAAGGTTCAAATTTGTTTTTCCTAAGAGTTCTAGTCTACCCAGCAACAAAATTCAGTGTTTGAAATGAACAAAACTATATATATCTGGGATTTGCTTCAAATCAGTGTTGGGAGATAGATAATAAATGAACAAAGATTGGCCATGTGTTGATAATTACTGAAGCTGGATAATGGCTACCTGGAACATTATTTTCCTGTTCTATTTTAGCATATGCTTGAGATTTTCCTAATGATTAACAGAAAGGGTGCTTCTGAGATAATCAAGGACGGATTTTTATGAAGATCTTAGAAACTTAATGTAGAAATATTCTCATAGTCCCTAATTTGTCCTCAGTGTGTCATTGTCTTAGGACTTTTGATGACAAAAACACACACACACACACACACACACACAAAACCAACAACAAAACAGGCAGGAAGCATAGAACAGATTCTGAATATCTAGGGAGCTCTGGTGGCCTAGTGGCAAGAAGAGGTAAGAGGTTCGAATCCACCAGATGCTCTGCTGGAGAAGGAGGGACAATCTCCTACTGTACCAGTCAGATCTGATTTGACGGTACACACAAATAATAAAGTACAATAATTATTTATTTATTTATTTATTTATTTTAAAAAAAAGAACAGGTGAGCTCTGGTGGCCTAGTGGCAAGAAGCTGCACTGCAATCCCAGAGGTGCACGGTTCAAATCTACCAGATGCTCTGCCGGGAAAGGAGGGACAATCTCCTCCTGTACCAGTCAGATCCGATTTGACAGTACACACACACACACACACACACACATACACATAAAATAATAATTTAAAAAAATTCCGAGTGTCTGTTTGCAGTAGTTGGTTGTTCCAGAATTGTGTTGACTACTTTTTTAGACTAAGTCTTGAAAATAATTTTTCTGTATAAAGACACTTCTGATGGAATATATAACTGTGTTTGTCTTGGAGCTGAGTACCTTAAAACTACCTTCTACACTTCCCCAAAGTCCTTGATAGGAATTAGAATAATTAACTATTTGAATGAAAAAACTAACTTATCAGGAAAATGTTTAGACTACAAAGGGTGTAGTTACTTCAGACAAGTAAATCTCTTTCTATGCCTCTGTTTATCTATAAATGAAGTAATGTTAGTTTTTCATTCAAATAGTTAAGTATTCTAACACTTAATACTGTTCCTGTTCTTTCCTATCATCTCCATGAAAAAGTGAAATACACTGTAATTCTAGAAAAAAAGTAGTATTTGTTACTTATCCAAAGTCATGCTTAAGTATATTAAATTAAGAACCATGAACTCTAAGGCTCAGGGAGGTTTTAGCGGTATTGCAAAGAAAAGCTATTCTTTTTATAAATTTTTCATAAATCTTCCCTTTCTCATTTTAATTTATCTTTTTTCTTACTGAATTCTGCATCTAAATTTTTATTCTTGAAGGTATATTTTAGCTAAAATTTTTTTGTGGCATAATAATATAATTAGAAATATTAATCATCCAAAAAGTCTGTTAAACATAAGGAATGAGAATATGAAGCTACTTAGTGAAAGAGGAGAACTTCTGAAACTTAAATTGGATAGAGAGCACTGATAGAAGAGGGACTATTTGTTCCTCCGCACCTCTTGTCATCCCCTTCAAGCAGTAAGTTTAGATTATTACACCTGGAACACAACAGGGTTCAAAATGAAGAGTTTGTCACAGAATAGATTTTGTCAGCATGAAATCTGTGAAAATTGATTGGTTATATTCAAAATTCTACATTCTAGCTGTGCTAGGGCTAAGTCTCCAGGCAATGAGTGGAGGCATATTTGTTTGGGTTTTTTAATACCAAGAGGCATTTAAACCATAAGATTTGGTTGTGTGGTTGACCATCCATCTATAGTGTCTTAAGAGACCAGTCATGGGGAGGGAGGAATTCAGATGAGAATTGATCGAACTGTGCTAACAATAACTATTTTGTTTGGCTTTTTGTTAGCCTTCCAGTAAGCCCCTGGTCACATTTAAAGTAAGAAATGTAAACAGTTTCTGACCATTTTGGCTTTAATGTCACTGCTGATTAGATACTAAAGTTGTTTTCTTCCCAGATTTCCCAAGGAGGCCATCTAAAGAAGACAGAACAGCCTCTCCCCTCAGAGAGTTATACTTGGTCATGAATTCATTTGGAAGTTACAGAAAGCCCCCTTAACCAACGTGAAAGGAAGACTCTGTCACTTTAAATTGTATTTATCAACTGAGCTATTTCAAAATGGAATGCACTTTTTTGCCCCATCCCTCTCCAGTACATTAAATGGTGCTTACGTGTTGCACAGTCCTGGAAAAGACCATTGAGATGAGGGAGAATATTTCTCTTGGTAAATTGAAAAATGTATTTTAAGGCCTGTGGAGCCCAGGTGATGTAGTGTTTTGATATATCAGGATGTTAAAAGCCTGGAAGTTCAAATCCACCAAGAGAAAAATAGGCAAACTCCTGTCAAGATTTACAACCTCAGAAACCCAGTGACGTGTTTCCATTAATCAGAATTGACTTGACAACAGTAGAATTTTTTTTGACAGACCACCCTGAGTTATTTTCATTGACTTTTTCCAGCCACATCTAAATTGCTTTGCCAGTTGATAAAATTCACATATTTGTATTAACAAGATTTTCTCCTTTGCCTTTTGGTAGGCACATGGCTTAGCTTGATGTAGTTAGTTTTCTAAGAATTTTATTTCCCTGTTGTCTCAGGTATTTACCACCAGAGTGTTTTGTGGTTGGGAAAGAACCGCCAAAGATCTCAAATAAAGTTGACGTCTGGTCTGTGGGTGTGATCTTCTACCAGTGTCTTTATGGAAGGAAGGTAAGGGGGGAAGGGCCCGGTCTAGTGATGACACATTTTTCTTGTGAGAAAGATTTGTAGCTTACAATGTCTAAAATTTTTTTAAAGCAATATACAAATAAATAATACGCCACCTTCTCAAGGGCCATTCTTAAGGAACCCAGGAACTGAAATTGGAAATACATCTAGAACTCCTTTTCATTACCTATTCTTGTGTAGGGAGGTGATGTCAGAAAGTATCTTCTCTTAACTTGGACCAAGATTTCTCTTCATTTGTAAAAGTAATAACCTAGTTCTTCCAAAATATAATACCAACTGACTTTTAAATACAAAGTTCCTCCCCAAGGTCTTGTTAACTCTTAACAAGAGGCTTAAATAAAAAACCACCAATAGAGTATGTTGTTTTTATGTGCTGTTGAGTCACCTGCAACCTATAACGACCCTTTGTAAAGCATCTCAGAAGCCTGCTCTGTCCTGAGCCCGTCTCAGTAGTTCCAACACACTGACCCCAATTGCCACAGATGCTGTAGCAATCCATCTCATCTGGGGTCATCTTTTTCTTGGCTGTTCCTCCACCCTTCTGAGCATGATATTCTCCAAGGACCAGTCTCTCTTGGCCATGTGCTCAAAGTTTGTGAGATGGAGCTTCAAAATCCTAGCCTCCAAGGAGAGACTTGTCTCTCCAAGACAAACCTGTTTGTTTTCTCAGCAATTCATGGTATGTTCAAGATTATTCTACAGCACCACAACTCGAAAGCATTGATTCTTTTTCTTTCACCCTTAGTCATTATCCAGCTCTTTGAAGCTTAACAATTAATTGTTAAGACCATGGCCTGGATTAGGCGCGCCTTTGTCTCTAGACTGGCATCATTGCTTTTCAGCACTCTGGAGAGGTCCCTGACAGCAGATTTTCCCAGTGTCTGGTGGAGCTCCCAGTTTGACAGGTTTGGAAACAGGAGTGGCATCCATTTCCTAAACCACATGCTTCTGGACACTCTGAACTTTGATAACTGATAACAGTTATAGAAAAACTTTAGGTCTTTTGTTCATAGGGCTGCTATGAGTCGTGCTCACCTCAACAGCAGTCAACAACAGAAACCTAGTAATAAATTGCAGATTTGTCTTTTCTCCTAGACTTAGTATGTTACCTAGTATGTTAGGTTTGACAGCCTTGGAAACCCAGTGGAGAGGACCTTTGGAGTTGAGCTTGATAGCAGTGGGTTTGGGGTTTTTTGGTTTGTTTTACCCATTCTAAGTCCTGGTGCTGCAGTGTCTGGCTGCTAGCTGAAAAGTTGGCTATTTAACTATACCAGCATCTCCTTGACAGAAAGATAAGCCGTCTTCTCCCATTAAAATTTACAGGTTTGGAAACCAAATGTAGAGGGGTGTCTTTGTGTGTGGATGGCATTGAACGTTTTGGTAGTGCTTGGAATTGATTAATAGCAGTGGGTTTGGTTTTAGCTTAACTGTTTTACTTTTAACTTGCTTTTTCACCTCTTTTTCTCTGTCTTGAGTCTACCAGTTGCACATGCCACCTATGTTGCTTAAATGCACTGGTACTACTTAAAACTAAAGAGTTTTTGCTTTGAACCTTTTTTTTTCTTTTTCTTTTTTTGCTATCATCAAAACTTAGTAGTGACATTGTGACATAGATGATGCTATTTCTGGTCCCATCCTGCTGTGACCTAGTTGTAGACCCTAAGTTCAGAATCTTTTCCCTTTAAAATCAGTGTTAGAGATCATCTCCATCCCAGCTGTTCTCATCAGGGGATGTCTTCTTCTATACCTTCCTGTGATTTTGAATGATTTCTTTTGTTTTGACCAGAAACTCACCTATGTTTGTTTGTGTTTGTTTAATTTTATCTGGTAGCCTTTTGGTCATAACCAGTCCCAGCAAGATATTCTACAAGAGAATACCATCCTCAAAGCTACTGAAGTGCAGTTTCCGCCAAAGCCAGTAGTAACACCTGAAGCAAAGGTAAGTTTTGACCCACTGGCCACCTGAAATGATTCCCCTGTTGTGTACCTTTGAGTTGGAACCAACCCACAGCTGACCCTTCAGCAGATTTTCAGAGCCAGTTAATGGCACGGGAGGAGATTGCCCATCCTTCTCCAGAGGAGCAGCTGGTGGATTTGAACCATGTGCCTTCAGTATTCCAGGGCAGCTTCTTACGACTAAGCCACCAGAGCTCTCTCCCAGCAATAAAATCACCACAAGGGCAAGCGGCAGAAGAATGTTACTTACACCCTGCCCATTCCAACATCTGAGTCTATTACTGGAACTATTAATGGGTGGGTTTTTAAATTTTATTTATTTATTTGTTGTTTTTGTTGTTGTTGTTATGTGCCATCGAGTCGTTTGCCACTCATAGCAACCCTGTGTACAACAGCCCTAAACCCTGCTCTATCCTGTGCCAGTCGCACTGCCTCTGACACACCGATCCCGATTACCCCAGTCACTGAATCAATCCACCTCATAGAGGGTCTTCCCCTCTTGTGCCGTCCCTCCACCCTCCCAAGCATGACGTCCCTCTCCAAGGACCTGTCCCTCCTTACAACATGTCCAAAGTATGTCAGACGATGATACAGGCTCCCTATAGACAGAGAGGAAAGAACATACTCTGCTGATGAGAGCTTCTTGGGAGTGTGGCTACCCACATGCAGGATGTCAGCATAGAGCCTGGCCAGGGAACGTGAACCTAGTAGAATATAAAGGATCCTGAAGTTAAATGGCAAATGAGTGGTCATGGCAATAAATGTGGCAGCAGTTGGTGCGGGCATTATGAAAAACTAATTGAAGTAGAAGAAACATGGAATGAGTGTGGGAAAAGGGCATTTTAATCACTTAAGCTTTGATACATGTGCAAACCAGATTTTACTTTTTTATATATTAACTAGTTTTATTTAAATAGTCAACTTCTGTCAATGCTGTGATCATTTGACATTTTTTAACGTCAGTGTGAAGAGTTACAGACCTGGTTTCATTTCTTTGTGTTTTGGTGTCCTCCCAGTGTGGCCATGTAAAGTAGGTTAGGAAAGAGCCACTTTTTCAAAATATTTCTGATTCCTGGTTGATGGCTTCCTGCCTTTGATCATTCAACAGTATTAACACTACATAATCACAAAAGTAAATCTGCAAAGAGGTCCTCTGATAACGTGCCCAGGGCAAATGTAGGCCAGTGAGTGCAGAGAGACCCAGCTTTGAATCCAAATCGTAGTGTCCGCTTTGCATTGAATAGTTGTGTGGCTTTGGGCAAGAGTACTTAAACCTTTTGAACAGCTGCTATAAAATATGAAGAGCAAAACGGCTTCCATAAAAAGTGGTTGTGCCGCTCACATGGCCTGTTATTATTTAACTGGTGCTGTTAGAACAGAAGTATCACACGTCAATGACTTGAGTCATTTCTTTTCGCACAATTCAGGTGGCTGTAAGTGTGGATTCAGGGCACCAGCTCTAGTTGGACAGCCTTTTTCAGCTCTGGAAGTTCCACATTTTTTCAGCATCTCCTTTGTTCCTTGGAGATCTCCATACATCTTGGCATTTGTCTGACTCCACCTTTGGTTCTCTCCACCTTTGATCATCTTTTTTTATATCTCAAAAGAGATTGACTAAAGGCAACCCATTCCTAGTTAGAATTATAGGCAGTTGGTTAGGATTTACAACCCATATTTTGTGGAACACAATTCAGTCAATAGCAGCACCCAGTAGTTGATACCTCCTGCTGTCGTTCAGCACTGAGATTTGAGTGAGCTGCTTGGCTGCTCTCTCATTATCCTCATCCACCAAGCTTTTAAAACCATTTCCCTTATACCACTTTGATGAGATATTGGTATTTATTCAGTAAGTAGATAAACAAATATTCCTCAAACTTTAGAGACTTGTTAGATGTACCCCACTCTGAATAGTACAGAAATCTATCCAAATCTTTCCACTAATTCTCTGCAATCTTCCTCATCGTCTTCATTTTTTAAAAAATCTTCTTCCTTCTAATTGTGCATTTCCCCAATTGCCTGCACTGTTTCCTTCCACACCTCCAACAACAAATAATTAGAGTGCCTGGTAAACACTAGGCATTGTTGTAGGTAGTAGGAATAGAAATGTGAATTAAATAGCAAAAGACCTGCATTTAAAAGGTTACAATTTACTAAATGAAAGATGCAAATAAGCAGAAAGCCTAGCTCATTTCAGATGGTGATTAATATTAGGAAGAAAGTAAGTCAGAGTTGGATAGAGGGCATGGAGGTAGGAGTTGCTCTTAAATGGCATTGCAAGGACAGACCTGAGTGATGAAATGAGAGCCTCAGTAGAAGCTTGAAAGTAGTGAAGATTGAAGCCATATGGACATTTAGGGGGAAAGCCTCCTTTTTTTACCCTTTGTTTAATTTTTTAAAAATTATTATACTAGTTTATTTTAAAAATTCGAATACATTATTTTCCAGAACAGAATCCTCCAGTTTTTCTCACCTTTCCCCATGTATCAAATTGTACAATCCTGTGATTAATCCCCCCTGACCCCTGCACATCCTCATCCTTTGTAAAGTTTAACTTATCTGCTATAGAAAATGAGAGAGCACTGGTGGCCTAGTGGCAAGAAGCTGTGCTGCAATTCCAAAAGCATGCTGTTCAAACCCACCAGCTTCTCTGTGGGAGAAGAATGGGTAATCTCCTCCCTTGAGATTATCCCCGTAATCTCCTCCCTTGAGATTATCCCGTGTGATAAAATACACTGGAAGGTCAGCTCTAAGTCAGTTCCAACTTTATGGTACATAACAACAGCAACAAAAATGGAAAAGTAAGCAGATTAGAATCTCATAGAAGGAATTTTGAGTAGTGTTAGGGGCCAGGTAAGATTAGAAAGTTTGAATATTTAATGACAACCATTGGCAAACTGAATTTTCCTACACTTTGTTCAACAACTTGCAAAGAAGTATAGAAAGAGATATTAATTGGCTAAGTGAGCGATGATAGAGAAAAGAGATGTAGAAGGTGATAGTATTTATAAAATAATCTTCAGATTGGTTAGTCTAGGTAAGTGGACCAAGAATCTGAGAACTGTTCCCATAAAATGAGGAAAGCTAAGGTGACAGAAGACAAACTCCATGCAATCAAAAAGTAGATATGAAGGGTAGGAAAAAGTAACAGATTTAAAGAAGGCAATGACTGTTGATATTGTTGGTGGGGGAAAGTCTTCTAAACAGAGACTAGAGCTTGGGTTTGAGCATGAGCTCCACAGGCCCTAGCGCAGGCAGAGTAGAGATGAGTGTGGTGGGCAGATCTAACTGGTAAAATACAAAGGAAAGCAGTTGGTGGTCTTAGGATAGTGATATGATCTGATTGATGTTTCTTCAGCCCATGTTGGTGACAGTGCAGAGAGAAAATTCAAAAGTAAGTCCCATTGACCCCTGTGCAGCCCAAGCAAGCCTGTTGAATTCTACTTCTTCCAGTTAGTTACCTCACTAAATATTCACTCCAAATTTACAGGCCATGGTTCATTATATTCTTTTCGGCAGTGTAAAAATAATGTTATTAAGCAATATTATTTAATGTTAATAATTTCTTATTTAATGAATGTTGCTTTGTCTTTCAATTCCATTGTCCCATCAATATCACTGTAGTTCCTCTAAAGCTTGTATGCAAAGATTAATCTCCAAGAGAACCCTAAAGAACAAAATAGTCATTTTTAAAGAATCTGATCAACTAGCACACTTACTGTTTGTATCTCCTCAGGAAAAAGCATAGCACTATTGAGTAGCAATGGCATTCTCTGGAGAAATATTTACTCTTTGGTCTTATATTAATTTTGTAAATTTGTTTCATTCCTACTTTAAGTGTATTTTACTTTGAAAAACAAGGGTTGGCATTACACTCTTATGTTTTGCTAGTTAAATATGAAAACATAGAAAATTAATAGCTTATCGGATTTTTAAAATTTATTCAGTTAAAAATGGCTACATTATAGAACTTTGATTGAATGGACTATGTGATTAAAAAGTGAGGGTATATAACAACAAACAGAAAAATAGAGATTACATATTTAACGAGAGTCTTTATTGTAAAATCTCCAAGTGGTTGTTTCTGCAAGGAAACCTCCATGTTGGTAGTAAATTTGGATCCCTTCTCACAGTATGCTGTACTTATAGGCTGCAGGTACTATCTTAGGCATCCTTTCACTGCTTGGATGTCTGTCAAGTAATTATTTGCTTCATTTTCTTCTTAGGAAAGAAGAAGTAGCATATTTCCCCCATATGACACACTCATGGAAGTATTGCATACACAAATAGCACATATCAGAAACGAAGGTGCAAGGGCTTGCACATTTTGTGAAAAGCACGCAGCTTGTCACATTAGTGCACACAAAGAAACATTGTACAGTGTGTTATGTCACGATAATGATGAAAATGGTTAGTTTCTCATTAGTTTGTCACTTAATCAGCTTGTAGATGTAGTTGGACTGTGCCCATCCAAAAGCCTAGGCAGTGAGGGGTCCTTCCCTTTATCTTAGTGCTTTGGCTGCAGAAGTGTTGGACACAGTGCCCTTTCTGCACATTGGGAACTGCTCAGCACCCTCAATGGGGTATGATTGGGAAGGAGAAAAGCGTCGCTGCCTGATTCCTCCCTTACCTTCTGTGGCTCTGCCTATGGGTTCCTAGAAGGGCCCTTCTCTTTGACATGTGTTTGCTCACAGCGCCTCAGGTGTCCTTTGGGGTTGCATGGGTGTCTGCTTCAGGCCTCCTCAAAAAACTTTCTTTTGCAGGCTTTTATTCGGAGATGCTTAGCCTACCGAAAAGAGGACCGTATCGATGTTCAGCAGCTGGCCTGTGACCCATACTTGCTGCCTCACATCCGAAAGTCAGTCTCCACAAGTAGCCCTGCTGGAGCTGCTATTGCATCAACTTCTGGAGTGTCCAATAACAGTTCTTCGAATTGAGACCGACTCCTAGGCCATAGACTGTTGAACACGCAAAATGGACAAATGGCATTCAGCAGCGGGTTTGGAACATAGTGAATCCGAATGGATCTCATGAAACCTGTACCAGGTGCTTTTATTTTCTTGCTTTTTCCCATCCATAGAGCATGACAGCATCGATTCTCATTGAGGAGAAACCTGGGGCAGCTCTGGCCAGGCCTCATAGGAAAAGGCCCCGCCCGAGGTTCCAGCGTCAATGGTCACTGTGTGTGGCTGCTCGGAGTGAGGAAAAATGAAAAAGAAAAACTGGTTCCATGTACTGTGAACTTGAAAACATGCAGACTCAGGGGGTGTCCCTGATGCAGTGCTTCAGATGAAGAATGTGGACTTGAAAATACAGACTGGGCTAGTCCAGTGTCTATATTTAAACTTGTTCTTTTCTTTTAATAAAGTTTAGGTAACATCTCCTGAGAAGCTTGCAGCACAGAGGCTCAGGTGGGGATGTGTTTGACTTCGGAGGAAAAAAGTTGCTATTGCCCGTTAAAGGCACTAGAGTTAGTGTTTTATCCATAAATAATTTCAATTTTTAAAAACATGCAGCTTCCCTTCCCTTTTTTTTATTTTTGAAAGAATACATTTGGTCAGAAAATGAAACCCGTATTAGCAAGTACGTGGCAATGTTCATTCCATTCAGATGCAGCTTTCTCCATCTGGTCTCCTGTTTGCAGTTGCTTCCTTCCTCGCCGTAGGGAAGTGATTGGATGGGAGCACTTAGATGTGTGAGCTTTGCCACTGGACAGAGAATGAGGTTAGAAGACTGCAGCTTGGAATCTCTCTAGGTTTTCAACTATTCCTTCACAATTTGAACACTTGACGGTTGTCCCTTTTAATTTATTTGAAGTGCTATTTTTTTAAATAAAGGTTCATCTGTCCATGCAGTCCTCTTGGCTTCTCTTAGTATAGGGGCTGTGAACCGGTGCACAGGTAGGCAGAGAACGGGCTGGGAAGTGGAAATGCCCCAGGCATCGGTCGTCCTACCCACAGCCTTTGTGTGCCTGCTAACTGGTGTACAATTCTTGTTAACCACGTATTAAAACTTGATCAGCACATAAGCTTTCCTCTATTAGATCTCTGGGCAGGAGATAGCCTCCCCCAAATCTCTCACTCTAAGTGTTGCTGGTTGTGTGTGCTGGTATGTGCATCTGTACACACACTTGATCTAACTCACTGGATTAGAGTCATCAAGTGGAATTTTTAAAAAAACAACCAAAAACCTGGAGGTTAATAGAGATTTCAAATATAAACATTCTTTTGGAAATTTTTTTTTTAATTGGTTGTTTTGAGATATATGATCAACTGAAGATGGAGCTGAAATGGGAGATGCGTGGCCCCAGCGTGCCCTTGAAACAGCCGAGCGCTCGACAGTAGAGAGAGAAAGAGGCCAGAGCCTGCACATGTGGTAGCCAGCTTGGAATGTTACTGACATATGTGGCAAGAGGGCTCAGCCAGAAATATTTAAAGATGCAGCATCTAGGCTGGGGGAGGGCAGCTAGGAGGAGCTGAGGACTCAGAACCAGGATTTCTTTGACATGCAGAAGATACCACTGGTCATTCAGGCTCTCAGCCTTTGTAGACCTCTCATACTCTGCTAAGTGTCAGGTAATCTTACAGTCGTAGGTGGGTGTTGTCTTAGAGAATGCTGAACAGCAGGAAGTCAGTCCCAGACACTGTTTTATAGCATTAACTTTGTGCATGAAGGCAAATGCACATTTTTCTGTTCCTTAAAACCATTGCCTCCAAGTGGCCCATGGGATGTCCCACATTCAGCACAGTGCTCAAGGATGGTGTCCAAATCCAGGGAGAGAGTGAGCGAGTGAGCTGGCCTATACTTAAATCATTTCAAATAATTACTTCCTTTTCCTTTTATTTCCCCTCTCATTCAGTGATCTTGCAGTGTTGGGTTGGGGTGTGTTTTTTTTTTTATTTATCCTTTTTTTTTTCTTTTCAAGGCTGAAGAAGTGCTGCATCTTTAAGCCTTCCCTCTACTTCCTGTCTCCTTTGGTCCCATGAGCCTAGAATGGAAACCTGAGGACTTCATTTGTTGACTACCCTTTCTGCCCTCGCCTTTGCTTTGTCAGGGTCTGGGGCCCCTTGACTGCCGGGGCTTGACCGAGTCTGGGCAGGCCTTTCCCCACTGCAGGAGACAAGCCCAGGGAACATGCAGAGCTCTGACCTTTTTTTAGCCTATTAAGTAGCCAGTGAAATCACCAAGTGGCATTCTTCCATGACATATTTTGTTAATATGGGTTTCATCTTTTCCAAGGATAGTCCCTTATTGCTACAATGTTGCATTTACTTTAAACAATGAAAAAAAATGTATTTGTAATGAAATCCAGCCAGATTGTTTTGGCTTTTCCCAACATGGGGTGGGGGGAAGTAGAGTTGGGGGAAGGGTATTAAAATAAGTTTGAAGAAGTGAATTTCCAGCCTCTTGATTTTGCTTTAGCTCTCTAGCCTCAGTTTTTACACCCAGGGTGTGTGCAGGGCTCTGGTCACTGGCTGAGTCCCAGTGGACGTTGCAGACATGGTGGAATGTGTTGATGATGCAGCACCTTTTGCACCTCCAGTGTGTCAGCTGATAGACTTGGTGAGACAGGGAAGGGGCAGCCATGAGCTCAGTCCAGGAATGGGGCACCTAGCCTAGGGAACGCATGGGTCTCACGGAACCGTGAGCACCTTTAAATGGAGACTCGCCAGCAGGAGCCACTTGGGATGCTGTTTTAGAAAAGTTTGTCTACCTCCTTCCTTCCTGCCTAGGCTGGATGGTTTTCCTCCAGCTGAGATGATTAGCAGGCAAGGATCGCTTGTGTTTCTTAATTTAGAAAATAACTGTCTTTAAACATAGTTGTCTCTTTTGGAATTCGAGAGTTGGGAGCAAGCATCTGGTCTAGCCCTTTGCTTCTCAGAAGGTGACGTTTACAACTAACCTGACTTCCTCTGTGGATTTGTTTTTCTTTCTGGGAATACTTACTTCCCTCCTTTATTTTCATCATCCTAATTGCCTAAATGACCTTTGTCTGTAAATAAAATCTACCCCAGATTAAGCTGGGGGGGGGGGAGACACAAACTTACTAAGAAGGGGGAGTCCCTGCTTCCTCAAGAGAATTGTCACATCTCAGAAGCAGATGTTTTCATTTTTTTAAGGCACAGTCACAACAGAAATTAAAAACCTATCAGAAATGATGGTAACTGTTTTAGTTCATACTGCCCCCAAAGCTGAAGGAATGGCTCCCTTGCAAGGCCAGGATAAGTGAGGCTGTTAGGTGTGGAGTCAAGGGAGATACAAAGAATCTCAAACAACATGTTGTTTTGTTATGTGCCGTCGAGTTGCTTGCGACTCATAGCAACCCTATGTACAATAGCCCTAAACTCCGCTCTGTCCTGTGCCAATCGGACTGTCTCTGACACTCCCATTCCAATTATCCCAGTCACCAAATCAATCCACCTCATAGAGGGCCTTCCTCTCCTGTGCTGTCCCTCCACCCTCCCAAGCATGATGTCCCTCTCCAAGGACCGGTCTCTCCTCACAGCATGTCCAAAGTATGTTAGACGGAGCCTCAGAATCCTTGCCTCCAAGGAGCCACCCGGTTTAACCCTCTCCAGGACAAATCTGTTTGTTTTCCTAGCAGTCCATGGTATTCTCAATACTCTTCTCCAGCACCACAGCTCAAAGGCATCAATTCTCCTTCTATCCTCCTTGGTCATTGTCCAACTCTCTGATGCATAACAAGTGATTGCGAAGACCATAGCCTGTATCAGACGCACCTTAGTCTCCAGAGAGACACCATTGCTCTTCAGTACTTCGGAGAGGTCCCTAACAGCAGACTTTCCCATGGCAATGCACCTTTTAATTTCCTGGCTGCTGGTGCCAAGACTGTTGACTACAGAGCCAAGCAAACTAAAGCTGTGTAAATCTCAGTTTCTTCACCATCCATCCTGATGCTGCCAATTGGTCCAGTGGTGAGAATCTTTGTCTTCTTGACATTGAGCCTCAATCCATATTGTAGGCTGCAGTCCTTGACACTCTGCAGCAGGCGCTTCAGGTCCTCTTCAGTTTCAGCAAGCAGGGTTGTGTCATCAGCATAGCGCAGGTTGTTGATAAATCGTCCACCAATCTTGACCCCACATTTCTCCTCAAACAACATAGTTAAGAAAAACCACAAAGTTAGAAGTGAAAGAACTAATGTGGAACTACTTACCAGAGGTTCGGAGCGACTTCCACTCATTAAGATTGTCAGGAAATACCTTTGCCTCCGGAAAAAAGCTAAGAGATGCAATAATTTTGGGAGCCTTCACTTACGTTCTTGGAGCTCAGCAGTCTCTTACTTGGCGATGATCTGGCTTTATCATGGAATACCATCAGCACCAGAAACTGGCGGGCCTAGCATTCCCTTCACAGTCCCCTAATAACTTGTGGGACACATGTCGCAACAATACTTTCCACCTCTCAGGTTCCTGGGAAGCTGCTATCCCAGTTGTAGTACATGCTACCACCTGGTGGGGGCGGCTTGCAAACCTGAAGAATATAAAAATATATTAAAAAAATTATAAAAAATTACTAGCAAGATTGAAAGCAGAAAATTATTCATGAAATGGTTATTAGCAAGCTCTAGATGATGGTGGTGCAGGTCACGTGTGAGCGCTCACTGGGCTGCCTTCCAGATGGGGCGAGTACTGAGGGGTGCCAGTCCTGCAGGGGCTCCCTGCAGTCACTAGGAATCAGGTGAGGTCAGTGGAGAGGGTAGCCTACTCATGTATACCCAGCAGAGACCACAGATGACCCTGTTCTGTTCCCTACATTAGGAATGATCATCTGCCCTAAGCTCTGGGCTTTCTCTACCATATGTACCTATTCCCTCTTGGTGAGAGGCTTGGAAGTACCGCCCCTGCCCCATGCATCCCTTTTAGGAGGGGGTTTGGTTCCTAACATAGTCAAGAATGCTCCCTTGGGTGTAAGGTGTCCTTTTAATGTAATTTTCTTCCAGGGGTCCAGGACACATGGCTGAGATCTAGGTCTGCTTAGCAAGCTAAGCCAAAGTCCCAGGCCAGGGGTGTGGAGGCTCTGGGGCAGGACCCCACCCTGGGAGGGGAGGGGGAAAGATTCTGGCTGTTGCTGAACTCCAAGGGTGGGTTGGAGGAACCTGCCAGAACTGGGAAAACAGTTAGGTCTGGGACCCAGTGCGGGCAGGGAGTACAAGGGCCTTTTTGTGCTAGGGAAGCTCAGCAGGGCCGAGACAGACTGGAGTCAGGGAAGGGATGTGTGTGGATATGGGAGGCTGGGCAGGAGTCCCCTGTGGAGAGAGGGTCAGAGAGCAACTGCCCCAGCCACCCCTAGCCAAAGGGCAGACCTCCTGGGTGTGGAGGGAGGTGGCAGCTGAGGGACAGCCTGCGACTCTGCTGTCCTTGTCCTGTGCCAGCTGGGCCTTTCACCCTGCAGACAGCTAGAGGATGGGGGCACAGAGAGCAGGATGCACTAGTGTGTCTGCTTTGTAATAACGTTTCACAGGTGATTCACAGCACAGGTGGGAGCATCACAACAGTTTTGCAGGTGAGTAAACTGAGGCTCAGGCTAGTTACTGGTAGTGGGCGGGCCAAGAGTAAACTGGGAGGGCTTTGTAGGCGTGGAAATCCTTGAGCAGAGACTGTTGACAAAGGCAACTTCAGTTCCCAGCTGTAAGCATATTTAAGTCTGACCTGGCTTCTACATTTGCATGCTCCTGTCTGGATTCTCCTCTCCCTGGCTAGCCTTTGGGAGTCTGCTTGGAGACCCAGCCGTCTGGGCAGCTGCTTTGCCTCTGTAGATCTGGGCTGGCCTTGAATGTGAGTAGAAATGGGGGACCATGGCTTTCCAAATGGTCGTCATGCTCTGTAGATCCATGAGCATTATCTGTTTTGGAAGGGGGGGCGGAATTCCAGGAATAGCTGTCTGAGCTTGGCTTTGAATGATAGGTAGAGGTAGAATGAGAAGAGGGCATTGCAACAGAGAGTGCCGTTCACACTTCGACGCTGCTCCAGGAATGGGAGCTGCACAAACCTCTCCGGTCTCTCTCACACCTCCAGGCCTTGGCCATCTGTGAATGCTCAGCTCTCCTCCAGCCCTCCCTCCTCTGGGTTCTCCCTGCACCTGCTCACCTCTCTTCCCTCACCTGCTGTGTCCTATTGTCACAGTGGCTTGTCCGCCTGGACTGTGAGCACCTACAAGTCTGGCCTGCAGCTTTCCTCCTTGAGTGAAGGAAGAATGAGAAGGCTGCCACCTATGAAAGGGACACCAGCTGGACAGGTGAGAGGAGGTGGAGCAGTGCCTTAAGTGCAGGTCCTCCTTCAGTCAGAGTTGGTCAGAGATAGAGGCACCTGCTTCCGAGCCCTCAGCATTTTCATATTGGTTTGATGACAGCCACAGTAAGAAATACTTTTGACATCTCAACCCATTCCCTTACCACAGAAGAGTACTTAGCTTCCACGCAAGACACTCTGATACTTACGGCTTTACTTCGTATCTTAAGTGCTGGTCTCTGCCCATCAAATGGTTGAAGAGCAGTGCTGTATGTAGAGGTGCCTTCCAGGTGCTCTGGCCCTTTCCTGGCTGCTTCACAGGGCGGGGGAGGGGGGACGGGGGCTGTGGATGGCCTGGCGAACCTCTTGGGACTGGAAGTGTTTGGGGTGGGGTGGTGGATGTGCCCACCTGGCTCATGTTCCTTCTTGTGCTGTATTCCATCTGGGGCCTAGGGTGGGAGGAGGGGGTGTGTTGATTCAGCCAAGACCTGTGGGATCCCCAGAAGGCTGTTGGCAGGAGCTGGACCAGCCTTGCTTCAGAAGTTAGAGTACTGAGACTAGCGAAAACTCCTTATCCTGTCTTCCCTGGCTTGGGGAGATGGAGGCAAGCACCAGGGAGCAGCCCCTGTGAGGCAGGAGATGAAGACATCAGCCCAGTCCAACAGTGATTGCCAGCTGGCCAGAGGTAGGCCAGAAGAGCCTGTGTTGGGGCTCCTGGCTCAGTCCCATCATTGAGGCTGGGGGAGGTCCCTGGAGGGCAGAGGAATGACGTGAATCCCCATTTGGTGGATTTGAACTGCTGGAGATGCCTAGCCTTTTAGCAGCACAGAACTCTACAGAACTCTGCCCAAATAAAACCCGTGTTGTCATAATCCTGATAAAAGTAATCAATCTCATGGACAGGGTTGGGCAGGGAGTAAGAACAGGAGACACCCCGATGTTCAGGTGACAAGCAAGGCGGGGACTGACATTCCTGAGATCCTGGGAGTTTTGCCAACTCTTCGCACCTTATTTAATTCTTAGACAAGGTGGCTATTTGGTGCCATCAAGTCATCTATGACTTACAGTGACCTTATGAACAGATCGGAACCGTGTGCCATCCTCATCCTCTGATACACTGGAATCATTGCCACAATCACTGAGTCAAATCTTGTTCAGGTAGAAATTGTTAGTTAAAAATAGGAATGATCTCTGCTGGAGAAGAATAGACAATCTCCTGTACCAGTCACATCTGATTTGATGATACACACAAAAATATAATTAAAAAAAAAAATAGGAATGGTGACCATCAGTGTTTCAGTTGCTTGCTCAGTATCACATGGGAAAGCCCACTAACTGGGGTCTCTTCGGCTTGAAAGCCTATGTCCCACCCACTAAATTAGTTTGGACAAAATCAGCAAACCGGCAGTGAGTGCCATTTGGCTGACTGGTCAGCTACGTCTGGAGGAGAGCCATTTCCTGGCATCAGTTCCACTACAGCAAATGCCATCTTGGCAAAAATCCCCTGGTCTGGGTCACAAACCTCAAAAAGTCCCCAGCACCTAGCCTGACTCCTGGACCATATTAGACCTCCAGTAAATGGCTGTTCCATGGACATAGATGACATTCCCTCTTATTTGGAAGCAGGTGAGGGTCTGGGTGCTGGTGGGGGAGCCCCCTGTAAGCTTCAGCCATCGGGCAAACTCCAGTACTCCTGGTCCATGGACAACTGATCTTGTACTGCATGTTTAAGAAGGGGGCCTGGGTTGTATTCCTCACCAGTGGGATTGCCCAGAAGTGGCCATGCTCTTGACGCATTCTGGCCACGGGCACAGGAGCAGACGATCAGCAGAATACAGGGTAAGCATGGTATGTTAGAGCAGAACTGCTTGCCCGTGACCAGGGAGACTTAACACAGGACCTTAGTGCCAAGCCAACAACCAGATCTGACAGCAAACCCCACTTTCATGCTCCTTGGCTTTCGTCTGGCAGTTTTCTCTGCTTGGAAATTGGCAAAATATTTCCTTTCCCCACTCTTCCAGGGCTGGGATTGCTCACCTTTGTTTCCCTGTACCCAGCACAGGGCAAGCGCTCGCTTGGTGTGCACTGGATGGGTAAGAGAGGAGACAAGCCACACCACCTGGTGCTGTTCTGTGGATGCCCCAGGTGGTGGCCAGTAGTGGTCTTTCTGGACCCCACTGTTCTTACTGATTACACCAGGTAGTTAGAGCCTGCCCTTTGGGTGGAAGGTCAACACCACTTCCCGCTGCTGGGGAGGGGGATCCCCAGGCCTGTCCCAGTGCCTGGACTTCAGAGGCCATGCAGGGCCTCAGAGAAAAAGACCCCCGAAGAGGCCTGTGGCCAGCCCAACCAGAGATGAACCAGCAGATGGAAGGAAGCCTGTGAGATGGCTCAGAAGAAGCCGCCTATGTTTTGGCTGCTTGAGGTGGAAAGAGCAGCTCACTACAACTGGCAAGCCTCTACACCCTTGTAGATAACAGGGCGATAAAGGGAGGCTGGGATGGTGAGTGAGCCTCAGCACAGCCAAGCTGGTGCAGATCCAGGTCCCAGAAGAGACTGGCTGGAGGGCAGTGATATGCCCTGAGAGCAGTGAAGCAGCATTGACCATCAAAAGGGACCCCATATCTGCCAGCAGTGTGATTGGATGAGCTGCTCCCCAGTGCTTTAAAGATGAAGTGTAGATGTTGCTGTAAGATACCATCACACCCATTATTGACTCAGTGACCCCATGTGAAAAAGCAGAACTGCTACATTTTTCTAGGCTGTCATCTTTAGACCCAATATGTTCACAAGAGAAAGACCTGGCAATCCACTTCTATAAAGGGGCAGCTAAGAAAGGCTCTGGTCAGTGCCACTTGGTCACATAAGGTTGCTGTGAGTTGGAACCTCTACTGCATCCAACACTAACGATCTCTGTGGAGCTTTGGGTGGGTTCGAGTTGCCAACCTTTGGGTTAGCAGCCAAGTGTTTAATCATTGTGTCACCGTGGCTCCTTTATGGCAGCAGGGGAAGGATTTCCCTTCCAGAGGCCCCAGTGGTTTCAGTGAGTGCTTGCTTTGCCATGTTCTGTGGTCTGATAGCTGCCAAAAATCTGCTCCCTGCTGTATGGAGAGGGCCAACCGAGCCTCTGCCCCAGTGCGTGTGTGCTTCTGGGTCTCGTTTACCCCAGGACAATTGAAGTTTGAATTTGTTCTTTCCAAAAAAAAAAATCTCATCAGGGTGTACAGACAGAAAACAAAATGTTTATATTAGTTTCTTGCTCTTCGAGAGACTTGGGGTCCCTCCCTCAACTTGTACTGAGTCCTCAGTGGACACCCTGGAGGTAGAGATGGCAGTGGCCTCCTGCCACCCTCAGTCCAGGGCTCTGAGCTGCGGTGACTGTGGATTGTCTTCGTTTTTATGAAATTTCCATTTGGTCCTTTGCTACCGGCCAGCACGCCAGTTGCTGGGTGGAAGTGATGATGTTGGCCTTACGGGACGTTCAGAGGACAGATTTTCGCAGGTTTCTGGATGCAGCCCCAAACAGCAAAAGTGCTGCACCCCTTAGCGCCAAGGACGCTGACACAAGGGTCACACAAATGTTAAAACCAGACGCAGCACGAATTGTTTGTTCGCTACAAGGAACGGGCCCTGCCTCCCCCTCCCCCAGTCTTCGCCTGGGTGGTCAGCGCTGGGCCCCGCCCCTTCCCCACTGCCCGGGGGAGGGGGTCCTCTTCGGCGTGGAGGTAGCGGATGCTCTGCAGGGAGACGTCAGGAGGAGGCGGGATGGGCGGGAAGGAGGAGACGCCCCCGAGGTCAGCCGCACGCCCCCTCCCCACCCCGGCCGGCCCGACCTCTCTTGCAGCCAAGCTCCTGCCACGCGGTGAAGTTTGCGGAAAGTTTTGCAGTTTCTTCCCCGCCCGCGCCAGCCCGGGACCTGTGACGCAGCGTCTGGGGCTCCAAACCGGGACGGGAGGAGAAGCCAGGCGGGCGAGGTGGGGAGAGCAGGGGGCCCGGAGAGTGAGAGGAAGGGCGCCTTCCCGGGGTCCTCCTGGACCCCCAGCTCCTCCTCTCTTGCCTGCCCGGCGCGCCCTCTCCCGGCCCTGCACCCGCCGCACCCCCGCCCCTTCGTCTCCCGCGCTGCCCCTCCAGCCCTCCTCCGGGGCGGGCTCCGAGCTCCTCCTTCCGCCCCCCTCCACCGGCCTGCCTCCTGCTCTCCCTCCTCTGCTCTTCTCCCCGGGAGGTATCACTTCGTCCCGAACCGGCGGAGGACGCGAGCCCCTCGCGGGCTGCCACCGCGCGCGCCATGCCCGTGCGTCCTCGCCCTGCTGTGAGGATGGGGCTCGGCCGGCTGGCTACCCCACCCTGGCCTCGTCACCTGCTGCGCTGCGTCCTGCTCCTCGGGAGCCTGCACCTCGGCCGCCCCGGCGACGCCGCCGCCCCCTCGGGTAAGGCGCTGCCAAGTTGGCCAACTTCGGGGGCCGGGCGGGGGAACTCGGGGAGCGGGCCGCTCGGCTTTTCCCTCCCTTTTTTTTTCTTTTTTTCTTCTTTCTCTCCTGCAGAAACGTGTGTGCGTGTGTGACTAGGTTTTTAAAAGTAGACTCCGCTGCTCTGCGCAGAGGAGAGAGGAGGGAGGAGGTGCGCGCCTGCAGGGGGAGGATCTGAGTGGAACCAGATGTGGCGGCGGCAGGGGAGGGGAGGTGGGGGTCACGAGCAGCCGCCAGGGAAGTGAACGCCAGGGAGGCCCCTCACCCCGCTGGTCCTGAACCCCAAAGGGCATGTCCCCCAAACCCAGGACCCCCTCCTGGAGTACTGGCTGCTGTGCTCACTGTGCGCTCTGACCGAGCATTGCCATTGTTTGAGGCTTACTGGTGAAGGTCTGTCCTTCCTGGCATCTCGAAGCTGTATATTTTCTTTTCCACTCCTGGTCTTCAAGGATGACTCGTGGCATACGCCATCCCCACCGCTTGGACAGAACTGTGCGGGGCAGTTTTGTGCCACCAGGACACGGCGACAGGCTGCGCGCCTGAGTGTGGAATGTGTCGTGTCTGGTGCTCTGCGGAGTGCCCTGGACCAACATGCCCCGCCAGAGCGGGGCAGAACTTGGGCGCCTAGAAAGCTGCAAAAATCCCCACAGCAGCAAACAAAACATCAAATATATAGCTTTTCACTTTCTACTATATCAGGGTGACAGTGAAGCGTGGAGACCGACAGGTCCCACACCAAGAATTTGAGAATAAAGGACAATCTGCTGTCTGGGGAAACGGGACACTGTTGAGGAAGTCAAAGCTGGAATCCCCAAGGAGGAGCGATCCTTAAGCTCCGGTGGGTCGGATAGACTCCGAGAGTCTGGGGCCTCAAACCGTGGCTTGATGCGTTGTGACGTGGGCTGCCCAATGGGAGAGGTGGGGGCAGGGTGACTGTTTATAGCGAGCAGATCCCCTTGTTTAGTTCCGGGTCCCCCTGAGATTGAGCGTTGAACAAACAATCCAGGAAGTAACTGGGCTCCGTTACTGGTCAGGACGTTCTCTCCTGCCTTCCTGCACCCTACCTGCTTCTCATCCTCTCTGAGGGGCAGCAGGCCCAGCTGGGTGGGAGAAGTGGAGTGCATGGCCATCCCCATCCGGGGACCCCAGAGCACAGTGGGAAGCCAGACCCTGGAGAGAGGGGATGACTCAGCTGGTTTTCTGCCTTGGGGCCCTTGACAGGAGCTGAACTGCCTGGTGGGAGGCCCAGGGAGGGAGGACCAGTAGTGCCCCCAAAACCAGAGCAGAGCCTTGTCTCTAGGCCTGTGAGCCCACAGTCACCCTCAATGGGACACCTTTATCACTGCACAGAGTTGAGGGGTCTGGAGCCTCACCAGGGTGGGGGTGGCCTGAGTTTCACAGCAGCAAAAGAGCAAGGAAAGGGTGGGGTGTTGCAGGTACCCCAAATTTAACTGCTTTGGCTGTCCAGTATGCTCCTGTCCCACTCTGTCAGCTTCCATTTGCCCCTTTCTCTGGAGCCCATCCAGTCTCCAGGTGCCCTCAGCTGGAAGGAGCCTTTCCTTCCAGAGCTCTTGGGCATTCATTGCCCAGCAGCCCCCCATGGGGGTCCTCTTTCCCAGACTGTCAGCGCCCCACCAGACTTTTCCATCCTTGCAGAGAGAAGACACAGTGGCATTTAGCAAATATATACTGAAAAAACCAAACAGAAAAAGAGCAGACAAGCATTCCACAGAGGGGTTCTGTGGGTGTGTTTGTGTGTGTGTGTTTAAGTAGAACAGCAATAAGATCTATCCTTCCATAGTTTAACATAGATGATGTCACAATCTTGGAAAACATATGGCATTGAATTAAAATAAACAGAAAAAGAAGTCCAGTGGACTAAAATACATTCCACAAGGAGTTTTAGACTGCTCCGAGAACGTACTGTGAGACAAACCAGAAGTGACACACTTAGGGGAAAGGGATTTTTGTCAGTGTTATCGGGGCAACTGGATTACAGTGAGAAAATGTAACCCCAATATATTGCTGATTGCACTTGAGGGACTTTGAATGGCAAATTGTCACATAGAATAGTGCAGAGGACACTAAAAAGTTAAAAAAGGTACTTTAATCAAGTTAGTGAAACTAATGAAAATGGAAAAACTCATGTTGGTAGAGCTATGAGAAAGCCACTAGGTATGACTGAGAACTGTAGTTCGTTCAGTTTTGCAATATTCAGTATTTTGGGCAATGTGTGGTGGTGGTGGTGGTGGTAGGTGCCATGGAGTCCGGTATAACCCATAGTGACTCTGTGAACAACAGATCTGAACCCTGTCTACTCTGTGCCATCCTCACTTCCTGACACTAGAGCCCATTGCAGCAGTCCACCTGGTCGAGGGACTTCTCCTTCACTGACCTCTCTGCCTTTTCAAGCATGTGGGCTGTATGAGAGAGACTAATATATTTTTTATTTTGTAATTCCACTTTGAGAAATATATAAGGCATATATAATCCCTAAGAGAAAAGTATCCATAGAAGCTCTATTTATAATAATAAAACAAACTGAAGGCCACCTACATGTGAATATTTAGAGTATGTCTCAGCAAACTAAAGTATGTCGATTCCAAATCATAACATAAGGGAGGGTAGGTCTGCACAGAAAGTTTTCTTGGCTTTAATATTTTTTAATGTAAATTAATTACTTTATTTGTTCATTTATATAATTTTTAGTTTAATATCCTGTTACCTATTGTGAAAATCACAAAACTGAAAGTGACTTACAGGATTGGCTTTAATCTTTACTGAAACAAATTACCATCTTTCTCTCAAGGAGCCACTGGATAGGTTTGAACTGCCCACCTTTCAGTTAGCAGCCAGTGCTTAACCATTGTATTCGCAAGGCTCCTCATTGGTAACATTAAATCAAACTACATTGGTAACATTAAGTCAAACCAAAAACCCATTGCTGCCAAGCTGATTACAGCTCACAGTGACCTGAAAGAACAGCGTAAACTGCCCCATAGTTTCCAAGACTGTCATTTTCACAGAAGCAGACTCACATCTCTTTATCCTAGGTGGGAGTAGCTGGTGGGTTAGGATGGAACTCTTTTGTTGGCAGGTAAGTGCTTAATCACTGTGCCATCAAGGATGGCTCACTTCCCAAATAACAGGTGTTGTATATTGTTAACCCAGCACTGACCCTTCAGCGGGTTTTCAGAGTCAGTAAATCACTTGGAAATCTTTCTCCCATGGAGCAGCTAGTGAATTCGAACCAAGTACCTCTGCCTTAGCATGTCTAAGAAAAAGAATTCCTACAACCACAAAGCACCCTGACAAAATACTATTTGCAGACTCGTTCCAGTGAAGAAGATCCAGGTCTGCTCCCAGACATTCATCTGTTCATTCATATCTTCTGTTTCTTCTTGCACCACCATCCCAGCTGCTTTGTGCTTGGAGATTGAGGACAAGAAACCAACATCTTGATTGTCGGTCTCCTAGGCCAGACTGTAAAGCCCCAAGGTGCTTGTCCTTGCTTCTGAAGAATCTAAAGACAGAAGAGCTAAATAATGATTTGGAAGGCGTGGAAATACTATTTATGACTGTGAAAAAATACTGAAGATCCACATCAGAAGATGAACGGATAAACAAATTATGCTACAGAGTATAAAGATACAATGGAACAGTATGCATCAGTAAATAAGGAGCTTCATCCACATATTACAAATGTGGGTAAATCTTTAAGACTTAATGTTGAACAGGAAAATCGTCTCTCGTCACAAGTCCTAAGTATGTGAGATGAATCTTCACCATCCTTGCTTCTAAGGAGCACTCTGGTTGCACCTTCTCCAAAACATTTGTTATTTTAGCAGTGCATGGGATATTCAGCACTCTTTTTTTTTTTTTTAGTATTTTTAAAAATTCTTTATTGCTA
>NW_006399966.1:1139409-1140526 GCF_000299155.1 Elephantulus edwardii | reverse complement strand
CTCCCTGGTACACAATCCCCCCATACCCCTCCCACCGCCCCAAGTACATTCCACTATGCAACCTTATATTCAGCACTCCTCCGCCACCATAACTCAGATCAATTCTTCTGTTATCATTATTCATTGTCTAGCTCTCAGATGGATAGCAGGTGATTGGAGAGTGACTTGAATCAGATGCACCTTAGTCTTTAAACTGACGTCATCGCTTTTCAGGACTTTGGAAAGATCCCTGACAGCAGACTTCTCCAAGGCTCTATGTCTTCGATCTCCTAACTGTTGGTACCAAGGGTGTTGATTGTGGATCCAAACAAAAGGAAATTGTTGGCAATTTCAGTCTTTTCTCCATCTATCATGATTTTGCCTATTGGCACAGTGATGAAGATTTTTTTGTTTTCTTGATTTTGAGATGGGATCCATATTGAAGGCTGGCATTGATTGTTGTTGATATGTGCCACCTAGTTGCCTGTGACTCATAGTGACCCTATCTACATTAGCTCTGAAACCTGCCCTATCCTGAGCCAATCTCATCTCCTCCAACAGATAATTTGAATATTTTAATGCACGTTTGCATTTAGAGAACAACACTACAAACCTATGTGAACAGCAAGTGAGGGTACATATATACAAGACTGGAATCAGAAAGGCACTTGTAAATTAAGGGTGGGCTTTTGGAAAGCTTCAGTCTTTTTTAACCCTTTCATGATCACTAGGATTTGGAGTGACCACCTTCATTTCTGCCTCTGGGACTTGAGGGAAAATTTCTATCCCCCTTTTAGGATGTGCTGCTATCTTGAGACCTATGTAACTGCATCAGTTTGGGGGCTTTTTTGTTTGGGGGTTTTTGTTGTTTTTTTGCCTTGTGCATTGTGCTCTTTTTTTAAAATTAATTTTAATAAAAGTTTACAGAGACTTTGGATTTCCATTCATTCATTGTTGCACTTTCGCCCCCCCCCCCCCCCAATTTGTTTTTTTTTTTGAAAAGAAAAAGAAAAATTCTTTCATTGTTATACAATCCCTCCCCTCAAGTCCACTCCACTATGCAGCCTTCGTTCTGGACTCCTGTCATGACAATAATAATTAATCATATATCCACTTTAAACAGTTCTTTCCCTCATCT
>NW_006399966.1:1135382-1139309 GCF_000299155.1 Elephantulus edwardii | reverse complement strand
TAAAAGAAAATTTCTTTCATTGTTATACAATCCTTCCCCTCAAGTCCATTCCACTATGCAGCCTTCATTCTGGACTCCTGTCATGACAATAATAATTAATCATATATCCACTTTAAACAGTTCTTTCCCTCATCTCTTTCAAGGCTGTATACATTATTTATCCCCTCTTAGTCTTCCCTCAAACCCGATGTCAGTCCCATTTTACAACAGTGGTCCTATGCAATATTTGTCCTTTTGTTACTGAGATATTTCACTCAGCATTATATCCTCCAGGGTCACCCATTTTGTATAATATTTCATGAGGTCCTTGTTTTTCAGTGAAGCATAGTATTCCATTGTGTGAATACACCACAGCTTCTCTATCTCGTCATTTGTTGATGGGCACTTGGGCTGTTTCCAACTCTTTGCTATTGTGAACAGAGTATCAATAAACATTTGTGTGCATATATCTGCTTGGGTGGTGGTTATGGTTTCTTTAGGGTATATTCCCAGTAGTGGAATTGCTGGGTCAAATGGTATTTCTATTTGCAAATTTTAGAGAAAGCACCCTACAGCCTTCCACAGGGGTTGCACCATTTTATACTCCCACCAACAGTGAATAAGAGTTCCATTTTCTCCGCAACCTCGCCAGTATTTGATTTTTGCTGTTCTGTTAAATTTTACTATTCTTACTGGGGTGAGATGATACCTCATAGTTGTTTTGATTTGCATCTCTCTTAGAGCTAGGGATTTTGAACATTTCTTCATGTATTTGCCATCTGAATGTCTTCTTTGGTGACGTGTCTGTTCATATCCTGTGCCCATTTTTCAGTTGGGTTGTTAACCTTTATCTTGTGGCGCTTGAGTATTCTATAAATTCTAGATATAAGTCCCTTATTTGACATGTCATTACCAAATATTTTTTCCCCAATCTGTGGCTTCGCTTTTTACCCTGTTGGAAAAGTTTTTGGATGTGCATAGGGATTTGATTCTTAGAAGATCCCATTCATCTATTTTATCCTCTCCTGGTTGTAGATTTTCCAGGATGCTTAGAAGACTGTTTATGTTGTGGATTAGGACTACTAGAGTTCTTCCAAGCTTTTCTTTAATGAAGTTTATAGTCCTTGGCGTAACTGCATCAGTTTGAGGAAAGGGGCTGGGCCCACCATTCAAGAACCACAGATTCTTCATGACATGTGTCCTGTTAACTGTATCAAAATCCATATTACCTAAAAATTTTCTTTTTATTCCATGCAAAATGCCATCTGCTACTGAAAACACGTTTTCAGCAAAAAATTCAAACCAGAAAAAAAAATTTCCTCTTGAAAGGGTTAAAATTCTAGTGATTCTATATAAAGTTGTTTGTGTAGAAACGAGGAAACAAAGCCCTAAGATTTACTGAGATTTAACACTATGATTTACTGAGCACATACCTAAAGTCGACCAGGGTCACCATTAGGCAATTCCACAAACAGTATAATTTTAATCCTCACATTGCTCCATTTCGCAGATAAAGAGATTGAGCAAGAATGGCAGAGGGGCCCATCACACAGCTGGTGAGCAGTGCATCCAGTTGTTTCGTGTGGCTCCTTGTATGACCTTTTATTGATTAATAAATATTAATTATAATGCTTGTGAACTCACCACCTAACTCAAGAATTAGAAAGGTGAAGTGTGCTGTTCAGTCAATTTCAGCTCAAAGTGATCCTGTATCACAGCTGATCTGCTCTGTCAGACCTTTCCTCTCTTAGAAGCTGATGATGGGTTTCCAACCTCTGACCTTTTTGGGTTAGTAGCCAAGAAGTTAACTACTATGCCTTAGGGCTACTTCTTTGTACACTTCTTTATACACCTGTATGCTTCTCTCCTGCTCTCACACCCCTATGCATATTCTAAATTTTGTGGTTACTCATTCTTTGCTTTAAAAATTTTAATTCTTACAGTAGAGTCTAAATTCAGAAATAGAAATGTTTAGCACTTGTGAATTTTCACAAACTCGACACACCCTTGGAAAAATATTTTGATCCAGAAAAAAAAGCATTAACAGTACCTGGAATGCTTTCAAAAATTTTCAATAGGTTTATTAGATTTAGGTATTCTTTATGGACTGTCCAGATTTTTAATTGTTTTATCTGCTCAAGTGTTAACGCCTTAAGACTATGGATGTCTGTTGTTGACAACAGTTTACATGAGGCCACATTTGTTAAGAGAGCCATTTCTTTTTTGTTCATTTAAAATGTTTTTATTTTCAAATTTTCTTTCTTTCTACCCTCCCTTTCCCTCCTCATCAGTACACCTGGCGTTTTTAGTAAAAGATTTATCAAGTGCTTGAGGTCAGACTAAGTTCTCCCCTTGAGGTTCATGCCCATCCCTTTGACAGCACTCAACATTTCCATTTTGCTTACTTGCCCTCCTGAGTGCTTCAGCAGTTCTCCATAACCTGTGAGCAGCTTCAGGAAGTGAACTTGAGTGAGATAGCAAAAAGATGCTGTAATGTGTGTTGCTAAACTCTAAAACTCATGTCATTGAGTTGGAACCAATTCATAGCTGACTTCTCCAGTAGGTTTTCAGAGGCTGAAAATCGTAGGAGAGGAAACTCTTCATCTTTCTTCTTGGAGTAAATGGTGAATTCAAACCACCAGAGATTATAGCACCGCCCCCCACACACCCACTCCCCCTTCAGGTGGTGTAGTGCATTTTGAATTAGGCTGCTAATTAAAAGATCAGCTGTTTGAGTTCATCAGCTGTTCCATGAAAGATGTGCTCAGAACTTGGCTTATTGTGAAGGAATCACTCTTTCCCTCAAGAGTTGTGGGGTTCACCTTACCCATCTTTGTGCTAAGAACATCACTTTAGCTTTATTCGTCCTATGGGCTGGGTTGAGTGTAGAATTCTGCATATATGGGCTAAGGTCACAGATGGCTGAGTTTGAAACAAAGGGTAGAGACTTGTATTCTTTGTCTTTAATTATAAAAATATTAATTGTAGAAAACACAAGAGATTCTTCACCAAAGAAGACATTCAGATAGCCAACAAGCACATGAAGCAATGTTCAAAATCCCTAGCTCTAAGAGAGATGCAAATCAAAACAACTATGAGAGATCATCTCACCCCAGTCAGAATAGCAAAATTCAACAGAATAGCAAACAACAAGTGCTGGCGAGATTGTGGAGAAACTGGAACCCTTATTCACTGTTGATGGAGGTGTAAAATGGTGCATCCACTGTAGAAGGCGGTGTGTCGCTTTCTCAAAAAGTTGCAAATAGCCCCTGCCCCTCCCAAAACTGAAGCCAAAGCAAAGGCATTAAAGGCCAAGAAGGCAGTCCGGAAGGGCATCCACAGCCAAAAAAAAAAAAAGATCCGCACGTCACCCACCTTCAGGCGGCCTAAGACGCTGAGACTCCGAAGGCCGCCCAAATACCCGCGGAAGAGCACCCCCACGAGAAACAAGCTTGACTTCTATGCCATCATCAAATTAAATTTCCCCTGACCACTGAGTCAGCCATGAAGAAGATAGAAGATAACAGATTGGTGTTCACTGTGGATGTCAAGGCCAACAAGCACTAAATTAAACAAGCTGTAAAGAAGCTCTATGACATTGATGTGGCTAAGATCAACACTTTGATTAGGCCTGATGGAGAGAAGAAGGCCTATGTTAGACTTGCTCCTGATTATGATGCTTTGGAGGTTGCCAACAAAATTGGGATCATCTATCCAGCTAATTCTAAATATAAATTTTTCTCCCTAAAAAAAAAAAAAAAGTTGCAAATAGAGATACCATTTGACCCAGCAATATCGACTACTGGGAATATATCCCAAAGAGACCATAACTGCCACCCAAGCAGATATATGCACACACATGGTTTTTTTTTTCTATAATTATATTTTATTAATTTTCATAAACATTTACAGAGATTTTGGGCTTTCACTCATTCATTGTTGCACTAT
>NW_006399966.1:1105971-1133387 GCF_000299155.1 Elephantulus edwardii | reverse complement strand
AGGAACTCATGCAATATTATTCAAAATGGGTGACCCTGAAGGACATAATGCTGAAATATCTCAGTCACAAAAGGACAAATATTGCATAGTGCCACGGTTGTAAAACAGGACTGACCTCGGGGTTGTGGGGGAGACTGAGAAAGATGGGTTCAATAATGTATACTGCATTGAAACAGATGAGGGAGAAAACTGTTTTAAAGGGACATGTGAATAGGTATTATTGTTATGATAGGAGTCCAGAGTGAAGGCTGCATAGTGGAGTGGACTTGGGGGGAGGGATTGTATAACAATCAAAGAATTTTTCTTTTCCTTTTCAAGGGGAAGAGTGAATTAGGGAAAGGGAGAGGTGGGCAGGGAGAGGTGGGCAGGCATGCAACAGTGAATGAATGGAAATCCTCAGTCTCTAAACTTTCATTAAAATTAATAATTTAAAAAAGAAAACACAAGAGAAGAAAGTAAAAATTATCAGCCATCCCGTAGACCAGGCCTAGACAGCTGCTGTCAAGTGGATTCTGACCCACGGTGGCCTTCTATACAACAGAATAAATAACTCCCAGTCCTGAGTCATCTGCACCGTGTTCTATTCTGTAATTCTGTAGTTACATCTATTCTGATCATCTGCTAACAAGAGGTTGGTTTGAATCTATGAGCCCCTTTTGGGGGGCAGCCTGCTTCTGTTAGGATTTACAGCCTTGGAAACCCAGTGGCCAGCTCTCCTCTGTCCTGCAGGGGAGCTCTGGGTAGGAATCAACTCAGCGGTGAGAAATCGGGGTTGTCTGGGGTTAATCTGTCTCACTCAGCACCCCCACTTTTGGTGGCTCTCTCCTTCACCATACATGAGCAATCTCAACAGACGATGTTGCCTGGTAATCCATAGGTTCTCCTTGGCCAGTTTTGGGAAGTAAATTGCCAGTCCTTTCTTAGTCTGGATGTTCTGTTGTAAGCAGCCCACCATGGGTGAACCTGTTGGTTGGTTGGTGTTTGAAATACCAGTGGCATCGCTTTCAGCATCACAGCAACACTCCAGCCAGAATTCAAGCCAGAGACAGAAACCCTCACAGTCTCTGCTGGTGCTGTCACTGCGACAAATCCATCTAGTTAAGGGGTTTCCTCTGTTCCTCTGACTGTCCACCTTTCCTAGCATGGTGTCTTCTTTCCAGCAACTGTTCCCTCCTGAAAACATACCCACAATATGTGAGATGAGGTTTAACCCTCCGGCTTCTGAAGAGCATTCTGGCCGCACCCGTTCTAAGACAGATCTGTCTGTTGTTGGACAGTCCAGCAGTCTCGGCCACCACCACACATGGAAGACAATGAAACATAACAAACGTAAACCTGTTGCTGTCAAGTGGATTCTGACTCAGCAACGTTAAACAGTTAGTAGAACCGCCCAAATACGTTTCCAGGGCTGTAATCTCCCTGGAAGTAGCCTGCCCCTGTGGAGTGTGGCTGGTCTCGAACCAGTGACCGAGCACGTGACCACTGCCCCCACCAGGGTTCCTGTGAACGCAGTGGTGGCCACTGTAACACTGAGGAAGACGCATTGCTTCAGGAACTCAGCTGTTCCTTAGAATGATCTGTGGATCCTGTTTAAACTAGTAATCACTTCAGGTGTTTCAACTCAGCGATATGCTGGCCTTGCCCGAGGGCCTGCCTGGAAAACAGGCTCCCCAAGGCCGTCAGCACACCCAACATAAGGACAATGATGTAACGATGCCTCTTAAGCGATGCAAAGATGTCTCTTCAAAAAGTAGCAGTGAGGTCAAATTGTACCTTCAGTTTGACTAGAAAAAAAAACAAACCAAAACCGGGGGCGTCGCAATGCTTGTCGGGAACGCCTCACATTTTTCTTCCGCCAGCAGGTTAAATAGTCCCCTGGGTAGATTGCTCAGCGGCTAAATAAGTTCTAGAAATGCTCCCCAGCCGACATTTCAGCGGAAAGACTAAGAAAGCGAGCGTGAGGGAAGTGGGGCGTCGCTCTTGGCCTCCTCGCTGAGGAATTCTTGGGGCGGGGGGGGGGGGGCCGTCATGTCGGAGTCCGCTTGGCTTCGGCCTGGGCGCGTGTGGTCTCTTCACTGCTTGTCCCCTGCATGTCCCACCAACGAGGGTCTCGGGCGCAGTCCATCTCTTCGCTGCTCACGCTGCGCGTCCCTTGCATGTTCAAAGACAAGCCCTGTCCCTTCCCCAGGCCGCTGCTGCACGAACATGGCCAACGCGAAGACCCTCTACGCGCGCGTCCCCCCAGCTGTCCGTGAAAACCCACCACCTCCACCAAAGTAAAGTGAGAAAACCTAGCCTGAGAGGAATGTGGACGCCATCCGCAAACCTTTTATACAAAAGGAGTTTCTAGCCTCGCCTTGTTGGTGATGATGTTTGATGTTGTGTACCATCGAGTCGGAACGGGCCCATAGCTGGCACCCTCCTCGTCGTCGCCTTTTGCCCGTCTTTCTCCCATGGAGCAGCTGGTGGATTCCAACCACCAGCCTTCGGGATTGCATTACAGCTTCTTACCGCTAGGCCACCAGAGCTCCCTTTAGAGAATGGCTCTATCTTCTCAACAAAAATGAATTTCTATTTTCTGCAGTTCGTTATTCCACAGTGTCCATAGACCACTCAGAGGCCGCGCCCCGCCCGTGGTGGTCTTCTCTGAGAGCAGGACGGCTGGTTTCTTCCCCAGGGATTTTTTAGTCTCGGAAGTCCACTGAGAGTGAGCTAGGAGTCAGTCCGTACAGATGGCGATGGAGCTCATAATGTTGACGTTAAGTGCTGTCCAGCACGACGGCTAGCGACCCTATGAACAACAGGCCTGAGCGCCCCTCTATCCTGTGTTATCCTCAGCATCTCGGACATAACTCGAGCCCCATTGCTGCAGTCACTGTGTCTGTCCACTTGGTTGAGTGTCTTTCGCTGACCCTCAACTGTTGAAGCATGTCTTCTCCAAGGAATAGCCTCTGGTGGCAACGCCCCCAAAGTACGTGACACAAAGCTTCATCATCCAAGGAGCACTCTGACTTCACCTTCCCTAAGATGTACCTGTTTGACATTTTGATATTTCATTATGCCAGTACTACAGTTTACTCACTTTGAGGACTAAGGTGTGCCTGAATCAAGACATCATCTTTTTGATCTTTTGCTGTATGCACCTGAGTACTGTACAGTCAGAAGGGACCCATAGCAGACCCTCTTGTGGGTTTTCAGAGGCAGTTAATCGCACGGGAGGAGAGTGCTCATTGATCTCCCATGGAGCATGTGGTGGCCTCGAACTGTGTGTCTCCGGGATTGCAGCACAGCTTCTTGCAGCTAGCTAGGCTGAGGGGCATCAACTTCTTAAATAACATGCCTCCGGAAACTCTTTGATAAATGTCAGTGGTTGTAGAGGGGCTTCAGGCCTTTTGTTCGTGGGGTCGCCCTGAGTTGTGCCTGACTTGAAGGCAATCAACAACAACAGTATTTGCATTTGAGAGCTGGACAGTGAATAAGGATGATGGGATGAATGGATGCCTCCGAGTTGTGGTGTTGAAGTACCGAATAGCCCTCAGACCGCCCCATAGCATTCTCTGGGTCTGTACACCTTTACAGGAGAAGACTGTCATGTCTTTTTCCTGTGGGGCCTCTGCTGGCTGAATTTGAACCACAGACCTTTTGGTTGAAGCTTAACGGTTATGCCATCAGGACTCTTTTCATACTAGATACTTGGCACAGGTGAGTGTTTTCTCCGTCTACCAGATGAGGACGCTAAGGGACAAGGAAGAGATGGTGCCTACTTTCTTGTTGGCAGTCTTGTTAATTACCAGAGATAGAGGGCCAGTTGTGGTTGTGGGAGTGCTTTACTTTCCTAAAAATCGTTAGTAACTGTTCAGTGGGTTCCAACAGAACCCAACATTGCCCTGCCCCACCCTCACTAGCTTCACTATTTTGAGCCAATTGTTGTAGCTCTGTATCAATTCTCTCAATTCTCATTGAAGATCTTCCTTTTTTTACAGATCTACTACTTTACCAAACAAGATGTCCTAAAAATTAAGAGAAAGAGAAAAAAAGTAATAGAGGAAATGTTTCTGTTTTCTTTCCCTTGTGCTTTGATAAGGTCCCTATGAGTCCCAGTGGATTTGACGGCTCATAACAACCACAGTGCTGCCACAAGAAAGCTCTCCTGACAGTACTCCATAGCGAGTCGTGCTACTAACTCATAGTTGGGACTCCCAAGGTTCAAATCCACTTGTGGCTCCTTGGGAGAAAGATAGACTGTCTCTTCTTTTTGTGATTTGTAGCTTCGGAGACTTGATGGTGGCTCACTGTGAGGCCAAGCCCACTGGATAGCAGTGAATGAGTGTTGCTATTGCACAAATAACACAAGAGGATGGCATTAAAGGGCGGAAGTTCCTTTTTCTACGGTTCTGGAGCCTAAAATTCCAAGTCAGTTGTAGCCACTCCAAAATCTCCCTTGTCAATGGCCTTGGGAGTTCTTTGTTTGCATAATGCTCTTCCCTCTTCTTACTCGTCCAACATTGAGATGTCCAGGAATCAGCTGAAAATGGGTAAGACTCATCTCACTGTTTAAACTGGCTTCTTTGCTCTTCAGCACTTTAAAGAGATCTCAGACCATGTATTTTTTGCAACATGTCTTGGTTAATCAAGTATGATTGCTGCTACCATGGGTATTGATTGACTCTAAGTAAAATGAGATCCTTGACAACCTCAGTCTTTTCTTCATCTATCATGATGTCTCCTTTCAGTCCAGTGGTAAGCACTTTTGTCTTCGTGATGTTGAAATGTCATCCATACTGAAGATTGTACTCTTTGGTCTTCTGTAGTTAGTGCTTCAACTCTTCTTCACCTTCAGCAAGCAGGGTAGTGTCATCTGCATAAAGCAGGATGTTGGAGAAATCTTCCTCTGATCTGATGTCACATTCTTCTTCATATAGTCCAACTTCTTGAATTCTTTGCTGAACATACAAATTAAATAGTTATGGAGAAAGGCTACAACCCGGATACACATCTTTCCTGATTTCTAATCATGCTTAAAGCAAGCATTCTTTTGTTCAGGTTCTCTGTTTGGGAATATGGAGTATAGGGTATTTTAGTATATTAGCATAACATACCTTTGTTAAAATAAGAAAACCCATATTTCCATCCATGTCTCTGTTTAGAAATATGATGATGCACCCAGTAGAGTGTTTCCTTGATAACCAAAATGCTGTGTGTCTGGTGATTCGAATGCTTCATAGGAGAAGGATAGGCAGTGTCATCCTTTTGCAGTTTATAGTCTTGGAAACATGATAGGAGGTCATTATGAGCAGGAACCAACGGGAAGGCAGTGAGTTTCCCACACAGGTCAGCAAGAGAAAGGAAGTTCCTCAGCCAGACAGATTAACATAGTGACTGTGAGTTGTTCTGGACTTGATGGTACCTAACAACAACAACATGCCCTCATTAACATAACAAAAGAACTCCCATCTTTCCAAGAAGGATTATAGTTATAGGAACAGTGGCTAGACATTCAAGAAATATTTGAGGCGTGGAAAAGAAATACAATTCTGTCCATAAAGGAAGGGATTAGGAGCAGGGATGAGAGTAGGGAAGAGAATTTGGAAGGGACCCATGGAAACATTCAGGTAGAATGTTTCAGGCAGGGAGAATATTATTGTAGGTTCTAGTAATGTCAGAACAGCTTCTATTGCTAGGAGCTATGGGATTGTAGATACCCTGAGTACAGCACAACAAAATATTACGTGGTCCTGTGTCAGCCTCACAGTTGTTGATGTGTTTGAGCCTGTAGTTACAGCCACTGCGTCAGTCCATCTCATTGAAAGCCTTCCTTTTTTTCATTGACCCTCTACCAATGTATGATGTTTTTCTCTAGGGACTGGTCTCTCCTGATAACACGTCCGAAGTACACGAAGTGAAGGCTTATAATCTTTGCTTCTAAGAATTATTCTGCCCATTTTTCTTTCAAGATGTATCTATTTTTTCTTTCAGCAGTTCAAGATGTATTCAGTTGTTCTGTGCCAACATTGTCACTTTTTAATTGTGCTTATTCATCTTTTGTGTGAATAGGAGGAAATTGAAAATCCATAGCTTGTGTCAAGTGCACCTTAGTCCTCAAAATGACATCATTGTTTTTTACTTTAAATATGTTTTTATTTAATCATTAAAATAGTTATGTGAGGTACATATTATTTTTGTTTGTTTTTAAAGCTTTTATTGTTGGATTCAGATGGACGTTAGATTTTGTTGAAAGCAGCCACGCCCATGGACTGCACGTAGTCTTCAAAAGCAGTTATCTGTTCTTCCAGCATATCTGTGCCAACTTTATCATCTTCAATGACACATGGTATCTGAAGCTTCTTAACTTCATGTCCCACTGCCTCTAGCTTGGAAGAGCCCCAGACCAAGCTGTCTGCCTGAATACTTCCGAGACACTTCTCCAGTGTTGCCATGTCAGTTTCATCATCCCAAGGCTTCACGTCTAGTAAAGTTGAAGACTTGACAGCAAGTGCAGGTTTTTTGGCTTTCTTTGACTCATACTGGGCAAGGCGTTCCTCTCTTAGCCTCTTTGCTTCCTAACTTTCCTCCTCCTCATCAGATCCACAGAGATCAAGGTCATTGTCATCTTTACTGTCTGCAGCTCCACCTCCTGTGGTATAGTCCACATTAGCAGGGCCATACTTGCCCAGCACTTTCTTCACTCCTGGCAGGCTGGCCTTTTCCTTCTCGTAAGACTTGATGTGATTATACCAACATAGGGCATGACACAGGTTGGCAGGTTGGGGGCTGGAGATGGCTTCAAACACTGCCACATCTGTTCGCGATGGCACATACCTCTTGATGTAGCTCTTGTCAGCCAGGTAATCATTGAGGACCTGGAGGTTGGTGGCTGTCTTGAGGTCTCTGAAGCCCATGATGTTGACTCTACGTGGAGCTAGGTGGGGCGGTAGCAGAGGCCAAGAAGAGGGAAGGAAGTTGGCCCCAAGCACAAAAAGGTGTGTGGGGGGGAAGCGAGGTACATATTATTAATTTGATTTTATAAATGAGGAAATGGAAATTACATCATTTTTAACACTTTAAAAAGCTTGCAGCAGATTTTCATGGTGCAGAAAGCCAAATCCACTGTTAACAAATAGGTTTTGACGTGTAGCACTTACAGGACAGGTAGAACTTTCTTAGGGTTTCTGGTGGCTAAGTGGTAAGAAGCTGTGCTGTGACCCAAAGACAGACATGTGGTTCAAATCCACTAGCTGCTCCATGGGAGGACGGACACTCTCCTGTGTGATTTATGGCGTCTGAAAAACCGCTACAGGGTCACCTATGGTTCATTTCCAACTTAATGACACTCAGCAACAACAATAGCAACACAGTCTTTTCGGCAGCAAACTGCCGCATCTTTCTCTAACTCATAGAGTGATTCTATAGAATACTATCCTGGTGTTTCTATATGGAGGGTCAGTCCTTCTAGAAAGACGTTGTTGTTGTTGTTATGTGCCGCCAAGTCACCTGTGACTCATAGCGACCCTGTGTACAACAGCTCTGAAATTTGCCCTATCCTGAGCCAGTTTCATTTGACCCCGACACACTTACCCTCATTGTCCCAGTTACTGAATCAATCCATCTCATCTGGAGTCTTCCTTTCTTGCACTGTCCCTCACCCCTTCCAAGCATGATGTCCTTCTCCAAGGACTGGTCCATCCTGGCCACATGCCCAAGGTGTATGAAAGGGAGCTTCAGAATCCTAGCCTCCAAGAAGAAACTTGGTTTCACCCTCTCCAAGACAGACCTATTTGTTTTCTAGGCTGTCTATAGTGTATTCAAGACTTTTCTCCAGCACTACAACTCAAAGGCATTTGTTCTTCTTCTGTCGTCTTTGGTCATTGTCCAGCTCTCTGATGCAAAGCAAGTAATTGTGAAGACCATGACCTGGATCAGGCGCACCTTCGTCTCTAAACTGACAGTGTTGCTTCTCAGTTCTCTGGAGTGCAATTTGTCTTTTGATTTCCTGACTGCTGGTGCCAAGAGTGTTGATTGTGGAGCTGAGCAAGCTGAAATTGTTAACAGCCTCAATCTCCTCTCTATCAATCATGGTGCTGGCAGTTGTCCCAGTGTTGAGAATCTTTGTCTTGATGTTGAGCTTCAATCCATATTGAAGACTATAGAACTTGACCTTCTACATTCAGGTCATCCTCAGTTTCAGCTAGAAAGGTTGTGTTCATCTGCATAATGTAGATTGTTGATGAGTCTTGAAAGATATCATACTTGGTATAATAGGGTGTCAGCACAAAAGAAGATGATCTTCAGTAAGATAATTGATGCAGTGACTGCTGTAATGAACTTTTGTACAGCACGGATTGTGAGGATGGTACATGATCAGGTAGCTTTCTTTCTCTTGTACATAGGGTCACTGTGAGTCTGGGTCATCTCAGAGTTAGTGGCACATACAATAACACTGTTTACAGAAGCAGACTGTCACATCTGTATCCTAAAAATGAGTCTGGCTTTTAACCATCAACCTTTTAGTTGGCAGCAGAGCACTTAACCACTGTGCTGCCAGGGTTCCTCAGTGATGAAGTATTGGGCATTATTATGTATGGTCTTTTATAGCTGTCCAGGCAAAAGCCAGCTAAACTCCTCCAACATTTATTGATCATTAAATAAATTTTGGGGGGAAATCCAGATGTTGAGGTTTGATTCCTTTGATAATCTTAACTACCCCTTCTTTTTCTCCTCGCTGAGGTTTATGTATGCTAGTAATATTATAATAGAATATTACCGATAACCTCAGTCTCTTGGCACAACAAATTATATTTCCTTCAGCCCTTCCACTTTTATGTAGATCTATTTTTAAAGGAGTTTATAACCTGTTGTGGTTGTTAGTGCTGTTGAGTCATTTCTGACTCATGGTGACCCCACATGTCATATTACTCCATATGGTTTTCAAGACTCTCAGAAGTAGATCATTAGCCCTGCCTTCCAGGACACCTCTATGTAGGTTTGAACTGCTCCTGGGTCAGCTCAAAGTGCTTAAACATTTGTGCCACGCACAGGTTCTTTGTTTATAATTGATCAAACTCAAACTCACTGCTGTTGAGGCTGTTCTGACCCATGGTGACCTTATAGAAGAGAATAGAGCTGCTGTTCGAGACTTGCAAAGCTGTGAGTCTTTAGGGATTTTGTCTCACATACCTTGGGCGTGTTGTTAGAAGCTATTCTTTGGAGAGGGACATCGTCCTTGGAAAGGGGGATGGTTGGCAAAGGAGAGGGGAAGACCCCCAACCAGATGGATTGACACAGTGACTGCAGCAATGAGCTTGAGTATGTTAGAAATGATGAGGGTGGCACGAGATAGGACAGGGTTCTGATCTGTTGTTCATAGGATTGCTGTGACTCGTACCTGACTTGATGGTACCTTTCAAAAACAGCAACAACAACAAATCTTTAAGGAAGTAGATGGCCTCATCTTTCATCTGAGTTGCTACTGACCTCTTGGTTTGCACCTGTGTGTCTTAACTGCAGTTTATAGTCTATAAGATGTTAAAACCTAACTCATACCACCTGGCGCAGTTTACTTTCTACCTCCTCTTGGCATGCTCAGTTAGTACACAAATACTGAGCACCAGTTGTGTGCTCAGCATTGAGGAGACAGTGGATGAGACCCAGCTCTTACTCTCAAGGAGATGTTTAGTGGTGGAGACGCATCTCTATGTCTTCCTAATCACTTGTGAGGAGGTAGAGGGGTGTTTTGTTATTCATGGTGTTGTCTTTGTTAGGTGTTGTCAAGTTGATTTTTAACTCAGATTGACTATGGAGGAAAGAATGGGATTTCACCCTAGAGTTTCCTAACCTATGGTTGGCCATTCACATCCACAAGAGGGCTGGGCAGTCTCCTCCCATTCTTTTTTACAGCCTCTGAAAAACCCTTGAAGGGTTAGCTAGGAATCAGTTCTGACTTGATGGCACATAATAACATTAAGTTTGTAAGTGGCAGAATCAGAAATCGCGCTCCCAGCTAGAGCTTGATCCTCAGCTTGCACTGCCCCCAGCTCTTCCCTCTCTCATTCCTGTGGCTGAGGCCCCTGCTACCCTAAGTCTCAGCATCTGCCAGGCCTGTGGACGCCGTCCCACCTCCTTCCACACACTCTTCCAGCTGTGTATTCTGTGACCTCATTTTCCCTTTACCACTGCCCTTGGAGTTTATTTATGCAGAGCTGGAATGTGTCAGGGAGAGGCATGCACCCCATCTGCCCCTCCTCTCCCATAAATCCCCCTACTATCTAGGCACCCCCTCTGCAGGTCTCTTCTCCTTGCTGACTCTCTTCCATACCTAAGGAGGGATCCAAAAGTTCAAAGGGACCAGCAGCCCCTGTGAGAAGTTGGAGAGGATTGCACATCTGGATTATGGGTTTATTTTTCTTTTAATTCCAGCTTAAACACTGGAGTCCTTGGCCTTACTCCCTCTTATCATGTCGTCTTATCCAGATTGCAATGTCTGTCCACTGAGCCCGGTTCCCAGGCTCTCTGCTGTGAAACACAAACACAGATCCGTGATGAGCTCACAGGCCTACTCAGGGCAGAGGGTCTTGCTTAAGCACCAAAAAATAATAGAGGTCTTCAGTTACCCAGTGCTTACTGGGTACAGAGCATCTTCAAACATAGGCTCATTGAATCATCCCATAAAACCATGAGACAAGTGTTTACTTTGTTTCATGTTTCACTTTATTTTCATTGTTGAAAACAGCTGCAGCTGAACAAAACAATCCAGTGATTTCTGCCTGTACAGTTCAGATCCTCCTTCTCTGAGTTGTTTCTATTCCCCATAAATCATAGCCCCCTAAGTTTTCTGTCCAACCTTTCTGAATTGCTGTTGCTAACTTGATCCCATATAGATAGTTCTTGAAAAGAACACAGTGTTCAAGGCAGATATTCTTTGCTAGTTAAGTTAAAACAACTGGCTTAAAGTTCCAGGTAATATTTGTGGATTAAAATTTAAAGACGATTTCAGGGCAATATAGTGAGTCGCAGGGATTCATCCAACATCAGTAACTCCAGATAGGATTTCATGAGAATTTGAAATTCAGTTCTGCATTCACCCTCTTTTGATTAAGATTCTGAAGTAGAATTTAAGAGCACATTGGGTAGTGTTCTTTTGGTGTCCCCATGAGATGACAGATCTTACTAAGAGTTTCCCCCAGATTAAAGTTCACAGACATGAACAGCCAGTCATAGAACCAAGAGACCAAGCAGGAATTTGAACCCACAGAGGTCCAGATTCCAGAGCCAACCAATCCACCATGTTGCCCCCCTAGAGAAAATGTGGACAGTGAGTTATTTCAGAAATCAGGCTTCCTTCAATCTTCAGCACATAGTTTAGGGGAGATGATGAAGGTTTCCTACAAGAAAGATTCTCTGTTCACTTTCCTTTAAAGAGTGCCACACTTCACTTTTAAGAGGAAGTGTTACGGAACCAAGCAAATTTCAAATGTTGCCACATCGGAAAGGTTGAACAATTGCTGAAATACTGGAAAAGCTTTTAAGACTAGTCATGAGCCCATGGGGTCATACGGTGCTGTGCTTTGGACACAAAGGAATGAAAAGAATGCACGGTGTCACAGGGACATGATGGCTAATTTAGGGCATGACCTTACTACTTTTTTTTTTACTTTAGTTTTGAAAGGCACTAAGAACTGAGTATTATTTCTTCACACAGAAAGACAGTGGTACAAGCATGATAATATTTGGTCACTCTCTTTCTACTTCCATGCTGGGGATGAGGGAACAACAGGGATGGGTGGGGAGTGGCACACCGGCAAGCCTGCACCCCACTCTTTTTCTATTTCTATGTTGGGGATGAGGGGACAAAAAGGGTGGGGGGGGTGGCACTCTGGTGAGCCTGAACCCCAAACACTCTCTACTTCTGTGCGGGGGGGTGAGGAGACAAAAGGGATGAGTGGGGAGTGGCACACGGGTGGCCAGCTCCACCCTGCCTGATAGGCACACTGCAAGAACGCTCTCTCAGTATTATCACACTTCTCAGAGAAGCTGGAGATCAGATTTTCACATGACGACTGTCAGATTTTAAATGCTGGCTCACTTTCCCATCACACACAAACAGGGCCAGACAAAACTTTCCTGTGGGCTATCAGTTTGCAATATCTGGAACAGTTCTGTTTTGAAATCAGCCTTCCTGGCCTCTCACCCTAGCTCAGCCCTTACTTAAGACTGTGTAATCAGGGTGTTTATTCTCCTAGCACCTCAGTTCCTACAGGTGCTCAAATGGAGAGAGTACTTTTGCCCACTTCTCAGAGCATTTGTGAGAATCAGAGAGGGTGGAAAGCTTTAGAGCCCAGTGCCTGATACTTAGCACACCCTCCGCCGCAGTAGAGCTCTTTTGGCTGTTACATAGCTAATTTAACTGGGACAGTCATGGTTTGTGCTTGCTGTCCTGCTGTAATTATTACCAACTCCCACTTTCATCTTTAAAGTTGTCCTGATTTAGACAAGAAATTATATTGCTGTATACGATCCAGTTTATTCTAACTCAGAAGAACCCTATATGACAGAATAGAACTGCCCCACAGGGTTTCCTAGGCTAAAACATTTTTTCCTTTGAACTTTTTCAATTTTCATTAGCTTCAGTTTAAACGCACACATGAGCGATTGATGGTATGTCAGTTCCACAGTCAGCACCTCGTCTGGTTATGGTTGATGATACTGAGCTTCTTTCTACATCTTTCTGCAAATGTAGTCAGTTCGGTTTCTGAGCATTCCATTTGTCCGGGTCCACTTGTGTAATAGCCGTTTATGCTATGAAAACAGTATTTGCAGTGAGTAAATTGCTAATCTTCACAATCCTACCATGTGATCTCCAGTGACATTTCTGTCACCATGGCTCTATTTCCCAACTACTGATCCTTCTTTGTTTCTAAATTCTGTATTACAATCAACAGTAGTTACCAATGCATCTTTATTTTTTGATCAAATCTATACTGTAGAAGTTGGTAAAAATGTTTAATATCTTTATCCAGGGGTTGGTATGTAAATTTGAATAATAGTTGTATTAACAGATCTTCCTTGTAGGCATTTGGATATTATCACTGACCTCATTGTAATCAGAGTAGGTCATGAAGTGTCCCTTTTGATAATGAATTCCACATCATTCTTATTTAATGTGTCGTCTTAGCCTAGTAGTCCATGTCATGTCACTCATGTCTAGGATATTGATGTTGACGATTTTTGACAGCTTTCAGTTTTCCTAGGTTTGTACTTCATGCATCCCATGACTCTCATTTCAGGGAAACAGGCCAATTGTGCCTTGAACAGAGGCTATAATCTTTGTGTTAAGTAGATCACCAGATCTTTCCATCATAGCCTCTGGGGGACTCTGACCACCAGTGTGGTGGCTGGTGGCCAGGTGCCTCCCTGTTGTCCCATGAAGCCATTGTCAGTAAATATTATAGCCATCCTATATAAACAAGTTCTGGTATTATGCTCTTTAGGGCTTTGACCAGTTTTAGTACTTTTCTTTTTCTTTTTTTTTTTTTTTAAGAAAAAGGTCATGGTTCCAGTTGTTTGAGACTTCTTGGACAAATCACTTAACTTCTCATGTTTCAGTGTTCACATTAAAAGGGATTGATGAGATGAATTCTGAGATCCTTTGGTTCACAAGCATTCTTTATGGTACAGATGTGCTGGGAAGAAGTCTGGGACATAAAGCTGGAGACCAAGCCCTCTAAGGGCTTTTGGCCAGTGAAGCCCCTGAGTGAGAGTTTAAAATCTGAAGCACTTAAATGTGGGGAGCTGCAATTTACAGCTGAGCTCTGACTCTTTGACCTTTGATATAAAAGTTGTAATTCATTTGATTTTACTGCTTTCCGAGTTAGTTCTCTAAGTTTTACTGACTGATTAAAGTTTCCAATCTAACTTTACCTCTAATACTGAAGTTACTCATGTGCCTCTGTTATTCATAGGGTTTTCAGAGGCCTGCTGTTTCAAAAATTGATGGCCAGTTCTTCATCCTAGTCTATCTTAATCTCGGAGCTCTGCTGAAATTTGTACTCTGTGGGTAACTCTTCTGGCATTTAACACATCAATGGTATAGCTTCCAGTATCACAGTAACCCACAAGTTAACATGCTATGAGACAATGATAAACAAGAATGTGGCATCATCAAGATTGGTGGAAGACTCATCAACAACCTTCATTATGCAGATGACACAACTTGCTTGCCGAAAGTGGACTTCAAGTGCTTGCTGCAGAAGGTCAAAGACTTTAATATGAGTTACATCTCAGTATCAAGAAGACAAAAATACTCACCACTAAGCCAATAAGCAAATTCATCATGATAGATCGAGAAAAGATTAAAAATGTCAGTGATTACCCTTCATATCAGCAGTCAAGAAATCAAAAGACAAAGTCAGCTGTCAGAGACCCCTCCAAAGTACTGAAGAGCAATGCTTTTAGTTTGATGTCTAAGGTGTGCTTTATTCGGGCCATGAACTTTTCAGTCACTAGTTATGCATCTGAGAGCTGGGCAGAAATTAAGGATGACAGAAGAAGAATTGATGCCTTTGAGTTGTGGTATTGAGTAGAGTACACTTAATATCCTGGGGACTGCCAAAAAGAACAAACAGATATGTCTTAGAGATAGTGCAGCCAGAGTGCTTCTTGGAAGCAAAGATGATAAAGCTTTGTTTCACTTACTTTGGCATGTTGTTAGGACGAGCTATTCCTTGGAAAAGGACATCGCACTTGGGAAAGTAGAGTCTCAGCCAAAGAGAGGAAGACCGTCAACGGCATAGACTGGCACAGTGACTGCAGCAGTGGGCTCAAGTATGTCAGAAGTGATGAGGATGGCAGAGGGTAGGACAGGGTTCAGATCTGCTCTTCACAGGGTCACTATGCGTCATACTCTACTCGACGATGCTTAACAGCAACAACTGGAAGAAGTGTGGCCAGAATGTTCCTTAGGAAGTGAGGATGGTGAGACTTCATCTCATGTATTTTGGGCACGCTTATAACGAGGAACTGGTCCCTGCACAAGGACCTTAAACTGGGGAAAGAAGAGAGTCAGCCAAAGAGAACCTCCAACAAGAAGTATTCTCTGAACAAAATAGCCTGCAGTAATGCTATTTCAAACATAGCCATTGTGAGGATGGCATAGTTCATTCTGTTGAAAAGGTCGCTAAGAATGGGAACCAAATCAACAACAAATATTGAAAACAATAAGGAAATATTGTTTCAGTAGTTATTCTGTAAGAAATCCTCCTTGCCAGGTATTCTAAGGAAGCTATTAAAAACTTGTGTTTTTCTTTTAGTATCTACTAAATGCTAGTTAATTAGAATATCAAAGACAGCCATCAATATGGGTTACATCTCAACACTAAGAAACCAGAAGTCCCACCATTAAATAAAAAAGTTCTCTCCATCATGACACTGCTTATTGGTCTAGTGGTAAGAATCTTTGTTTTCTTGACATTGAGATGCAATCCACACTGAAGGCTGCATTCCTTGATCTTCTGCAACAAGTGCTTCAAGTCCTCCTCACTTTCAGCAAACATCTGCATAGCGCGCAGGTTATTGATGAGTCTCTTTCCAATCCTGCCACCACACACCTCTTCATGAGTCCAGCTTCTCAGATAATTTGCTCAGCATACAAATTGGGTAGGTATGGAGAGAGAATACAACCCTGACACACACCCTTCTCAGTTTTAAACCATGCTGTGTTCCTTGCTCTTTTCACACAGTAGCCTCCTGGTCCAGGTATAGGTTCCGAATGAGCACAATTAAGTGTTCTGGGATTCCTAGTCTTCTCACTGTCAGCCACATTTAACTGTTACGCCCCACACAGTCGAATGCCTTTGCATTGTCAATACAGCACAAATAGACATTCTTCTGGTATTGCTTACTTTCAGCCAGGATCCATCTAACATCAGCAGTGATATCCCTGGTGCCATGGCCTCTTCTAAATTCTGCTTGAACTTCTGGTAGTTCCCTATCTATGTACAACAACAACAAATCAGTAAGTTACAACATTATAGAAAAATTGAAATTGTCAATGATTTAATTTTATTTGGAACCTCATAGTAGTAGTTGTTGTTGTTGTTGTTAGGTGCCATCAAGTTTAGTATGACTCTTACAGACCCTATGAACAACAGATCTGAACCCATCCTGTGCCATCCACAGCATCTCTGGCACACTTGAGACCATTGCTATAGTTCCTGTGTAGACTCACCTGTTGGAGGGTCTTTCTCTCTTTTGCCAAACCACTACCTTTCCAAGCATGATGTCCTTCTCCAAGGAATAGTCTCTTTTAGCAACATGCTAAGTGTGTTGAAGCTTTATTATCTTTGCCTCCAAGGAGCACTCTGGCTTCACACTCTGCAACCTTTTTTTTTTTTATATTCATGTCCTTCTCCAACACCAGAGCTCAAAAGCATCAATAATTCTTCTGTCATCCTTATTCATTGTCCAGCTCTCAGATGCATAGCACCAGCTTTCAGATGCATACATAGCAGGTGATTGAGTGGTAGTGGCAGTCAAGAAATCAGATGTGTTGCATTGGAAAAATCTGCTGTCAAGGATCTCTCCAAAGCACTAAAGAGCAATGCTGTCAGTTTAAAGATGAAGATGCACCTGATCCAAGCCTGGAGATTTTCAGTTGTTTCCTATGCATCTGAAAGTTTGACAGTGAATAAGGATGACAGCAGAATTGATACCTTGAAACTGTAGTGCTGGCAAAAAATACTGACTAAGCTCATTAACTGAGAAAACAGCAGATAAGTCTGCAGTGGAGGAAGTGCAACAAGGGCGTTCCCTTAGAGCCAAGGATGTGAAATTTTGTCTTACAGACTTTGGACATATTGTTGGTCGGAGTCAGTGCTTAAAACAAAGGCACTGTGCTGGGAAATGTGAAGAGTCAGAAAGAGAAGATCGTTCACACGATGAACTGACCCAGTGACAGCAACAGTGGGCTGGAGCATGTTGGCGATCTTGAGAACGGTGTAGGATAAGGCGACGTCCAGATCTTTTATTTACAGGGTCCCTATGAGTCATTGTCAGTTTGAGGACATGAAACAACAGCAACGATTAAAACTGAAGAGTGAATCTGTTGTGATTCCTTATATGCTCCTCACGTCATAAGAATATCTCTGTAGCAGACCTGCTCTTGACTGCGCCGTTCCATATTTAAGGGGCTACGTAGTTTCTTGATTGTAGCCTAATTAGACCTCAACAAATCCCTGGTTTTTATTTCAGTCTTGAGTGTGTCTACTGGTTGACAACCTTGTGGCGGAAAGCCCTTGCTTCCTTCCTGCCCATTAAGTGTTAATGGAAAGACTGAAATAGTTTTCACAAAGTAACAAATTGAAGGAGCCCTGGTGGCATGGTGGTTAAAGCATCAATGGCTAATGAAGAGGTGGTTGCTTTCTCCTGGGTAGAGAGATGTGGCAGTCTGCTTCTCTAGAGAGGTACACCTTTGGAAACCTTGTGGGCCAGAGGTAACTACTGGAATGGACTCTGGATCGGATACTGTGAGATGGAATGAATTCTATAGCAGTTGGTTTGGATTTTGGACTTTTCAATGAGTTGAATGTGAGCAAGTTTAAATTTTAAAACTTGTTTCTCACAGGGAAATCATATGATTTGACTATGACTCTACACAATCACTCTTGTATGCAGGTATCTAAGCTGCTTTTCTTACTTAGATGTTGTTGTATGCTGCAAAGATGGAACTGACTCATAGCTGACCCTCCAGCAGGTGTTCAGAGGCAGTAAGTGGTGCAAGAGGAGGGAGGAGACTGCCTGTTTTCTCCGTGGGAGCAACTGGTGGAGCAACTTGGTACCTTTGGGTTGGCAGTGCAGCTCCTTACCATTAGGCCACCAGTGACATAAATTTTCACTATGTGTCTTTAAAATCCCATAGTGAGGGGTTGGGTCTGCGGGCCGGCATGGAGCCTCCACGCTAGGAGCTGGCTTCTAGCATCTTGATAGTCATATCTTGGCAGTCACATCTTAAATTTATTAATTTAAAACAAATATTATTTGAGTGATACAGCAATCGTTTATCTATTTCCTGTACTGAATAACTTGGAATTGTTGTGATGCTGAACACTGTGCCATATTCATGTCAAATACCAAAATGGTTACCCATCATGTACAATGTTTGGAGGAGCTTCCAGATTGATTTAGGTTGGAAAGCAGGAGTGGCATCCACTTCCTAAACTAGATGCCTCTGGAAACTCAACATACAGAAATGATGTTAGTTATAGAACAGAGTTCAGATCTTTCGTGCAAGGGTCACTATGAGTCATATTCGACTTGATGACACTTAACCACTGCTAAATGAGACTAGTGTTGTTATATCTGGAGGAACATTCTTCCACTTTGTATCACTCTTTGTCAATGTGTCGTATGAAATAACCTGGGTTTACTGTAATGCTGAACCTTGTGCCATTGGGGTATCAAATACCTTAATGGTTTCCCAATGTGGACAGTGTTTGGTGGAGCTCCCAGTTGTAGGACAGGTTTGGAAGCAGGAGTGACATCCACTTCCTAAACCACACGCCTCTAGAAACTCTATGAACTTGGAAAAATGACAATAGTTATGGAAAGGCATTCAGTCTTTTGTTCCTAGTCTTTATGAGTCGTGCTCGACTCAACAGCAATCATCATCAACAACAACATGGAAAATTTAGAAACTAAAGCAAGACCCTAAGATTTTCTTGATTTCTGCTGTCCAGTCTCTTTGGACCCAATGTGTCTCAGAGTGTTACAGGATAGAAGGGCACCACAGGGTTTTCACAGCTGTAATTTACAGAAGTAGGTCATCAGAAACGCCAGACCTTTTCAGTGGTGTGCGAGAGTGTGAACCACGTAACCCAGTACAACCCACTGCAACACTCATGAGCTTGGAGCGCTTTGAATCTTTTACCTTTAAGTTACAGCCCTTCTGCAGCCATCATGTGAAAACAGAATTTATAAAGAAATGCTCTCTCTAAATCTGCTTGGGTGGTTTGTGTTCAAATGCCCTTAGAGACAGAGATAATAATCCATTCATTCACAAAGTCCTTCAATTACTCATCCTCTCCCAGTACCTAGTGGCCCTGGCGCTGTGCCTGGAGCTCGAAGAGCTCTGCATAGTGGTTTTTGAAAAGGATCCACTCCCAACACCCTTCCACTAATACTAAAGGTGTGGCTTCGCAGAGAGCCTTGTGGATGGAATTTAAGGACTCACAGGCATTGTTGCCAGAGAAGGGGCAATTGCCAGCTCACAGCCGAAATTCTCTGCCTGGGCGTGTCTATGCGCTTTGTCTTCAACCAGGTAACCAGAATTCGGCGCAACCCAGGTCAGAATTTCACTGAAGTCTGCCCACCATGGCCTGGTCAATGAGATTGAATTGTGCTGACCCAGAAAGCCACTTCCTGCCACGACCAGAGCAGGCGGTCATTTTGTTGTGAAAGTCCCCCCAGCGGAGAAGGAAGTGGCTCTTGAGCTGTTTATTTTGGCTGCGGGCACACAGACGGCGCCGGGACCGATGTTGGCAGCGCAGTCTGGGGAGTCAGACTGACCTCAGGTCTTGCGGAAGCTCTGTAGTGCAACACTCAAGGGTGCACCTTGGGATGATAACATTGCAGATGGGGGCTCCCACAACAGTGTGTGCAGCCCCGAGGGGAGAGAGTGCACGGCCTAGAGGGCGCAGAGCCAATGCACATCGCACATTGGAGAGAGGAAAGGGCGCATTGTGGGGGAAGAGGGTAGCACAGAGTCCCCAGAGTAGGGGGAAGGTGAGGGCTTGTTGCTGACTGAGGGAAAAATGGGAACGCAAGTCTAGGGTAGGCACAGCTCAGAACCCCAGACCATGGGAGGAAAGATGAGGAAGTGAGGCAGATACGTCCAACTGAGGATATTCTGGTTGCGGCTCAGTCCAGGTAGGGAAACCCTCAGGAACTGCCCCAGAGCAGGCAAGTCCAACGTCAGAAGCATGGAGGTGAGATGGGGTCTTTATGTGCTGCCTCATTTTTCTGTGAAGATGAGGCCTAGGAAAGAACAAACTTAATATTGTGCTGTAGGCTGAGATGACAAGTCAGCAGGGGATGAGATCAAACACCCTCTAATGGCAAAGGTGGAGGCCAGGGCCATGGAGGATTTGTGTTCTCAGAGAACTCCAGGCCCAGCCACCTGGAAGGAAGATACCACCACCACCGCCACCACCACCGCCACCACCACCACCACCACCCAGCTACAGGAAGAATGAAAGTTGGTTTTGTTTCTTCGGAGCTTTTTAATGTGATTTGACTGAAAGCTTACAGAGCAAATTGGGGTTTCATACAATTCATACACCTGTGTTCTGATGTTGATTATAAGCCCCACGTTGTAGCAGCGCACTTCCCACTTCCTCCCTGTATTTCTTGTTTTCATTCACCCTTCTTACTCCTTTTTGCTTTCTGAGCTTTGTCCCTGGGTACGTGCTGCCCTTTGATCTTGCCTAGCTGCTTGTTCTGAGTGTGTTCTTCCCAGTGTTACTGATCACCTTATAACCACAAAACCAAAACACTCTGCTGTGAGTTGATTCTGACTCATGGTAACTGTGTAGGATAGAGTCCAGCTGCTCTAGAGAGTGTCCAAGGCTGCAAACAGACTGTAACTTCCTTTTTTCCAGGGAGCAAATTGTGCATTCACACCTCCAGTTAGTAGACCAGACCTCTGGCCTTTCAGTCAGCAGATCAATGCTTAACCCAGGCTCCTGGTGATACGTTGTTTTTTGGTGCCATCAAGTTGACTATAACAGCAACTCTGTAAAACCAGATCTGAACCTTGCCCTGCCCTTTGCCGTCCTCCTGATGTGTGTCATGTTCAAGCTCACTGTTACATTACTGTGACGCTCAAGATGGTTCAGAGTCTTTCTCCCTTTTGCTGATCCTCTGTCTTTCCTGACACAGTGTCTCTCTCTAAGGACTGGTCGTTCCTGAAAATGGGTCCAAAGTAAATGAGATGGAGTTTCCCTATCCTTTCCTCTCAGAAACAGCCTGGTTGCACTTCCTTCAAGACAGACTTGTTCGTTCTTTTGATGGTTAATGGCAGTTCTTCCCCAACCTACATTCTAAGGCATTGTCAGTTCTTCTGTCATCCTCATTCATTGTTCAACTTTCAGATGCATAGATTGTTATGTGCTGTCAGGTTGGAACTCACAGCTGACCCTCCATTGGGTTTTCAGAGCAATAAATTACATAAGACAAGATTGCCAATCTTTGTCTTGTGGAGAAGCTTGTAGATTTGAACCATGAGCCTTTGGTTTGGTAGCACAGCTCCTTACCACTAAGCCACCAGAGCAGTCCATAGGAAGCAATTAAAAAAATGCCATGGCTTGGGTCAGGAACACTTTAGTCTTTAAACTGACGGTCTTGCTCTTTAGAGCTTTTTTGTCTCGGACAGCAGAAATGCCCAATGCAGCACCTCTTTTAGGTGCATTTATTATTTGGCTGAAAGATGAGTCACAGATGAATCCACTTTCAGACGTGAAGAGTGACTAAGGACCTTAAATAGGCTCAAGGGTTCTACCAGTCTCTCTCAGCTCAATGATTTTGTGTTTTGCTCCACATTTTCCTCCCATTCTGTTGGAAACCTCCTGCTGTGATCTTTTTCACGGGTGTAGAGCTGTCACCAGTGGTGGTGCCATCATATACTTCTGGGCTCAGGGTTGTGCAGACTGAAGTTCATGTTCAAACAAACAAAACCTCATTGGCTTTGAGTTGTAACCAAGCTGACACTCCAGCAGGTTTTTCTGAAGTTGCAGATCACACGTGAGAGATTACCCATCTTTCTCCTCTGGCTGTTAGTGGACCCGAACCACTGGAGAGGTGTCAGCTTTGAGTTAGCAGTACCATTCCCCACGGCTACCAGAGCTCCCTTCACTCTTCCTTGCTCTAGATATGGTGCTGTTAGATGCCATCAAGTCTAGTACGATGCACAGCGACCCTGTGAACAATAGATCTGAACCCTGGCCTAGCTTGTGCCATCCTCATCATCTCTTAACATATTTGAACCCATTGTTGCAGTCACTGTATCAGTCTGTCTCATTGAGAATTTCTCTTTCTCTCTTGCACTGACCCTCCACCTTCCCAAGCATAATGCACTTCTCCAGAGAATAGCCTCTCCCAGCAACATGCCCAAAGTACAGGAGATACAGCTTTGTCCTCGTTAGCCTCCAAGGAGCATTTGAGCTGCACTTTCTCTAATACATATCTGTTTGTTCTTTTGGCAGTCTGTAGCATAGTCCGTACTTTTCTCCAGCTCAACTCAAAGGCATCAAAGTTCTTCTGTTGTTGTGTTTCTTGTCCAGCTCCCCAGTGCATGGTAAATGATGGGAAAGACCATTACTTGAGTCAGGCACACTTTAGCCTTCAAACTATCAGGAGTTTGGAGAGGCCCCTGCTGGAGGACTAGAGAGACCAATTGTTGTTGTTGTTATGTGCCGTCGAGTCGTTTGCGACTCATAGCGACCTTATGTACAACAGCCCTAAACCATGCTCTGTCCCGTGCCAATCTCATTGCCTCTGACACACCCATCCCGATTACCCCAGTCACTGAATCAATCCACCTCATAGAGGGTCTTCCCCTCCTGCGCTGTTCCTCCACTCTACCCAGCATGATGTCCCTCTCCAAAGACCTGTCTCTCCTTACAACATATCCAAAGTATGTCAGGCGAAGCCCCAGAATCCTTGCCTCCAAGGAGCAGCCTGGTTTAACCCTCTCTAGGATGAAAGAGAGACCAATAGTTAGACTTAAAGCCCCTACTCTACTCTTTGCAATTTGGTCACTTCTGGAGATCTCCCCATGTCTTAACCATTTTCTAACAGTTTGCTTTAACAGTTTTCCAAGAGCACACTGCATTTTGAAACACATAAATTTTAAGAGAAAATCTCTGAAAACAAAGAATGGGAGAGCTCTCTCTCTCTCTCTCTTTCTCTTATACACACCTCCCCACATGATAGCTACAGAGCAGCAGTGCAGCTCTGCATGTATAGGTTTAAACTTTGGTCCCACCCCCCTTCAGCTATGGAATGGAGAGGCCAGATAAGGAGGAGCAAGAGGAGTATGGAAAGTGTGGGCGTAGAGGACTTTGGTGGGAAGTTGGACAGAGGAGTGAATACGGAGTCATGTGACTCCCCCTGTCTGGCTGGAAAGGATGTCCCGCCCACAGTCCAGGGTCCTCTGTCTCTGGTCCTCTGCATTACATAGACACAGCCCCTAGCAGGAAGTGGTACAGAGTAGGGTGCTGGTCCCCAGATCGGCCCCTCAGCAGGGTGAGGCTGGCAGCTTCTGCTGACTCAGGGACATTTCCAGGCCTGGCCTCTGGGCCAGGCGACTCATTGAAAACAGCTGTTCCCTTGGCTGGTGGCCCTGCAGGCGGCCCCTGGCTCTCCCCAGAATGACCCCACGCCTCTGCACAGCCTGAGATGGGAGTTGGAGGGGCAAGAGACTTTGTGGCTGGAGGCTGCCTTGCCATGGCCTCGGGGACCAGACCAGGGGAAGTCTCTGGAGCTCACCAGCTGGCCTCCAGCTCTGTGCCAGGCCATTCACTATCAGCGGGACCTGAGCCAGGCTGGTCTCCAATCACATTCCTGCTGATAGCCTTTGCTCCGCTGCTCCCTCCGCTGAGAGCCCCCTCTTTGACCTTGTCTCTGCTTGTGCCTTTCAGAGGTTTGCTCAACATGCCTCTCATTCAACAGTTATTTGTTGAGAGTGTGCTGCATGCCAGGCACTGGGCTAGAATTCATTGCTCATCCGCTTCCTGCCGCAGTGATGTCTTCAGCTGTAATGGAGAACAGCCGTCTTCCCTGGGGTCAGACCGCTGGCTGCCTCTACTGCCCAGCTGAGAGGGAGGGAGCTGCCGAGACAGCTGAGAGGTCAGCTCCTGAGGGAGAGGCATCATCAAGCCTTTGGGCTCACCCACCACCTAAGCCTCGTATGCATCCTAGGCAGATGAGAAGGAAGAAGAGGCCCAGGGAGTGACAGTCAACAGGGAAGAGATGGCAGGGTGTCTTCAGTGTGGGGCAGCTGATCCAGGCTGATGGCCCTGAATCACCAAGGATGATGCCTTTTTCTGAGCAGCAGTGAAGTATGGATCATGTATCAGAAAGCTGCCTGTTATACCTCAGTTACATGGAAAATCCATTTACTTGTCGTATTCAGACTCCAGCCATGCAGTCTAAGGTGGATCTGATGATCTCTTTTGCACTCTTGTAATGTGTGGCTGACAGCTTGTTCATGAATTGATGCTTGATGATTTCTGCCTACCATGAATACCACATGAATAGGGGTCATATTGTCTGACTTGTTTAATATCCCTGTAAGTAGCTAGTGTAGGAGCCCCAGCAGCTAAGTGGTTAAATCACTCAGCTGCTAACTAAATGGTCAGCGGTTCAAACCCATGAGCCATTTCTTAGGAGAAAGATGTGGCAGTTTCGACAAAGATTTATAGCTGTGTAAACCTTACTCTCTGTAGAAATAGGGTTACTGTAGGCATGGGTTTGGCTTTGGTTGAGTCTTGTCTGACTCATACTTCATTGGCTTTACGAGACTGAGTCTCGATGGGAGGAGTCTACCCATCTTTCTTTTTAGGAGCAGCTAGCAGATTGGAACCACCAACCTGTTAGTTAGTCATGTAACATATAACCACTACACCATCAGGGCTCCTTGTGGTTGGCGCAGTGCTTCATAAATACTTGTAATCTTTGTGCGGGGACAGAGAGGGTAGCCAGGGTGGTGATGAGGAGAAAGTCCAACATCTTGGTATGTCCTCGTCCGTGCAGATGCTGCACCAGATCCAACAAGCTCACTATTGCTCCAGTGGGCCCAGGGGTTCCTGGGGCAACAGCTTCCAGGAGAGTAGAAAGGGCTAATGTTCAGGACTGTGAGGAAAACTTTGACACCAAGACGTACGACAGTATTTATCAGAATCCTCTTGCTCACAAGGGACAGAAGCCCAATGCGCACAAGCTTAGCATTAAGAAAATGTAGCCATGTGACTGCAAAGCATCTTGGGTGATTCACAGAGTGGAAGGCAGAGCTGCAAGAACTCAGGGGCAGGGACTCAGACTGGAATTCCACCAGATTCACTTCTTCCTTGCTCATTTCTGCTTCGTATAGTCCTATTAGGGAACATGGCCATTCATAGCTCCGCTTTAGTCACCTCAACAGAAGGAAACAGTTGTCTAGATTCCAGGTCAAAAGTGAGCCACCCACACAGCCAGAGGTACAGGGCATGTAGAAAAAGAGTCGGATGGGGAGTTTCTGGGAAAGGAAAGGCTATGGACAGCTCAGTGAGGTGAAAGATTGTGTTAGTCATCTTGGTGCTTTTGATGTAGCACTCAGCCCTTCCAGACCACACGATGCTAAGGACAAGGACCATGTGTCTGTTATTCGTTTCTGTGTCCTCGATGTCTCCAGTCATGCCTGACATCTCAGATTCACAGTACAGATTTACTTATTTGAATGAAAACGTAAACTGTTTTTCATTCAGGCACCTATATACCTTTTGCTTTATAGCAAAATGCTCACAATGTAGTCACATTTTTCTTCCTTCCTTCCTGTAAGTCTTACTTCCATTAAGCCTTCTGTGCTATCCCTTCCTGCGTTCTGGGCTTTATACGTGGGCAAATGCTGCCTTTTTGGCCTCATATGGTTGATTATTCTCAGGATTGAGAGAGCCTTCCTGGTGTTACTGGTCACGTCATAGGCCCCTCTAGGGTTTGGCTGAAAGTTGAGCTCTGGAGTTGAGTTTTGTTCCAGATCCTAAGGGCGCCTAAGAGCCACAGTTGTAGGGGCTCTTCCAGTCTGTAATGGATTAGTATGCCTGGGCTTTAAAAAAATAACAACAAACAACAATATATTTTTTCTTGAATGAATGACTGAATCATTGCCAGTTAGTACTCATTGCACAGCTTCATGCTTAGCTTCGCTTATTCATTTCACTGCTTGAGGAGCTATTGAAGCACATGGACATGAAGAACTGTGCTGGGCATGGTCTAAAATTGCAAACAAAATACAAGAGCTCATCTTTGTCCTTGATACTGTTACTATTGGGTATCATTGAGTAGAGTGAAATGCACGATGACCTTACGAAGAACAGATCTGAAACCTGTTCTGTGCCGTCATCATCATCTCTGACACACCTGAGCCCATTACTGTAGTCACTGCATTAATCTATCTCATTGAGGATCTTTCTGTCTTTCACTGACCATCCACCTTTCTAAGCATAATGTTCTATTTTTAAGGAGTAGCCTGTCCTTGCAGCATGCCAAAGGTATGTGAGGTGAAGCTTCACCATCCTTGCCTCCAAGGAACATTCTGTCTGCACTTTTTCCAAGACTTTCTCCATAGCAGCTTGCTTGTTCTGTTGTTGTCATGAGATAGCCAGTACTCTTCACTAACACAACTCAGGAATCAATTCTTCTGTCACCCTTATTCTTTGCCCAGCTCTCAGATGCATAGCAAGTGATTGAAAAGACTATGGCGTGAATCAGTAGTATAGTCTTCAGACTAACATCTTTGCTTCTCTGTACTTTGGAGAGGTCCTTGACAGTGAGCTTAACCAACGCAATACGTCTTTTGATCTCTTGACTGCCGGTACCAAGGGTGTTGGTTGTGGATCCAAGTAAGTTAAAATTGTGGACAATTTGGGCAAGCTCTGGTGGCCTAGTGGCAAGAAGCTGCACTGCAACCCCAGAGGTGTATGGTTCAAATCCACCAGATGCTCCGCTGGAGAAGGAAGAACCATCTCCTCCTGTACCAGTCAACTCTGATTTGATGGTACACACACACACACACACACACACACACACACACACAATAAAAATAAAATAAATAAAAATTGTGGACAATTCCAATCTTGTCTCCATCTAGCATGATGTTGCTTATTGGTCCAGTGAGGAGAATTTTTGTCTTCTTGATGTTGATACGCAATACATATTGAAGTCTCTTTGATCTTAATGAGAACAGCACAAAAGCAGAAACTACCAAGACCCTGGTGAGGTACACACCCTGTGAGTTACACTCCCTGTACTGACACTTGATGCTCCTCCCCTCCTCCCTCCCCAGCATGTGGAGAGAGATAAGCTTTGGGGAGGTCTGTACTTTGACCTCCCTTTGCCTGCCTAGTGTGTGCTGGGTGAGAGTACATATGTTGAGAACACAGAACCTGTTATTAAAATGCCTTCATTCCCCTCCGTCTCCCCTTAGCATTTATAGGTAAGTCAAGGCTGTTTTCTCCCTCCATTCTGTTGTTGTTGTTGTTGTTGTTATGTGCCGTCGAGTCGCCTGCGACTCATAGCGACCCTATGTACAACGGCCCTAAACTCCGCTCTGACCTGTGCCAATCGCACTGTCTCTGACACTCCCATCCCAATTATCCCAGTCACTGAATCAATCC
>NW_006399966.1:1101447-1104906 GCF_000299155.1 Elephantulus edwardii | reverse complement strand
CTCTGTTGATGTGCTGTTCCAGTCGTTTTTGGATAATTTTCAGTAAAATCTTGCTTGCATGTGAAATCAGTGAAATTGTTCTGTAGTTTCCATATTCGGTTGGGTCCCTCCATTCTAGGTGGGGGGAAATCATCTTCCCTAGAGACATCCTTGGGTCCCTTGTTCAGCAGAGTCACTGGGCTCCTCCTACAAGAATTCCCTTCAACCTCTTCTTTGTTCTGCACCTCTCCTACAGGCCTCTCTCTGATCCCAGATTCCTCACTCTCTTCTCATTTGCTGCCAAGGCAGCTCTGTGGCCTGCATTTTTCACCCTCTGCCTCCTCCAGCTCCTCCAGTGTCTTCAGATCTCTGTGTGGACAGTCTCCTTGCCCCTGAGGGTACAGGGCTCCCTCCTACACCCACTAGAAACCTGGGATTTTAAGGGCTTGTTTGTCCTCATCTCCTGCCGTATCCAAACCTACTCTAGTTCCCTAACCAGATTTTCATCTCGAGGGGGCAGGGAGGTGCAGTGTGCTTCCTAGCATCTCCTGGATGTCTGGAACGTATCCTGCGCATAGCAGGGCCTCCAGGAAGACATAGGGCCTTTAACCAGCGCTGTCAAGGGGAGGGAACCTTGTAGTCATGTCTCCTCTCTGGATCCTCTCCTCTCTGGACCTCAGTTTCCTCCTCTGTTAAGTGAGATACAGTTGGACTGACCCTGGGATTGGCTTCTCCTGACATGGGCCTATTTAGGAAAAACTTCGTTTTCCTTCATTACAGCCACTCCAGCCTGCTTGGAGTTGATTTGGTCCATACGTGGGTTTTTGTTGGGAGGAGGGAAAGGTATGCTCCCTTTGGGTTGTTGAAGAGTTCCATGAAGTTTTGAGCTACATTGTCCTGTCTTGGAAAAGCATCTCTACAATCTTGCCATATTTTCTTCCTTTTCTGGTCCCCTGTCTTTCCCTATCCTTGGCTAAGAACCACTTTCTGTTACTAGAGACTGCCCTTCAGGAGTAGCATTTCTCAGAATCACATAGACAGTCATTAAAGGACATTTGGGCAAGTCTGGGTCCAATCCTGGAGTGTGGCTGGAAAGGAAGGAGTAGGTGGAATAGACCAGAGACAGGTGAGGGTGTAGGATTAGCTGTTGCTCTAGTGGTCCCTTATCTCACTTGCATCTTGCCCAGAGAGAGGGTCCATCCTGGTGCTGCCAAAATATGGAAGGCCAGTGGTCTTATCCCACCCAACCTCCCATCAGTGATGTTTTGAGCACATAGTAGAAGAAGCTGTAGGCACTTAGGCTTAGAAAACTTAAACCTGGCAGCTGGGACCAGGAGCAGAAAGGTGGGCTGTGATTGTCCTCTGTTCATGAGATTCATTAATTTACTTGTTCATTATTTATTGAGCAGTATTGTGTCTCAACAAGATGAACTGGCGTAGTGACCATAAGAATGGGCTTGAGCATGGTAAAGATCGGAGGATGGTGCAGGATAAGACAAGGTTCAGATCTGTTGTTCATAAGATCACTAGGAGTTGTATTGACTCCATGGAACCTAACACCAACAACAAGATCAATCAAAAGCAGACCTTACCTTCAGTGGTGTAGCCTGGAGGGAGTTGCACTAATCCAAAGGCAGAGCCTCAGGCCATTCAAATTCCCCACTGGCTCCTTGGGAGAAAGACAGGCAATCTCTCTCCTTCTGTGCAATTTATAGCTTCTGAAAACCTGAAACAACAGTATGAGTTGATTGCTTCTGAAAACTCACTGGAACGATGAGTTTGTTGCTACAAAAGTGATGACACGATGTGCTGTAACCATTGTCCATGAACCATATGTATACACAAATTGTTGAATGAGTATATGTTGTGTTCTCTATATTTTCACCAAAAGAGAAAAATAGGCAGATGCTGGAGAAGAGTCTTTGAAAGAGGACAAGTTAACTGGATGAACCCCACATCTTTCTAAGACAGTAGTGCTCAGTTTGAGGAACTCAAACAGAACAAGGTAGTTTTACTGGTTTGAAGAAACAGAAGTTGGGGGCCACCAGAAAGCTTGAAAATTTGTGAGAGAAAATATGCCAGAAAGGAAAGAGCCAAAGAGATGTTCTCTTACAAATTCTCCATAAGCCTTTGGTGGCTCCATGCGTACAGAGTGAGAAATCAGAGGAACTCTGAAAGCCAGCTGAGGGATTTCAGTTGCTGCCTGGCGCTGAGGACAGTTTGAAAGTCAGTTTCCACCCAGTTAGAGGGGCTTGGTAATTGCTTCAGTTTTCTTTGAAACCCTAGAAAAGCCTCATTTTATGACTAAATCCAAGGCTAATGGCCGCACCCTAAGAGGGCAAACCCAAAACAACCACACCCTAATAGTCTAAAACCAGTCCTCCACAGCATCAGAATGATCCACCAGTAATTTCACTGCCTGTCGGAACAAAACTTGACATCCTTTACAGGAAGAGCGTTTTGTTGTTGTCGTGTTTTGTGCTTTTTTTTTTTTTTTTAAGATTCCTCATAACACATAATCCACAGTATCCAGTATACAATTTTTAAAAATCCATATTCCCTATAATATTATCTGTAATGCTCAATAAAAATCCCTAGTCATACAAGCAGGAGGGGAAAGTGACCTACACATGATCAAGGGGGGAAATAGTTAATAGACACAGAGTCAGAGATGACCAGATGTTGGAAAAGAAACCAGACACTAGTAAGTTCTGTGAAGAGAACAGTTTTAAGCAGGAGAGATTTGTCTGACTTATGTGTGTGAACCTTTATTATGAGTAAAGCTGTCATCTCAAATATTTTAAAAGCAATTGTATTTACTGCCTGAAGGACAAAGAAATCTGTCTGAGAAGAAGTGAAACCATAGTGCTCCTTAGAAGCAGAGATGGTGAGACTTTGTCTCGTATGCTTTGGATGTGCTCTCAGGAGAGGCCGAGGTCTGGCAAAGGATGTCCCCTCAGTGAGGTGGACTGACCCTGGGCTTTTTACAGCAGAGATAGTGAGGACGGCATAGGATGGGGCAGGGTTTTGTTCTGGTGTGTGTCGGATCTCTTTGAGTTGGAGCTGATTCAGTGGCTTCTAACAATGACAACAATCTACATATGGCATAGAGGGCTACATATTGGGCTGCAAATTTACCAGTTATTCCTCGGGAAAGATGAGGCAGTTTACTCCTGTTGAGGGTTACAACCTTGGAAACCTATGTCACCAAGAGTCACAATCAGCCCAGCAGCAGTGGGTTTAGTTTTCTGTATACAACTCTCTTATTCTTTTTCTATGGAATTGTTGATATTTTTCTTATATTTTATTTTCTACTGAGTGATGGCGGTGGTGTTAGATCTCTTTGACTCAACTACAACTCATAGCAATACTTTAAGAGTAGAGTGATATCCCTTGCTCATGGATAGGAAGACTCAATGTTGTGAAAATGGCAATACTACCAAAAGCAATTTACACATTTAATGCAATCCCAATACAAAT
>NW_006399966.1:1031917-1099492 GCF_000299155.1 Elephantulus edwardii | reverse complement strand
CTGCCCTGTCCTGTGCCTTCTTCATGATCTCCGCTGTGCTCAAACCTGCTGTGCCAATCAGTTCATCTCATTGAAAATCTTCCTCTCTTTTGCTCACCCTCTACTTTTCCAAGTGTGATGTGTTTTCTCCAAGGACTGGCACTCTATGACAACATGCTCAAAGTATGGAAGATGAGCTTTGGCTATCTTTGCTTTTATAGAGTTACCGGTTTCTAATAAATTTCATATATTTGTCATTCAAATTTTTATTTTGTTTTTATGGCATTTTTCATCATTTAAAACCTTTTAATTCCTGTCATTGAGCTCTGGTGGCCTAATGGGTAAGGAGTTGTGCTGCCAACCCAAAGGCAGGTGATTCATATCCACCATCTGCTCCACAGCAGAACGACGAGCCGTTTCCTCCTGTGCAATATGCAGCCTCTGGAGACCTGCAGGAGGGTGAGCCGAGTCAGTTCCGACTTGATAGCACATCACCACCACCATAGCAACTATCATTAAATCAGTCACTTCCTTTATAGTCCTTTCAGTGCTTTTATATTATTAAAAAGTAAAATTGCCAGTAATCTTTTTTCTAGAAATGATTTATAGCTTTAAAAGATCAGTACCTATGGAGAATGGCTTCTAGAAGATGGGAAGGCCAACATGGTGGAACAGAAAGAGCTTTGGGTTTGGGGACCAAATTTCAGTTCTGCCCCTTACCAGTCTGTGACTCTGGTCGAATCGCTTCACTGCTCTGAGTCAGAATTTTTTGTGTGGCATTTACTTCCTAAACAACTTGCCTCTGGAAATTCTTTGAACTTTGAGAAACGACGATAATTTTGGAATGGCTTCAGGTCTTTTCTTCATAGAGTCACTATGAGTCGTGCTCTCGACATGACGACAATCAATAACAACAAAACAACAACATGGTGAATATAGTTGGGAGCTCTGGTAACCTAGGGGGCAGGAAGTTGTAGTCCTAACCCAAAGGCAGTTAGTTTCAACTTACCAACGGTCCCATAGGAGAAAGGTGGACAGTTCTTCCTGTGGTTACAGCCTCTGAAAACTCGCTGGAAGGCACAGCTATGTCAGTAATTAGCTTGTTGGCAGTAAATTTGAATTTTTCAGTTCATATAAAATATGAAGAAGAAACATTTGTCCCGCTCTTATGTGCCAGATTCTGTTCTAAACACTTATTTTACATAATCGAAGTGTTTTTTATTGTTTTGCTTTTTGTTTGTTTTTTTTCTTGTGTACCGTCAAATCAGATCTGACTGGTACAGGGAGTGATTGCCCCTCTTTCTCCAGCAGAGCCTCTGGTGGATTTGAACCGAGAGCCTTTGAGATTGCAGTGCAGCAGAAGTGGTTTGTGTGTGTGTGGTGTTTTGTTTTTAAAATGATGAGGATACAGAGATAAAGCAAATTGTCATACTTTAAAGTGACAAAGCTGAGATTGAAATACTAGCCGTCTAATTTGTACTTTAAAGGCATGGAAATATTCCCGAGGAGGCACCAGCTAACGAATACAGAAGTGCTTTAGAATGTGCTGTCCGTGGGTGTGAACTGAGGCGGTGGCAGGGGATCCTGAAGGCATAGACTTTGGGAGGAGTCTGGTTAGTGGGTGTGGTTACTCCATGTTTCTAAGCCTCAGTATCTTTTTTAACTATCAACTGAAGATATAATTCACATACCATAATTCACCCATAAGAAGTATACAATTGCATGGTTTGAAGTATATTCACACAGTACAGCCATCTTGCCAATCTAATTTTAGAACCTCTCATCACCCCTAAAAGTAACCCCATACCTTCAGCAGTCACACCCTTTCCTGCCACCCCACCCCAGCCTGCCCAGGATCAAAAATGCTCTGTCTGACAGAAATGAGTGAGACGATTATGAGGGGCTGAAGCCACTGGATCTGGGGGCTGAAGGGCTTAGAAAGAACCTAGAGGGAGGAAAGAAGGACCCTGGGGAGCCGAGGGGTGAGAGTAGACGGAATAACTCTGGCCAAGGACTTGGGTGGAAAAGCCAAGAGGTTGTGAGTAAGGTCGAGCTATGTACGATACAAGCACGTCCACTGCCCTATAAAATCTTCAGAAAAGTATACAGCATTCAGCTTGCCAGGTGGACTTGGGTTGGTTTTGGGGGTGGGACAGAGAGGCAGCTCCATTTCCAAGTGGGCTGGGGCCTAGAACAGAGGCCGGCCACACAGCCTTCACCTTTAGGGAAATAGCAGTGACTCTATCCCCTCGCCACTCCAAAGGCCAGTGTTGAGAACAGAACCAGGGAAATAGCAGTGACTCTATCCCCTTGCTACTCCAAAGGCCAGTGTTGAGAACAGAACCAGGTGACCCGAGTGTGGGCTTATGGTGCTGCACTGGGCATGAGGGCAGCACTGTTAGAGACCAGTCAGGAGAGTCTGGGAAGGCCTCATGTCCTGCCTTCTCTTACAGAACCCAACGTCTTCCTCATCTTCAGCCATGGACTGCAGGGCTGCCTGGAGGCCCAGGGTGGACAGGTCAGAGTCACTGTCTCCTGCAATGCCAGTCTCCCTGCCCAGCGCTGGAAGTGGGTCTCCCGAAATCGCCTCTTCAACCTGGGTGCCATGCAGTGCCTGGGCACAGGCTGGCCAGGCACCAACACCACCGCCTCCCTGGGCATGTATGAGTGTGACCGGGAGGCACTGAACCTTCGTTGGCACTGTCGCACACTGGGTGACCAGCTGTCCCTGCTCCTGGGAGGCCGAGCTAGCAATGTCACCAAGGCTGGCACCCCTGAGCGTGGCGACCAGACCCGCGGTGGCCAGTGGCGCATCTATGGCAGTGATGAGGACCTGTGTGCCCGGCCCTACTATGGTGAGAGGCTCGTCGGGAGAGGGGGAGTGAGAACTAGAGCCTCGGAAGGACAGGCTGGGGGGAGATGGGGCCCTCCCCCTGACCCTTGTAAGTCACATCTTCATTTTAATAAGAGGCATTCTTAATCCATTCCATCAGGTAGCAACCAGGTATCCTTCCTGTTTTGCAGGTGACCAGAGTCACCCATGATAGGCCTTATCTGGGGGACAAGCCCTCATCTTGGGTTTGTTTCCCACCTGGAAGCCACTCTGAGTTCCAGGAGTACATGGGCATAGGGTTGGGGAACATAGGCATGAGGGATTTGAGCCGCTGGACTTGGGGGTCTGAGCAAGGATTCACTCCTGTGAGTGATTTGAAGACCACCTTGCCCAGCTGGGCTTGAGACACACGGTGTCATCAGGCACTGGGGGAGCCTCTTTCCCACCCAGTGGGATGAGCTGGGACCTCTTCCCTGGCTTCTGGGTTGTCCTGTGTGCCCCCATTCTCTGCTGCTCTCTGGGTGGTAAGGCTTTTCCCTTCAGGGTCGGGGGTTAGGCAGTCTCTGGAATATAGGTGCCAAGGACTTGACTTTCCCCTCCACCCACCCCCCACCCCACCCTCTGCTGCAGAGGTCTACACCATCCAGGGGAACTCCCACGGGAAGCCCTGTACCATTCCCTTCAAGTACGACAACCAGTGGTTCCATAGCTGCACCAGTACAGGTCGCGAGGACGGCCACTTGTGGTGTGCCACCACCCAGGACTATGGCAAGGAGGAGCGCTGGGGCTTCTGTCCCATCAAGAGTGAGTGCAGGGTTGGGGGGGGGCAGTGTTGGGGGGAGTGGGCTCTGGGAGGGAATTGAGCTGATAGAGTAGAGGGGTCAGGAACTGAGGAGGGAGTCTGTGGGCAGCAGAACTTTCCAGACGAGGGTGAGAGCCAGCCCTTCTCCAACCATAGAGCAGCCAGTGTGGGGGTGTCTCTGCAGTCCCTGAGGGACCCTCATGTGATCTGTGATGGGGAGGGGTGGTGAGGAACGCATGCTTGGCTGTCTTGGTGGCAGGTAATGACTGTGAGACCTTCTGGGACAAGGACCAGCTGACCGACAGCTGCTACCAGTTCAACTTCCAGTCCACGTTGTCATGGAGGGAGGCCTGGGCCAGCTGTGAGCAGCAGGGTGCGGACCTGCTAAGCATCACGGAGATCCACGAGCAGACTTATATCAACGGTGAGGAGCAGGCGGTCCCCAGGCCCCTGGGCTGGTTGGCTGGAATCTGACGCACCCCCAGAGGCAGGGCAGGGTAGTGGGAATAGGAGGTCTCTGTCCCCACCTTTGGAGGGCCCAATTTCTTCCTGCCAGTGTGGGGGGATTGGAGTGGGTGGGCGGGTGGCAGAAGATGCTGTCCCACTCACTGCTCCTTGTCCTCAGGTCTCCTCACAGGCTACAGCTCCACACTCTGGATTGGTCTCAATGACCTGGACACCAATGGTGGCTGGCAGTGGTCGGACAACTCGCCCCTCAAGTATCTCAACTGGGAGAGTGGTGAGGAGCAGCATTGGGGTACAGGGCACTGGGGGGCTCAGAAAACACCTCAGTGGGGAACATAGCGGTGTTTACATGTTGGGAGGCTCTGATTTCCAACCCCTCCTATACTGACCCAAGCAGTCAGTTTGCCTTTTACCCCCTGGGTCCTCACAAATACTGCTTGAGGCACAGGGTTAGTGAGTGGGCTGGATTTCAGCCTCCAGTCACCCTTGAAGTGGACACCCTTGTGCAATGAGCGCCACAGTACCTGGTGGCTGGGCGAGGTGCGGCTGGTGTTGCTCTAGGTGTTAAGTGGAAGGTTTAGGAGAGTGTGGGTCCAAGATAGAGAGAGAGGGAGCCCAGAGGAGAGGGCTGGTCTCTGGTCAAAGGGAAGGGAGGCAGGCAGGGGCTTCTGGGAAAGGCTGGGGGTGGGGGGCAAGTGGTGAGCTTCTCTTATCTGGGGATTAGTGTCCTCCTGTCCCCACAGATCAACCAGATAACCCGAGCGATGAGAACTGTGGGGTGATCCGCACTGAATCCTCAGGTGGCTGGCAGAACCGTGACTGCAGCATTGCACTACCGTATGTGTGCAAGAAGAAGCCCAACGCCACTGCTGAGCCCACCCATCCAGGTGAGCCCCTCCCTCCAGGTGAGCCCCTCCCTCCAGGTGAGCCCTCCCCTCCAGGTGAGCCCACCCCTCCAGGTGAGCCCCTCCCTCCAGGTGAGCCCACCCTCCCGGTGAGCCTCTTCAGGTAAGGAGGGCTCTGAGCAGCCAGGTGGATGTGGGACTCACCAGCGCCAAAGCTACCACTGTCCTTGCCTTTTTCCTTACTGCCTTCCAGCACAGTGTGACTCTGATCCTCTGTTCTCAGTTAACTATTGAGGTAACGTCTGAACAAGTTAGAATGTGTCATTTGTTCATTCCAAGAACATTGGCTGAGAGCTGTATTAAGTGTTGACAGTACTTGGCATGCCTTTTGTGAAGGTGTGTCAGCTGGAGGAACAGACATCTCAACACACGGAAGTTTGTGCCATTGTAGAAATATATACAATAAGTGATAGAAGGGCCCCGAGAAGAAATTAGCTTCTGAGAGATTTCAGGAGGATTTTATGGAAATGGAGACTTCACATTGAATGTAAGGAGCTCTCGTGACAAAACCTGTGGGCTGTTATGCTGCTAATTAAATGAATGTGTGTGCGTCTCCCGTGGTTCTAACTCCCCTGTGGCTCCTGGGGAGATAGCTGAGCCATCACCTCCTGTTAAGAGTTAGGGAAGGAGAATTACTCTGAGCCAAGCTTGACTCAATGCCAATTGAGTTTGAGTTTTTTGTAGGTTCAAAAGGCTTAAAGAGTAAAGATATGGGAAGAAACATTCCATGTGGAAGGAACTTGGTGTCCAAAGATGTCAGGGCATCAGTACACAGCCACTTCAGGAGATAATGAACAGAAAAGTTCTGTTTGGTTGGATTATTGCCTCTTATTACACCTATGTAATACACAAGGTCCATTCAGGCAAAGTCTGAGCACATCTACATCCATGGTCACATACGGTTATGATCTCAACCTCATTGCCCTCAAGTAGGAACTGATAGCTCATCCCCCAGTGGTTTCCCAAGGCTGTGAATCACCCAGGGTGAGATTGCCCATCTTCTCCCTAAGAGTCTTAGGTAAACCTGAGAAATGGCCTTTGGGTTAGAAATACAACTCCCTACAGACAGACTGTGCCACCAAGAGCTTACAGTACAGGATGTGCATTACCAATCTGGTGGCTTAGTGGTCAGTAGTTGCACTGCCAACCTAAAGGGACAGGCTTCAAGTCAGCCATCTGCTCTGAGAAAGACGAGCAGTCTCTCCCCCTGACTCTGAAAACCTGCTGTAAGGTCAGCTGTGAGTCGGCTCAAACGTTCACAGCAGCAATGTGTTGAAGCCTCTGGGTCTTCATCATCATAATGTTTATGTTACCAGCTTAGGAGAACCTTCCCTACTTAGAAGTAAAAAGCTTACTGTGTAACGGTGGATGCTTCCCCTTGTAGGCAGCAATGTCAGTCTTGGATATCATTTGTCTCTTGAGTTGTTCTGTTTGCTCTGTTTTATTTTCTTTTGAAAATACTACCATGAAAGGCATCGTAGCTCTCAGCATACAGCAAGAGATCAGGGCAAGGAAAGATTCTTAAACAACACAAAAGTAGAAAGTCAGTGAACTCCACGGCTTGAGATTGAGGCATGTTCGCACGCCAAAATCATCTAACAGCCTGTTTCAGTGATGTTAAGCGAAACATAACTCAAAGCGAAGTCCCAGTGGGAGCTTGTTAGCAGTGCTGATTCCCTGGCCCTCCCACCCACCCTAGTCTGACTCAGCCTGCTCTGAGCCAGGCCCACAGGTGATGCCTGGACACCTGTAGTCTGAGACGGACTGGCTTAGAGAGTGGTGTAGAGATGACCGTAGAAGGCAGCATGCTGTTAGTTAGTCCTTGAAGGGTTTGAGTGGTGCTGGGCAGCCTCTGGGGAGCTTTGCAGGTTTCTAAGCCAGGGAGTGTCTCATTCACATTAGTGATTCATGGAGATCAGATTGTTGTGGAGGCCTCCTGTAGAGGAGGGTGCTGCCATGGGCAAGACACTGCTTTGGGAACAAGAGAAACTTGGAATAGACCCCTTACTCTGCCCTTCTTCAGGTGTCCCCTGGGCTCACAGCTCAGTCTCTGAGCAGAACCAGAGCAAACCCAGCCTCATGCAGCTCCCAGGTGGCTGTAATGCTGGAGACTTGGCCTCGCCCAGAGGGCCCTCGTGTGGGAGTGTTAATTGGGGTAAATTAAAGGCTCCTGCCTCTGAGTGGTTGTGGGGATGGTGGAGAGAGGTTTTTACAAGGGCACAAACAGTAAAACTTCACAAACACTTGGAAAGTAAAGAGCAAAATTTAAAATCTTGACCATTAAACTCTTTTAAGTGACCACTACAACCTTGTCAAAGGTTGATTCTGGACTTCCTTAAACCCCTAGGGGGTCAGGACAAAACCCTTAAAACCTAAGCATCCCCCTCTAGCTAGCCCCAAGGCCAGTTTTTCTAGAAGCTGTTTTCCAAAAGTAGAAGGGCCCATGTGGAGAACACTGGTGGGACCCAAGACCCTTGGCCTCTGGACCTGCCAGTGCAGCCCCTGTGGGAGTCTTCTTCCTGGGTCCATAAGGCTGTGGGCCTGGGTTCGGTTCTGTCTGCTGATATCCTCGTCCTCCCTCATTGGCTAACTAGAGATGACTGACAGCCCCTGAGCCTGCTCTCAACCCACCCATTCTGTGGGGCCTCCAGGAAATGGCCTGGATGTTCCCCAGAGTGGTCGCAGAATCCTAATCTGGGGTGCTGCTTCTAGTGGGCACATGCTCGCTTGCCTGGCTGGCAGAGGCTTGCCTGAGCCTGACGTTGTGGGTGGCTTAGTAAAAAAGTCTGTTTTCTCTTGCCAAAGCCCAAGTCAGGGCTTGTCGGCCACAGCTGCCCTTGGACCCCTTTTCTAGTGTTCTGGCTACAGATAGAACACAAAATGCGCGGCAATAGGGACAAAGAAGGGTCAGGGCAAGCTTGTTTCTCTTGGCCCTGATGTATAGTGGGAGCAAGGGACCACTGAGACTGGGGGACACAGAGAGATAGCATCTCCCCAGGCCTGGCTGCAGTGACTCCTTACCCCCGGCCCTGCCCTTCTCTCAGGCTGGACCTACATGTCAGTGGCTCAAGGGTCAGCTGCCCTTTCTTTTCTTCCAGGATTGGCAGGCCACACAGCCCCTAGTTAACAGAGGTTCCTTAAGATAATAGTGATGGAGATACCTGGTACTGAGCTAGACAGTAAAGAGCCAAAGAAAGAGAAGCTCACCAGGCTCTATGTAAAGGAGTTCCAGGGCTGTCAAGGCAAACAAGCCCTCATTTGAGCCTTGACTGAGAAGACAGGATGTCAGGCTCAGAGCAGTGGTCGCTTCTGATTCTTCTCATTCTCAGAGTCTGAGCCCCAGCAGCCCCCTTGTTCTTGGGTGCCAGCAGGTGGACTCAGTGCAGGTGATCCCATGGTCCAGCACTGTCCCACAGCGTCTTCTCTAGGCAGCAGATTTCCAGGGCTTTCTCCCACAGAGGAGCTTTTTGGTGGGTTCATACCAACAGCCTGTTAGTTATTAGCCTGGCATTTAACCATTGTATCACCAAGATTCCTTCCAGTAAGTCCAGAGGGATTGATCTTTTTTCTGTCTGCGAGGTGCAGTGCACCTAGGGGGTGCACTGAGCTGGGATGGGTTCTGGAGGAGACGGGCGTCCAGTGTGTGGGTGCCAGCGTTGGACAGCTGGGTCTCTGAGCTGCGGCGCCTTTGGTCTTTGCAGACATGTGGGCCAACGTGAAGGTGGAGTGCGAGCCAAGCTGGCAGGCCTTCCAGGGCCACTGCTACCGCCTGCAGGCGGAGAAGCGCAGCTGGCAGGAGTCCAAGAAGGCATGTCTGCGGGCCGGAGGGGACCTGCTTAGCATCCACAGCATGGCCGAGCTGGAGTTCATCACCCAGCAGATCAAACAGGGTGAGTGAGGGGCAGCCATTGCACGCACCCTGGCGGGGGCTGGAGACCAGGAGCTGTTCCTCTCCCCTGCTGCTGTCAGACTCTCATCTCAGCCCCTGCTGTCCTTCTCCCCCCACCCCTCCAGAAGTGGAGGAGCTCTGGATTGGCCTTAATGATTTGAAGCTGCAGATGAATTTCGAGTGGTCCGATGGGAGCCTGGTGAGCTTCACCCACTGGCACCCTTTTGAGCCCAACAACTTCCGGGACAGCCTAGAGGACTGTGTCACCATCTGGGGGCCGGTGAGACTCCCCTCTCCCTTGCCTCCACCCGTTTGGTGCTCCCCTGGCTCTTTGACCTGTCTTTGTGGGCAACCCTTCACCCCTCTCCAGTTTCTGAGCATCTAAATTAGCCCCCCCTTGTTCTTTGCAGCCCCCCCACTCCCTTGCCTTCAACAGGGAGAAACTGCCTGGGGCTAAGTCCCACCTTCACTCTCAACTTGCTGGGTCACCTGCAAGTTACTTAACATCTCTGTGCCTCAAAGGAATGCTGATAGTGCTGACTTTCAGGGTCATTGAGAGGATTAAAGGAGTTAATGCTTAGGGAAGCCTGAGGGTGCTGCCTGGCGTGTTCTTGGTCTTCTGCCAGCTGCGCCTCCTGCCAGCAGATGGCAACAGGACACACACTATCAGTGGACGAGCTACAGGCCAGGTCTGCATCGCCATGCTGGTGCCCAGACCCTACCCCTCGCAGGGTCCCAGGGTCATGACTGCCAAGGCTGAGGCTTGAGTGCCCTAAGGGTAGATGAAGGAAGATAGATGTAGTTGCAGGGCTTCCTACAGAGATAAGAAACCACTTTCAAATTCAGAAACTTACTGCTGTTTCAGAATCGACTTATAACTGACCTTCCAGCAGGTTTTTGGAGACTGTCAGTCACATGGGAGGAAACGGCCCCTGTTTCTCTCCAGGAGACCTTGATGGATCTGAAACACCACAGAGACACTGCCTTTGGGTTGGCAGTGCGATTCCTGCAGGACTTTAAAAATGGGGACCCAACCATAGGGACAGCTCTGCATCCAAGGCAGTAAGACACTCACAGACTCTGCAGTCAGAGCAGCTGGGCCATCTGGTTTGGGGATGGTCTTACTTTCTCAGTGTTGCTATGACACAAATACCACAAATGCGTGGCTTTATAATTAACACTAATTTGTTTTTTCACTGTTGAGGAGGTTAGAAGTCCAAGTTTGGGGCGCCTGCTCTGGGGGAAGGCTCTCTCTGGGCGAGAATCTTTTCTTCTTGGCGCAGTTTGGCAATCTCCACATGGCATCTCCCAGTCCCCCACTCCTGCTTTACTCTGCTCCTGATCTGCTCTGCCCTATCTCCAAAGTAGCTGGCTCAAAAGCCCATACTGAGCTCACCACATTAACATAACAAAGAAAACCCTATTCCCAGATGGGAGCCTGGTCATGTGGTTTAGGATTTACAGCACTTAATTTAGGGACACAAATTCAATCCCTAACTGGGATGCTATTGAACATTTTAAAACCATGTACTGAGCCCCTACTATGTGCCAAGGGAGCTCTGGCGGCTTAGTGGAGAGGGTTGAGTTGCCCTGCCCACTCAAAGGCAGGCTGTTCAAATCCACCAAAACCCACTGGAAGGTCAGGAGTGAGTCGGTTCTGACTTCACAGCAGTGAGTTGTTGAGTTTGACTCTGTGCCAGACATTCTCCCGAGGTGCTGGGGAACGCCTCAGGGTGGAACTTGAAGGCGAGAATACAGCTTGGCTGGGAGGCTGTGGATGCTGAGGAGAGCCAAGAAGAGGAGGGACAGGTGAATAACGCTTCAGCTTCGTTAGCGGAGACTCGCCTCTGGGTCCAGAGGACTCTGTCTTCCAGAGTGGGCATCTGTCTTGCTGTGGGTCACTCTCACACTCTTAGCAAGCCAGTTTGTTTTTGATGTTCATAACATGAGGTATACATAGTCTGAAAGGAATTCCGCCCACCCACTTCAGCCAAAGTTTCAGGACGTTTGCACATTCCTGGTTTATTTGTTCTCTTGGTTATAATCCTGTGGGGCTTCCTGACTAACCCGACCATTTTACTGTACGGGGCACAGACTCAGTTTCACACAGCTCACCAGGCAGGGGCAGGCTGAGAGACCAGGTGCACAGAGGGCTTTGGAGTGGAGGCATGAGACTCTGTCCTTGCTGTGTCCACAGGAGGGTCGCTGGAATGACAGTCCCTGCAACCAGTCCTTGCCGTCCATCTGCAAGAAGGCGGGCCAGCTGAGCCAGGGCACTGCTGAGGAGGACCACGGCTGCCGGAAGGTGGGGGCCAGGGGGTGTCTGTGCCATGTTCTCTCTCCCTCAAGCTCTGAAGCAAAGAGCTGTGGAATAGAAGGGGAGGGGGCCGTTGGGCGGAAGCTGAGCCCCCATCCCCAGGGAAGCCAGGTCTCAGAGGCAGCAGGGAGCTGGGGTGGGGACAGTCACCAAGAGCCAGTCATGTCCTCTGTGTGTCCCCCTGCACTCCATCCCTCGCTCTGCTGCACACACTGAGCCGCCTGATGGAGCGTATGCTTGCCTGTCTCCTCTGGGAGAAAGAGGAGCTGTTCTGAAGGGGACCAGTCTTCTTGTTGCGTTCCTGGGGCCCGAATTGTTTCCAAAAGATGTCCAGGGGAGTAAAGGAGGGCCCTCAGGAATGAAGGTGAGGGTAGAGGGCCGGGCACAGAGTGTACACTGCGGCCCTGAGGGAGGCCGAGGTTGGCTCTTCTTCCACAGCCCGCTCCCTGCCTGGTGGAGCAGGGATCTGTAGACATCTGTGGGGGAGTGACACATAAAGGCCACTCTGTGATTGTTGGCCTGCTGGCTCCATCTGCCGGGCTGGCCGCCACACTCCTCTGCAGCCCCTTGCCAACCTGGTTTCCTTTGGATTAAGCCCCCTTCGCTCATGCCATCCTACTCTACCTAGACCCCAAACAGAACAGGAAATGCCAATAGAGGTGACCTCTATGGGAAAGAAGGAGAGAGCACAGAGAAGCCCCAAGGAGCAGCCTGGAGGCAGCGTGATTATGGGGTTGCAGGTGGTCTGGGGCTGTGTCCTGGAATGGGGTGCAGTGGGCTTTACTGCCTGCTTCATGTGAGAGTCAGGAGCATAGCCATTAGTGAGTATCAGAACCCCCTGTCAGCGCACATCAGCCTTCTCTTGTGCCCCAGCTTCTACCTGGGGTGGAGGTGCTGCCTTCTATCCCATCCCCACCCCCAGCCTCCTCCCAGGCTGCCAGGCCCACTCCCAGGACCTGTGATGAAGCAGCTGGCTCTCCTTAGGAGAGTCAAGTTCAGACTCTACCTGCATAGCCTGTGTGACTGTGGACAAGTCACTTGACTTCTCTGATCCCAAGTTCCTCATCTAGAAGGCAAAGGGCTTTGGGTATCAGGGAAGAGAGAACTGGTTAGAAGTGGTTCAGGGGAAGAGGGCTCTCTAGGCAGAAGCCCATTGTGCCCACTCTGTGCTGAGGTGGTCGCTGTTCTTCTCTCTGAGCACCCCCTCTGAGCACCTTTCCCACTTAGCTTCACTTTCCTGGGTTCTTGAGAGTGACAAAGGCTCCCACCCTGATAGCTCACCCCAGCTTTCTCGTTCTGGTTCCCTGGCCAGCTGGCATTTCCACTGTATCTCCTGGCATAAATGCTCAAGAGAAGGAAGGATCCAGTGTCATCTTTCTAAGCTTGGTCACCAGCCCCAGTTACCAGCTGCCTCCTGGTCACCACCTTGCGCCATGTCTCCTTCCATGGCCTTATGAGTTTGGGCAGTCGGGGCGGGGGGCAGATGTGGTAGAGCCACAGGGACTGCTGCTTTTGGGGCCAAGCAAGTCTTTCCTTTCTCCTTTTTCCAAGCCTGTGGTACATTCATTGATGTCATGAATTGCATCCCAGCCAAGCTTAATAGGCAAGGGATGAAGGCCTTCTCTTAGTTACCCCTCTTCTTCCCTCGAGCCAGGGTTGGACATGGCATAGCCCATCCTGCTATTGGCTGGGAGAGGACCAAGTGACCTACAGTGAGGCCCGGCGTCTGTGCACTGACCATGAATCCCAGCTGGTCACCATCACCAACAGGTACAAGTAGGGCCTGGAGGCCTGCCAAATGTGGCCCTCCACCAGAAGACATGTCCTGCCATCATGTTCACATCTGGAGTCCTTTTAGTCCCAGCAGAGCCCAGAACCTCTTTCTAATACTATGCCAAGGATGACTCATTAATTAAGTAACTCCACTGTGGAACAGAGTCTGGGCAGGGGCATAGATGGGATGGATACCTTGGCTGGGTCTGCTTTTGTTAACAACAAGGTGGAGTGGATGATATACAGGGGTGCTCAGTTACTCCATTAATTAGCTGCAGGACCCCAAGGACCCCCATTTCCCTGAACAAGGTAGGAGGCAGGCATAACACTGAGCCTCCTGGGGCAGGGCATCTGGTAACCCCAAGGCCTGCCTTGACCAGTCTCCCCCTGGCAGGTTTGAGCAGGCCTTCATCAGCAGCCTCATCTACAACTGGGAGGGCGAGTACTTCTGGACAGCCCTGCAGGACCTCAACAGCACCGGCGCCTTCCGCTGGCTCAGTGGGGATGAGGTCATGTACACCCACTGGAACCGGGACCAGCCTGGTGAGCCTCCGGTGCTCAGTCACTGGCGGTGCTGGGAGGCGGGGGTGGGCCTGCCATGGCAGAACGGGGACCAGAGGCTTTACCAACAATTGAGCATTTCTGTGGGATCGTGGCTCTGGAGCTAAACTGCCCAGCCTTAACTCTGCGGGTTACTAGCTGTGCATTTTTTTGAGCCTCACTCTCCTCATCTGTGAACTGGGGTGATGGGTGCCTTCCTCCAAAGAGTTATTTGAGGCTCAAATAGCTCAAGCACTTAGAATAGTGAGCACCGTACAGCGCTGGGAGCCTGGGTGTGGAAGTGCTCGGCTGCCAACTGAAAGCTTGGTGGTTTAATCCCACCTGTCAGCTCCATGGGAGAAACACATGGCAGTGTTCTTCAGTAGATTACAGTCTCACAGGGCCATTCAGCTTTGTCACCTAGTGCCACTATGAATTGAAAATCCACTAAAAGACACCTAACACGAATACAAGTGCTTGCTATTGTTATTATGTCATATCCATTATCTCTACCCCTTCAATAACTCTGTGAGGCAGAGAGGCTATGCAAATTCCCTGATATCTCTCAGTGAGTACACAGAGGTAGGCCTGGGAAGTTGTTCCTTTGTTTCCTGTTCTCATTCTGCCTGGACACCAGGTGTGTCACTGCAGAGATGGTCACGCTGGTTCCCAGTAGTGTCAGGCTCTTGGGGGTACCCAAGAGGGGATGAGGGGGACCAGACAATGAGATAACCTCCAGTGTGTGGATCCCTTTTCTCCCTCTTTCAGGGTACAACCGTGGGGGCTGCGTGGCCTTGGCCACAGGCAGCGCCATGGGGCTGTGGGAGGTGAAGAACTGCACAATGTTTTGGGCTCGCTACATCTGCCGGCAGAGCCTGGGCACGCCTGTGACGCCAGAGCTGCCGGGGCCAGACCCCACGCCCAGCCTTACCGGTTTGTGTCCCCAGGGCTGGGCCTCTGATCCCAAACTCCGGCACTGTTATAAGGTAAGGTAGCTTGTTGGTATGCGGGGGGGAAGGGGCGGCTGCCCACATGGAGGGTGGTCCCTGTGGGACCAGCCACAATCCAGACAGGTGGGCCCTGGGGCTACCTTTCCCACTTGACACTGCTGAGTGAGTTTGTGGTGAACTTCTTGCCAGTGTGGAGTGAGCCAGACAAGACAGCTCAGTGAACATTTGAGGACTTGAAAGAACCTGAGAGCTTTCTGTTTCCAAGCTTTTCAGATGATGCGGCCAGATGGCTATTCTTCGGAACCCCCTGGGGGAGTCTGATACAGTACAATCTAGGTTCCATGGAGATTTGGATTCCAGAGGGCGGTTGGGGACGGGGAATCTGAGTTTTATCTGATTAGCCAGGTTGGGGAGCCATGGCTGTATTGCAGGATTCTTCAATAACATTGAGACTTGACTCCAAGGAGGGGAAGGGACTTGTCACCTGTAGGTGTGGCTGTGCTGGGATCAGAATCCACGTGGCCTCTTGTTTAGGACACAAGGCAGAGGGCATTTCTTTAGGAGCCAGTGCCCTTCCCTTGGGGCTCACTCTCTGATGAGCACCACTGTCCTTAGCTAACCGGAAACCTTTGTCCAGTGAAGCCCAGCCGCCCCCGACTGTCATGGGAAGGGCAGACGTACCCCCTGGGAGCTGGGCCAGTGGGGGTGACTGCGATCACTGCACTCTGCCCCTGCAGGTGTTCAGCTCAGACCGGCTGCAGGACAAGAGGACTTGGGTCCAGGCCCAGGGTGCCTGCCAGGAACTGGGGGCCCAGCTGCTCAGCCTGGCCAGCTATGAGGAGGAGCACTTTGTGGCCAACATGCTCAACAAAATCTTTGGGTACTGAGCCTGGAGCAATGTGGGGTGGAGCATGGGTGTCTGCATATGTGTCTGTCTGTCTGTCTGTCTCTCTCTCCTCTGTGTGTGTGTTAGTCAACAGTGGGTGTGCATATCCAAGGGAAAGCAGGCCTAGCCCGCAGACTGTTAATTGGCTGGGGACAGAATGAAGGTGAACCCCGTGAGGCTTGCCTATGGCCAGGCCCATCCCACCCTTCATTCCATAGCCATCATTTCCCTGGATTCTTGGAGGAAACATTGGTCTTGGGAGACCTTCCAGTCCTCATGAGCTGTACCCTCTTTGCAGACTCCCAAGCTTTTCCATAAGTAACCCCTTCTATAGCACTGGTCTGTGCGTTGCTGTACAGAGGTCACTCGTGGTTGCTGTGATGCTGAAGCCTGTGACAGTGATGTGCCAGTCGTGGTAATGGGCACCCATGGTGGACAGTGTTGGCTGGAGCTTCCCGACTAAATCAAGCCTGGAAGCAGGAGCGGCATCCATTTCCAAAATGGCTTGCCTCTGGAAACTCTATGTACGAACAGTGCTCAGGCTGTTCGTTCATAGGGTCGCTATGAGTCGTCTATGACTCGTCGGCATTAAACAACAACAACCCCTTCTTGGCTCTCCTTCCTCACTCCCAACTCCTCCTCATTCTGGTACGAGGTGAGTGTTTCCCCTCCCAGACTGTGCTGTCCCATAATAACCCACACCCAGTAAACAGCTTTTCCCTAGGGACAGGAGGTTTGCTAGTGGGGTTATTTCCGGGACTCCACGTCTGTTCTGTGGGGTCAGAGAATCAGATGACACACAGCAGCCCCTGACCTCAGCCCTGTGGACACCCCAGGAGCCCCAGACTTCCTGAGATTGTGGCAAGGACTGCCTCCTCGTGACAGAGGAGCCTGATGTGGCCGTGGGTTGAATGATCAGTGCCACTGGAACCCATTAGGGACTGCTGCTGTTGCCATCAAGTTGACGGTGGCTCATAATGACCCTATGAACAACACATCTGAACCTTGCCGTGTTCTGTGTCATCCTCGAACCTCTGATGTGCCTGAGCCCACTGTCATAGTCACTGTGTCTGTCCATCTTATTAAGGGTCTTCCTCTTTCTCTGACTCTCCACCTTTCCCAGCACGATGTCTTTTCCCAAGGACTGGAACCTCCTGAAAACATACTCAAAACATGTGAGGTGAAGCTTCACCATTCTCCTCTCACAGAAGCACCCTGGTAGTATCTCCAAGACAGACTTGTTCGTTAGGGACCGTCCTTGGTGTAGCTAAGAAACTGTGGTGGTGAAGCGTTTAGGGTGTTGCCTTTCAGGGGGTTTGAATCCACCAGCAAGTGACTCCTTGGGAGGAAGGTGGATAGTCTCCACCCTTTACAGTTTACAGCCTGGAAAACCACAGTGGCGATGAGCTTAAGCTTGGAACTGACCTAGAACTAGGGTGGGTGAACCAGGATCTGAAGTTGATCCAAGCACAGGGACCCAGGTCTCTGCTGCATCCCCAGCAGCTCCCTAAACTCCCACAGTAACAGCCTGCAGGGTCTTGCTGGGCAGGGCTCTGTTCACCCACAGGGGAACCACAGGCCAGGAGCGAACCCGAGGCCACCAGCCAGGTGCCCCGCCCTGTACTCCCATTTGCCTGTGAGTGGTTCACTTTTCAAGTGGGCCCAACAGTGTGCTGCTGCTTGATGAGAGGTCTAGGGGAGCCTGGAACCCGGCTGGCAGTGCTCATTCTCTCCCCTTTTCCACCCCTCTGCCCTCCCCCTGTACCAAAGTGAATCAGAGCCTGAAATCCATGAGCAGCACTGGTTCTGGATGGGGTTGAACCGACGAAACCCGGGAAGCAGAGAGAGCTGGCGCTGGAGCGATGGGCTGGGAGTAAGCGGGCCTGGGGGGCGGGGTTACTCAGGGGTGAGCCTCTCACATCAGCTAGCAGGTCAAAGGAAGTCCCAGTGTGTTAAGGGAATGTGGGGGGATGCCCAGGCCGGTGTGTGGCTTCCCAGTTGATGCTAATCCAGAAGTTGCATGTCTGGTAGTTCAGATCCACCAGCCAATCCATGGGAGAGAGATAGGTGGTTTCTTCTCATTAAGATTTGTTGTGTGCCATGTAATCAAACCGACTCATAGCTGACATAGTGGATTTTCATAGGCAGTAAATCACACTAGAGGAGACTGCCCATCTTTCTCCCATGAAGCAGCTGGTAGATTCAAATTGCATGTCTTCAGGATTGCAGTGCAGCTTCTTACTACATCAAGCCTCAGAAATTGAATGGAGGGAGAATTTATGAGTCGGAATTGGGAGGGGATAAGCCTGTTCTGGGGACTGGATGTACCTCAAACACCCCTCTGTTCCCCTTGCACTTGTTCCAGTTCTCTTACCACAATTTCGACCGGAGTCGACATGACGATGATGACATCCGTAGCTGTGCGGTGCTTGACCTGGCCTCCCTGCAGTGGGTGGCCATGCAGTGCGACACGCAGCTAGACTGGATCTGCAAGATCCCCAGAGGTGGGGAGGTGGCCGTGGTGGGGCAGCAGGGGCTGGTATCCAGGGGAGGGTCCCTTTCCCCAGCAGCAGCTCTGCTCACGTTTTACCTGCAGGCACTGATGTGCAGGAGCCAGATGTGGGTCCTCAAGGTAAGGTCCCCTGTCTCCCCTACATCCCTATCTCCCACCCCCACTGCCCAGAGCGGGAAGGGGTGTTACCTTCTGAGGCCAAGAGGGCTAGATCTGGGGAAGAGGACTGATTGCATAAAACAGGGGCCCGTGAGCCCTGTCTACCTCTGCCTCTGAGGGGCAGGCCCAGGGCCCAGAGCCTGGCATGGATGCTGCCCTCGTCTAGTGGGTTCACAGGCTCCTGCCTGTCCTGGCACCCAACTGACTGCCCATTTTGTGCCTCCCTCTACTCCAGGCCGGCGGGAATGGCTGCATTTCCAGGAGGCCGAGTACAAGTTCTTTGAGCACCACTCCACGTGGACGCAGGCACAGCGCATCTGCACATGGTTCCAGGCCGAGCTGACCTCCGTGCACAGCCAGGCGGAGCTCGACTTCTTAGGGCACAACCTACAGAAGGTGGGTGTGCCACAGGGCAGAGGTTGTGGGCAGGGGCAGCATGGGCGGAAAGGAGGCCTGTGAGGCCTTGCCAACCCTCACCTGCCCTGCTGTCCCCCAGTTCTCCCGCGGCCAGGAGCAGCACTGGTGGATTGGTCTGCACACCGTGGAAAACAGTGGGCGCTTCAGGTAGGGGCCCAAGGGTCCTGCAGGGGGTGTGAAGAAGTACATTTGTGGGCCACTAGCTGCTCCCACCAAAGGCCAGGCTGATGAGGCAGCCCAGCACAGAGAGACAATAGACCTGGGTTTAAATCTAACTCTGTTTCTTACTCAAGTGTATCACCTTGAGCAAATGACTTAACATTTCTAGACCTCATTTTTCTTCTCTGAAAATGGGAATCATACTGCTTGCTGAGTAGTGAGTAGTGAGGATGAAAAGAGTATGTGATGTCCTTAGCAAGGCATCTGGCACATACTGGACACTAAATAATAACTGACCTTACCATGTCCAGGGATCACTCTTGACATATCAGTCCTGCTCAGACATCCAATGGCCCAGAGAGGCCTGTCCTCAGAGTGTCCTGGACACAGGAGGAGCACGTGTGAGCCCCCAGTACATCTTAGTCCTGGACCCCTGTTCTGAGAGTCTCCATCTTTTACAGTTGGATAAACGAGTACATTGGGAAGGCTGGTGTCTTTCTGGGAGGTGCCTGGCTCTCTGAGCTCAGTAATTGCCATCCTGAGCCTGCAGCCACTGAGCCTTAGACCTGGTCTCCCCCTTGACTCCTTTTTCCTCGGCCTTCAGTACTGCAAACGGGGAGACTGAGCCCTTTACCAGTGCTTGTGCCATCCTTGCTCAATGCCATTGCAGGTGGACAGATGGTTCCATTATCAACTTCATCTCCTGGGCACCTGGCAAACCACGGCCAATTGGCAAAGACAAGAAGTGTGTGTATATGACGGCCAACCGAGGTGAGGGCAAGGTAGAGGGGCAGACCTCTGAGAGAGGGTCCATGATGCAAGCAGGATGCCTGGCAGGGACTGTCAGCGTCTTTTCATTCTCTTTGTTCTTTCAATCTGAGGGATCTTATCTGGGCCTGTAGGGAAGGGGGCTTGTCTTCATGACTCCACAGCCACAGGGGACTTACATTCAGAGCTGGAGATACTGGAGATAGGGGGCTGGAGTTCAGCCCAGCTTCTTCTCAGGACATGGGGCCAGAGGGCTGCCTGCCCTGCCCTGGGTGACTGTCTCTCCCTCCCATCTCTACAGAAGACTGGGGAGACCAGAGGTGCCAGACAGCCTTGCCTTACATCTGCAAGCGCAGCAACAGCACCAGAGAGACACAACCCCCAGAATCACCACCCACAGCCCTGGGGGGCTGCCCCTCTGGCTGGAACCAGTTCCTCAACAAGGTAAGAGGGGAAAGGAGCACTCAGGGGAGAAGATAGGAGTATGAGAAGGCTGAGTCTTAGGGTTCTGGTCACTTGGCAACATCCAGGTTATGGCCTTTCTCCTGTCCTAACCTCTCACTTGGCCATGATGCCAAGGTGAGCCTTCCTTGAAATAACTCAGTGAAGTATCTTAAGTGAAGTCTTCCAGATAGGTGCTATTTTCTACATCAGATCTAGATCTAGGGCAAACAGTTGACGAATTAGTTAGTTTTTTTAAAAATAGTTGAACACGGAGACTCAATATATGTAATTGTGACAAAAAGCGGTGCCACAATCCTGAAGGCATGCAGTTCAAGGCCACCAGCTGCTCCACAGGAGAAGGATGGGCAATCTCTTTCCGTGCCTCTGAAAAACTGCTGGAGGGTCAGCTGTGGGTTGGTTCCGACTTGACGGTACACAACACATTTTTGTGTATTCTGTACTGTAAGTACTAGGAAGTTCTGGTGATGTAGGAGATAAGGAGCTATACTGCCAACCCCAAAGGCAGTCAGTTCAAATCTGAGGGAGAAAGAGGAGCAGTATCTTCCCGTGCAGTTTACTGCCTCAGAAAACCCACTGAAGGATCAGCTGAGTCAGTTCTGACTTGCAGTAATGAGTTGATTTACAGGCATATTTAATTTTATTATGCTTTATTGTATTACCTAGTGCAGATAGTGTGTTTTTAACAAATTGCTGATTTGGGCAACCTTAACTTGTGTGAGTCTGGCAGCGTCATTTTCCTAACAGCCCGTGCTCACTTCTTGTCTCTGTCACATTTTGGTGGTTCTCACAGTATTTACAATTTTTGAATGATGTTGCTGTATACTTAATAGACAACAGAGCAGTTGGAATATATACGAGGAACCCAAAACTTCCTATCATTCACTTTGTTGTGATAGTCTCTTTATTGCAGTAGCCTGGAACCAAGCCCATGATAGCTCTGAGGTGTTCCTGTGCAGGTAAATAGACACACATGAGCAGAATGAAAGGCTGTGCTAAGGACTAGTTAAGGACTCTGGTGGCAGAGTGCATTGTGTTGCACTGCTAAGCAAAAGGGCAGGTGTTCGAATCTAACAGCTGCTCCTTGAGAGAAAGTCTCCTTGACAGTCTCCTGCTTTATAGATTACGGGCTGGGAAACCTGGTGGAGAGTTACTTCAGGTCAACAGCGGTGGGGGAAGTGGGGAAGGGAATAGTATTAAGTTAAACAGGGTTTGGTTTGGTTTTGGTTTTTTTCTTAGCAAGGACGCTTTGGTTTCATAGTCTGTAGGGAGTTGTGCTGCTGACCCAAAGACATTGCCTCTGGCGGTTCAGCTCCCCCATGGCTCCGAGGGAGGAGGATGGGCAACCTCTTCCTGTGCAGTTTACAGCCTCGGAAATCCAATGGATGGTTAGCTGTGAATCCAGTGAGTGACTCACGGAAAGGTTGGTGTATGGACTCCATCCACTGGTTCTGGCCCGAGAATGTGCGTCTGTAAAGACTTCTTGTTGTTACATGTTGAGTCGAGTACAACTCATAATGCCCATGTGAACAACACATCAGGACCCTGTCTTATCCTGCACCATCCTCATCATCTCTGAGGTCCTTGAGTTCATTGCTACAGTAACTGTGTCAATCCATTTGGCTCAGGGTCTTCCTCTCTTTCATTGACCTTCTACCTTTCCCAGCGTGACTATTTCCAAGAAATAGTCCAAATGTGAGATAAAGCGTCACGGGCCTCTGAGGAGCACTCTGCATGCACCCTCTCCAAGACACATCTCTTAGTTCTTTTGACAGACCACAGGATGTTCACTACTATTCTCCAACACCACAACCCAAAGGCATCCATTCTTCTGTCATCCATGTTTCATTTTGACTCTCAGATGCATAGCAAGTGGTTGAAAAGATGTGGTCTGAATCATGCACACCTTAGTTTTCAAACTCTCCTCATCGCTTCTCAGTACTCTGGAGAGGTCCCTGACAGCACTTTCCCAGTGCAATATGTGGCTGGATTTCTTGAGTGCTGGTGCCAGCGGTGTTGTTGATGGATCCAAGATGAAATAGTTGACAATTTCAATCTTTCTCCATCTATCGGTCCAGTGGTGAAAATTCTGCCTTTTTGATGTTGAGATGTAATCTATATTGAAGGCTGTAATCCATATGGAAGGACTTTGATCTTCCTCGATAAGTGTTTCAGGTCCTCACCTTGAGCAAGCAAGGTTGTGTCATCTGCATAGTACAGGTTGTCGATGAGTTTACCTTCTATCCTGATGCCATCTTTTTTTCATAGGGTCCAGTTTCTTGAATGATGATTTGCACTGCATGGTTTAAAATCAAGAAAGGTGTGCAGTGGACAAGGATAGGGGCACAGGCACTGGGGGCGGGGGGTGCGGGAGGGGTGTGGGGCGAGGGTCGTGTACGGAGACGGGGGTGGGAGGGTAGGGGGGAGCGCGCAGCTAGCCCACGTCCATGCCTTCGTGTCCTGCACCCTGTGCCCTTGTGTGCCCCTGGCTCCGCACCACCCAAGCGCACGTGCCGGCAGCACCCCTCTGCCTTCCCGCCTGCCTCAGAGGTGGAAGTGCCACCACTACCACAGCTGCAGCCTCGTGGCCTCTCTAGGGAAGGACCTGACAGATGTTCCTCCCGATGTTTGGGGAGAAGCTCAGTGGGACAGATCCAGAGGATGTCATCAGAAATTCATTTGCCTGCTTTGATGAAGAAGCAGCAGGCACCATTCAGGAAGACTACCTGGGAGAGTTGCTGACCACCCGGGGGGGGCCACTTTACAGAGAGGAAGCTCCGATCAATGAAAAGGGGAATTTCAAATACACTTCAGTTACACAGGTTTCACACGCATCCTGAAACATGGAGCAAAAGACAAGGATGACTGAACAAACTTTAGCTGAAACCGTCTAATTACCATGAGTTTATGCCCAAGACACTCTCCTCTTCCTCTTAGCGTGCATGTAGCTTCACAGCTTTGCCTCCTATCCTCTCCCCTGGATGTATTTATTCCAGGCCTTTCTGCCACTAGCATCTATATAATCAGGATGGGGATGGGGATGAGGATGTAAATTGTATGGAAAAACAGATTATGAATAAAAATCAGCAAATGTGAAATCCCCCACCCCTCAAAAAAAGAAAGATGTGCATCAGGGCTTTATCCTTTCTTCATACCTAATAAAAAAAGACTACAGCCTAGAAGATCCTACGGAGCAGTTCTCCGGTGTCACGTGAGGCTGTTAGGAGCCACGTCAACTTGACAGCATCTGATAGCTGTGGCTCATACAGAGCTTGCTCCAGGAGGGCAAGGGTCCTCGCGCCAGGTCCTCATGTCTATGCTGCAGCATTACCATTAAGTTCAGTCATAGCCTCTTTGCAGAGACTTGTAAAGGCTATTTATCGCTGTTGTAGGGAGTTCTGGTGGTTGTGCTGCTAACCGAAAGGTGATGCTTTTCTGGTGGTTCAAATCTACCAGTGGCTCTGCAGGAGGAAGATGAGCAGGCTCTTCCTGTGTGGTTTACAGTCTCGGAAGCCTGCTATGGGTCAATTCCAACTCGACAGCAAGTGGTTTTTATCCCAAATGTAAGGATCCCTGGTAATGTAATGGTTAAAGCACTTGGCTGCTAATAAAAAAGGCAGTGAGCTCTTGTGGCCTAGTGGCAAGAAGCTGTGCTGCAATCCTAAAGACATGCAGTTCAAATCCATCAGATGTTCTGCTGGAGAAGGAGGGGCTTCACAACAAGGATCCACAACAACAAGGAAACTTACTGCCTGTCACCCTCCCCCAGACTCCTATCTTCTCTTTTTTGGTTGGTGTTGTCAAGCTGACCAGTGAGAGAGTTCTTGGAAGAGCACAATGGAAAGGCAGACATTCTTTTTTTTAAAAAAAAGTTTATTATTTTTGTGTGCATGTACCGCCAAATCAGATCTGACTGGTACAGGAGGAGATTGTCCCTCCTTCCCCGGCAGAGCATCTGGTGGATTCGAACCATGCGCCTCTGGGATTGTAGTTGCAGCTCCTTGCCACTAGGCCACCAGAGCTCCCCAAGGCAGACATTCTTGACTAGTTAAACTACACTGATATTGAAGTTATTCAAGGCTATTTGTCCCTTCACTAACTGACCTTAGACACTTTGCTTAATTAGTTCTCAGCCCTCCTTTGCATCCCTGTAGCATTTGGATGGAGGTTGGCAGTTCACTGGTAGAATTCTCATCATCTGTGCAGAGGCCGGGCCTTGAATCCAGGTCACTGCATCTCATGTGCAGCCATCTGTTGTGGAAGCTGGTTGCTCCTAGGATGAGGAACAAGCTTCAGGCTGAGGTGGACTAGGAAGAAAGGCCTGGTGAACACCCATAGATTGTAATAAGCTGAGCCATAGCTGATCATGGGGCTGGCTCAGGACCAGCAGCATTCCGTTCTTTTGTGGATTGAGTGGTCATGAACTGGGGGAGACTGAATGGCAGCTAACAACAATAAAACATTTATGGGTTTGCCTCCCCCACCATCTTTAAACTCCTAGAGGGCAGGACCCCTTATGCCTGATCTACCACCTGATACCACACCTGCACATGGTGTGGTGGCTGGACTTCTGTGACTTCTTGCTGGTGCTGGTGTGATCTTGCCGCTCTTAATTACATGATTATGCTGCTAGGTATTTAAATGGTGCCTTAGGGCAGCTCTGAACTACTGTGAGATCAAATGCATGAACTTCATGACGAGCTTCAAAACCTCTTGCATTTATTTCTGGGTTTACCATTCTCAACCCACAACTACTTCTACCTCAGCAAAGCTGTGTTCTAGAGCGGGTTGGCTCTCTCACTTTTTTTTTTAAATTTTATTATTATTTTTTGTGTGTGTACTGTCAAATCGGATCTGACTGGTACAGGAGATTTCCCCTCCTTCAGTAGAGCATCTGGTGGATTTGAACCGTGCGCCTCTGGGATTGCAGTGCAGCTTCTTGCCACTAGGCCGCCGGCTCTCTCACTTTTTAAGTGTCTACTCTATGTGCACACTCATCTTTAAAATTACCCTAAAGAGCAGGATTTTGTGACCATTTTACAGAAGAGAAAACTGAGGTCCAGAAGGTGAAGTCAGAGCTGGAATCTGATCTCTCTCATAACCTTTACAACCCCAGAACTTACTTAATACTCTTTCTTTTCCATCAACACTGCCTCTGAGCAGGACACTTCATTTTCTGAGAGTCTTAAAAGACTTTCCTGCACAGGATTCCTTTAATCTCATGGAAGTATTGAAGGTGAGGGAAGAGAATATGAAAGTACAGAAAGTCCAGAGCTGCTGTGTGACAAAGACTCTTAAGAAGTGGATGTCAGAGTATCCCTGGATGGCCCCAGGAGTTTGGCCTGGTGGTTCACACTCATCTAGCAGTCTGTGAGGACAGGCATGGCTGGAAGTCTGCTTCCAAAACATCACAGCCTTGAAAAGATGAGGCTCTGTTCTGTACACTTGATGTCCTTCAACAGCAAGAGACAGCTAACAACAGAGATGAGAGTGGAAGCTGAGGAAAGACCTGGCTGACTTCAGACAGCACTCAGGAAGGAGCTTAACAGAAGGCCAGACACGCCTTGTTTTTATCTGCTAGGTGCTTGGCTCAGGCCTGGTGGTCTTAGGTAGGAGAGGCTTCAGTGGCCCCAGATAGTCTCCCATTTAGAAAGCTCCAGAATGTGGGCAAGTGCACATGAGTCTGCGCCGTGAGGCTCCTGGGCTTCCCCAAGGACCCAGATGTCTGGTTCCTGCAGCTTGTCCTTAGGGCCTGTGCACAGGGATTGTCAGGGTTTGTGGGGCAGGGAAGTGGAGCTGAAAGTCACGCTTCTCCCCACTTCTTCCACAGTGCTTCCGAATCCAGGGCCAGGATCCCCAGGACCGAGTGAAGTGGTCAGAGGCTCAGTTTTCCTGTGAACAGCAAGAGGCCCAGCTGGTCACCATTGCAAACCCCTTAGAACAAGGTAGGACCTTGCCTGGGGAGGGCCAGGACTCCCCCCGACCCACCGGCAGTGCCTGAAACAGCTAGAGAAGAGCAAGCAGAGGTCACCCTGTCCCTCACGACTCTCTCTCTCTCTCTCTCTTTGGGGCTATAGCCTTCATCACAGCCAGCTTGCCCAATGTGACCTTTGACCTTTGGATTGGTCTTCATGCCTCCCAGAGGGACTTCCAGTGGGTGGAGCAGGAACCTTTGCTCTTTGCCAATTGGGCACCTGGGGAGCCCTCTGGCCCCAGCCCAACTCCCAGCGGCAACAAGCCGGTAAGGGGCCCTTTACCTACGTTTCTCACTTTTGCCCCAGCCTGCTGGTCATCATCCTGGGTGTCCCTTCCACCCTCTGCATGCCTCTGAGAAGCAGGGGCACGGGGTAGGGGTGAGGGTGGTTGGGGAGCGTGGTAGGGGTGGGGAGGTAGGTGGTGGTGGTGGGTAGTAGTGTCCTGCAGGGCCCCCTGAGCAGCTGCTTCTCCACAGACCAGTTGTACAGTGGTCCTGCACAGCCCCTCAGCCCCCTTCACTGGCCGCTGGGATGACCGGAGCTGCACAGAAGAGACCCACGGCTTCATTTGTCAGAAGGGCACTGGTACGTGTCAGCTGGGAGCTTCAAAAGGTGAACCCTGGATCAGAAGGACTGAGACTCAGGAGTGTAGGGGTCACCCCCAGAATGAAGTGTCTACTGGAAAGTAGATGGGCAGAAAGGCAGGGGACCAATTGGAGGGAAGGCAGTGAGCACTGAGGGACCGCAGGATGGAGACTGGGATTCTAGCGAGCTGCTGGAAGAGCTGGACTCAGGTCTGTGCTATGCTGGCCACCTGCTGTGGGAGCCTGAGGTTTGATGTGGGCACCTTAGCGTCCATCGGGGTGTCCTCTGCCCTGAGTTGTTGCACTGGAGCAGCTCCAGGCTTCAGCTGTCCCCAGCCGCCGATCAGCAGACACACTGCTAGTTGTACTACAGGTGGCCCACTCTCACGGGGCTTTCATCTGGGCTACGCGCTGTCGCCCTGGGCTTGGTTTCTGCCAATTGATTTCTGGCATCCTTGCCTCAGGCCTGGGAACAGGGTGAGGAGAGCAGAGCCTGGCCTGAGCCCTGCCCCCTTCCCTGTAGACCCCTCCCTGAGCCCATCCCCAGCAGCCTCGCCCCCTGCCCCGGGCACCGAACTCTCCTACCTCAACGGCACCTTCCGGCTGCTGCAGAAGCCGCTGCGCTGGCACGATGCCCTCCTGCTGTGCGAGAGCCGTAACACCAGCCTAGCCCACGTGCCCGACCCCTACACCCAGGCCTTCCTCACACAGGCTGCCCACGGACTGCACACACCACTCTGGATCGGGCTGGCCAGCGAGGAGGTGCGCCCCCTGACCTAGTCCACCCACTCCCCAATTTGCCCCCTGCCCTTCCAAAAATCCTCTTGCTTACCATCCTGTCACTGTCCCCCTTCTATGCCACTGACCCCTCTGTCCAGGGTTCCCGGCGCTACTCGTGGGTCACAGAAGAGCCACTGAGCTATGTGAGTTGGCACTACGGGGAGCCTGAGCAACCTGGGGGCTGCACCTATGTGGATGTGGATGGCTCCTGGCGCACCACCAGCTGCAACACCAAGCTGCAGGGGGCTGTGTGTGGAGGTAAGGGTAGTGAATGCCCAGCACTGGGGCTGGGGGATTGGGGAGCAAGGGGCACCTGGACTCTGGGAGGATCCTGGGCCATTCCTCCATTTCATCCCTACAGGGCCCCCTTCTCCTGGAAGAATAAGCTACCAAGGCAGCTGCCCCCAGGGCCTGGCCGACTCCATGTGGATTCCCTTCCGAGAGTATTGCTACTCTTTTCACCTGGAGCTGCTGTTGGGACACAAGGAGGCGATTCAGCGCTGCCAGAGAGGTCAGTGGGGCAGGACGTGGGGTGGGTACATCCTCAAACTGGAACTCATATTTGGGCATTTGAAGAATATGGACATTTCAGGGGTGACCTCTTGCCATGAACAGTCATAGACCAATGGACAGTCAGAGTCAGGCTTGATTGCTGACCACTGCACCCCATGTACAGCTACCACTTTGTCACTGTCTTGTCACTGGCAGCTTGCATATTGCTTTGATGGTGAAGGGTTTTGTAAAAAGAGCAAGAGCCACATGGGGACGGCCATATCTGACCTTTACCAACTTCACAAAGGGAAACGGTCCCTGTCAATAGCATCAACATCACAAAACCAGTTCCCGTGAGGTCAGACATGTCTCCATGCACCTGGACCTCTTTCTGCTCAACATCATCAATCTTACTGCTTTACTGGGTCCAAAATTCGATGCAATAGCTCACACACCACAGTGGAAAATATCGGGGAAGTCAAAAGGTTATAATCCAGATTGGTAGCAGAATCCAGTCAGGACAGCTCCGGAAATATGCTCTCAGGCACCTCAGCTTTGAGCCTCATGGCTTTAGGACAGTGTTCTCAGTCCTGTCAGTATTGGCTTCCCCTCCCATATCTTTTGTCCAGCAAACTTGGGTAAAAGCTCTTAGCTTAGCCCTGGTTCTGTCCGTGAGGGGGTAGCAGTTAGTGATGTCTCCTGTCAGATCTCCATGGTCTTCTGTTTCAGCTATGGCTGCTGCTGCCATATGTGTAGCTGCAGCAGGAATTTCTAGGCCTGAAGAACATGCTACAGTCTCTTGCTTCTTATTCACTGGCAACAGAGAAGGTTGTAATTCTGCTGCTTGAGCCACTCAATTTATTGGCAAGACTAGCCAGTCTCCTTGTGGATAGGCTAACACGCCCTATTCATATATTTCTGTCCATCTACTAGGCAAAGTCAAACAGTTGGCTAGGAAAGCCACATTGAATAAACCCTTAATACCACAGTTTCAGCAGAACTTCCAGACCAGACAGACTAGGAAGAAAGACCTGGCAATCTGCCTCCATAAATCAGCCAGTGAAAGCGAATGCATGGATTAGAAGACTTAAAATTGTTAAGATGTCACTACCACCTAATAATCTATATCATTGCAAATCCAAGAAAAAGCCCAATGGCCTTCATTATTGACATAGGAAAACCAGCAAGAGGCTTCTGATAGCTAAAACAGTGTGAGGAAAGAAGAACAAAGTAGGTCTCTCACTTCCTAATTTCAAGCCCCGGTAACAGTGAGAGCTCTGATTGCCTAGTCCATAAGGAGTTGTGCTGCCAACCTAAAGGCAGATGGTTAGTATAAACCAGCTACTCCATGGGACAAAGATGGACAGCTTCCTCCTGTGTGATTTACAGCCTCTGAAAACTCAATGGAGAGTCAGTTGTGACTCAGTTCCAAATCAATGGCAATGAGTTTGAGGTTTTTTTGTGGTGTGTTTTTTTTGATACGTCTGCAGTAATCAAACCAACCTGGTACTTCTTGTGTAACAGTAGACAGATCATTGGAACAGAATGGAACTATTCTACAGAATAACGGAAATAAACCCACACATCTAGAGTCAACTGATTTTTTGACAAAGATGCAAAGTCCATTTGATGGAGAAAGAAATGGGGCTGGGGAAATTGGATTTCTACATGCAGAAAAAGGAAACAAAAATTTTGCCTTATACCATACACAAAGATAAATAAAAAATGGATTAAAGACCTAAATGTGCAGGCTAAAACCATAAAATTCTTAAAAGAAAAGTAGAGGCAATGTTATCAGGCCTAGCTTTTAACATTGGGTTATCTATCAAAAGCTCCAATAATAAAAGATAAAATAATAATTGAAACCTCATAACAAGGAAAAATCTTTGCTCATAAAACAACTTTGCCAAAGATGTGGAAAGATAAATGACTGACTGTGAAGTGGCATCCACTTCCTAAACAACATGCCTCTGGAAACTATGAACTTTGAGAAATGATGATAGTTATAGAAAGGTCTTTTGTTCATAGGGTCACTGAATTATGCTCAACTCAGCAGCAGTCAACTATCTGTCTGTCTATCTATCTATCTATCTATCTATCTATCTATCTATCTATCTATCTATCTATCATCTATCTCTAATAAAAAGTATACAAAATGTTGACAACAAAGTACAACAATGAATGACTGGAAACCCTAAGTCTCTGTAAACTTTCATTAAAAATAATAAAAAAAAATTAAAAAAATGTTGACAACAATGAAAAGACAACCCAATTATAAAATGGGCAAAGGCAATGTTTAGGCAGTTTATCGAAGAGGACATTCAAATGGTCACCAAACACAAGAAGGATGCTTGGTATCATTGGCCATCAGATGAAGATCAAAACTACAATGAGAAAGCATTTCACTCCCACTAGGATGACTTGTCATCAGGAGGGACCAGTCACAGCAAAAGGAAATCATGCTAGGTATAGAAATGGGAAACAGTATCATTAATATCATGCAAGCAAAATACTACTGAAGATTGTTCAAAAATGGCTACATAGGAAACTGCTAGAAGAGAGATCGTGGCACTGGGGATATCATTGCTGATGTCAGATGGATCCTGGGTGAAAGTAAAGAATACCAGAAGATTGTGTATTTGTGCTTTATTGATTATGAAAAGGCATTTGACTGTGTGGATCATAACAAATTGTGGCTAACCTTGAGGAGAACAGAATCCTAGAGCATTTAATTGTGCTCATGTGAAACCTATAGCTAGACTAGGAGGCTGTTGTGTGATCAGAGCAAGGGAACACTACGTGGTTTAAAATTAAGAAAGGAGTGTTTCAGAGTTGTATTCTCTCTCCATACCTATTCAATCTGTATGCTGAGCCAATTATTCAAGAAGTTGGACTCATTGTAGAGGAATGTGAACCTTGCTTGCTGAAAGTGAGGAAGACTTGAAGCACTTATTGCAGAAGATCAAAGAATATAGCTTTCAATATGAGTTGAATCTCAATGTCAGGAATATAAAGATTCTTACCACTGGACCAATAGTCACCATCTTGATGGATGGAGAAAAGATTGACACTATCAACAACTTCATCTTAGTTGGATCCACAATTAACACCCTTGGTACCAGCAGTCAGGAAATCGGGAGACTTATTGCACTGGAAAAGTCTGCAGTTAGGGACCTCTCCAGGTTATTGAGGAATAATGATGTTGGTTTGAGGACTAAGGTGCATCTGGTTCAGGCCATGGTCTTCCTGATCACTTGCTATGCATCTGAAGGCTGAACAGTTAATAAGGAGACAGAAGAAGACTCGATGCCTTTGAGCTGTGGTGTTGGAGAAGAGCACTGAACATCCCACAGATGGCCAAAAGAACAAAGCAGGTATGTCTTGGAGAGGGTGCATCCAGAGTACTTTTTGGAAGCAAGTATGGTGAGGCTTTGCTTCACATATTTCAGGCATGTTAGGAAGGGCTATTCCTTGGAGAGGACATGATGCTTGAAAAGGTAGAGGGGTCAGTAAAGGAAGACCCTCGACCAGGTAGATTGACACTGTGACTGCCGCAGTGGACTCTAATGTATCAGGAAGTGTGAGGACGTCACAGGATAGGATGAGGTTCAGATCTGTTGTTCATAGGGTCGCTATGATATCTATTTGACATCACCTAACAACATAGAGATGGAGGGAAAGAGGAAAACCGTCAGTGAGCTGGATTGACACAGTGGCTGCCAACAGCCGACTCAAGCAGCACAGCGATTCTCAGGCTGGCACGGGACCAGGCAGCGTTGCATTCTGTTGTATGGAGGGTCCATATGGACCCTAGCAGCCAACTTGATGACAGCTAGCAGCAACAAAGGACAAATAAGATGAAAACAAAACAAAAACAAACCAGAGAAGAATAAATGATGGTGAGGACGCAGAGAAATCGGAATGCTTGTTTATTGCTAGTGGGAATGAAAATGATGCAGCTGTTGTGGAAAACAGCAATTCTTCCCAAGCTTAAATGTTAAGAATTACATTACAGAAGCTCTGCTGGAGAAGGAGGGACAATCTCCTGTACCAATCAGATCTGATTTGACAGTACACGCACAAAGAATAATAAACAGAACTACCATGTTGTCAAGTGCCATTGAGTCAACTTCAACCTAACAGATCAAACCCTTATCCTACCCTGCAGCCCCCTCACATCTCCACCAGCTCGAGCCACTTGTGTGCAGCCACTGTATCTGATCTGTCTCATTAAAAGTGATCTTTCTCTTGCTGAACCTCTGCTGTTCCCACATGCTGTCTTTTTCCAAGGACTGGTACCTTCCCACAGTACAAGAAATGAAGTGTCACCATCCCTGTCTCTCAGGCGCACACTGGTTGTATGTCCTCTTCTAGCTGTATACTCCAAAGAGTTGATAGCAGGGACTTTAAAAAAAGGCCCATCAAGATAGAATGGATAAAAAATGTGCAAACATGCAGCGAATACTACTTGGCCAATAGCAGAAAAGCACGATATTTTTTATTCATTTGAGTAAAAGTTCATAAATTATAATGCTTTTTCATTCAATCATTCATACACATTTTATTTTATACTTAAATATGATTAAGTAATTATAAATGTCTTACCAATCCCTTACTGAGAAATGAAGTGTTGATGCATCTATAATGTGAATGGAACTTGAAAAGTTTATGTAGAGCGACTTGAGCCAATCACAAAAGTAGGAATATTATATGAGCTCATTGAGGTATATAAAAACACAAGAGCAGGCAAACGTACAGAGACCAAAGCGTATTCGTGTTTACCGGGGGTTGGAGGGAGGGAGCAAAGGGGAGGTTAGTGGTGATCGGAAAAATCACATTGATTAAGGGTATAATTGGCACTGCCAGTTAATAAGTTGTACCTATAAAAAAGTGGAATTGGCCGAAGTTGTTTGATAGATACATTTACAACAACAGCCAAACAATAGTTGGTGGCCGCTGCTTATAGACAATCAAACACCTCACAGAATTGGTTCTTTGCTTTGGAGTTTAGGGTTATGGTTTCATGAGACAGGCCAGCTAGTGGGTCTGATAACCTGTTAGTGATTCTGTTCTACTTCCTAGTTCATTGTGTAAGAGCATCCAAGGCCACAGCAGTTGGTCTCTATTCATTAGAAATAATGGAATCGGATAAAGAATTGGGCCTAGGAGAGGCTACAGAGAATGAAGTGGAGGCTGGCTGCCTCCATGGATACTGTCTCCTTTGCTATGAGACGAGAAGACCTGGCTGCCATCTAAACATTTTGGTCAAGGTTTTCAGAAAGGAATTCTGATGAAAAGGGGAACAGAACAGAATTTCAAACTCTCACAAATTACAGACTTCCTGGAGACTTGGCGGCTCAATGAACCCCTGAAAGCTATTGCCCTGAGTTAAACTTTAAACAAAAACCATCCCTGGAAGTCACCTTAAAATCAAACAGTAGTTCAGTTTAACCAGTAAAGAGCTGCCTTGAGCATTATGCTCTTATATTCGTTGTTGTGGCTCACAGGGGCGCTAGGAACAACAGACCGAACCTTGCCCTGTCTGGATCCATCCCCACGACCTGATATCCTTGAGCCCATTGTTAGTCACTGTGTCAGCCCGTCTTGTTGAGAGTCTTCCTCTCTTGGTCTGACCCTTTCCCAGCACAATGACCTTTCCCAAAGACTGGACTCTCCTGATAACTTGCCCAAAGTGTGTGAGACAAAGTGTCGTCATCCTTAGCTCTAAGGACCACCCAGTTTGCACTCCTCCAGGACACCAGTTTGTTCTTTTGACTGTCCAGGGGATGTTCAGCACTCTGCTCCAACAACACAGCTCACAGACATTGATGGTTCTTCCGTCATCCTTATTCATGGTTCAGCTCTCAGATGTGTAGGAAGTAATTAAAAGGCCATGGCTTTTCATGCTCTCTCAGAACTGGATATGCATGCTCATAGACAGTAGCAACTCAAGGGTCCTTCCAGAGCAGTGAGAAAACTCCATGATGACAGTGGAAACTCTGATCCATACGTGCCATTCAGATGGTGCAGCACCAGGCAGCATATTGTTCTGTTGTGAACAGAGTTGTTGGATCCAGGATGACAGGATGGTCTCTAACAACACTGTTTATGTGTCTGCCTGTCCCACTGGCTCTGTGCTCCCAGCAGGGAAGGACATAACCCCTAGTAATACATCTGTACATGGAAGGGGCTCCTGCGTGTTTGGCACTGGCACCAACCACACATGGGCATTACGCATTCACACCTTTCCATACACAAATGCACAGGTTTCACACCCACTTCCCTCAGGCTGCCAGAGAGGAGGGCTGGGCCACCTCAGGGGCTGTGCCCCTCCGGGGAGGCCTCTTTGTGCTGATGGGGGCCTCCCTTGTGTCCAGTGGGCGGAACGGTCCTGTCCATCCTGGATGAGATGGAGAACGTGTTCATCTGGGAACATCTGCAGAGCACGGAGGGCCAGAGTCTGGGTGCCTGGCTTGGAATGAACTTCAACCCCAAAGGTGGGTACCTTGTGAGTTAAGGGTGAATAAGGCCTCCGATTACAGGGGGATGCCCTCCTGCCATCGGGCTTGACCAGGGTGATGGGTGGTGTGGAGGTTGCTCTAGAACCAGCCTGCTCTCTCCCTCCTGCCCTGCTCCACCTTGTTCTTCCCCGCCCCCCGTGCCCCCTCTGTGCCTTCTTTCCTGTAGGAGGCACCCTGGTCTGGCAGGATAACACAGTGGTTAACTACTCCAACTGGGGTCCCCCTGGCCTGGGCCCCAGCATGCTGAGCCACAACAGCTGCTACTGGATCCAGAGCAGCAGCGGACTGTGGCGGCCCGGCGCCTGCGCCAACGTCACCATGGGCGTGGTCTGCAAGCTCCCTCGAGGTGCGTTGCCCATAGGTGGACACAGCCTCTGTCTACACCTGTGCTGGAGTCAGGAACCCCTTCTCAATCTTCAGGGGTCGTGGTGGGCAGGAGGGCACGGACAGCCCAGCTTGGGGGAGCTGGGACCCTCCTCTGAGATTAATTGCTCTGTGGGAAGGACAGTTGTGGGAATTCCAGCCTTTGTAGTCATTAAGGGCATGGCATGAAGAGTTACATTGGCACTCCATTACTCAACAACTTTTGACCTTTGGCAAGTTATTTAAATTCTATACCTCACTTTCCTTTTGCATACAGTGTAGATGATAATGCTATCCTTGTTATGTGCCATCGAGTCACCTGCAACTCTTAGCTCTCATTAGCTCTGAACCCTGCCCTATTCTGAGCCAATCTCATCATTTCCAACAGACCTACTCTCTTTCCTTCAGTCATTGTGTCAATCCATCTCACACTGGGTCTTTCTCTCCTGTGCTGTCTCTCTACCCTTCCAAGCATGACGTCCTTCTCCAAGGACTGGTCCCTCCTGGCCACTTGCCCAAAGTATGTGAGAGGAAGCTTCAAAATTCTTACCTCCAGGGTGCAAACTTAAGAAGTTTCTGTTTTGTCAGCTCTGATGCATGGTGACCCCACATCACCAGCATAGAATTGTGCTCCTCTGGGTTTTCGATGACTAGATTTTGGGAAGTAGATCACCGGCCCTCCTCTTCTGAGGCATCTCTGTGTGGGCTCAACCATCCCCTTTTTTGGTTAACATCAGAGCATTTGCACACATCAGGGAACCAAAACTCTACAGCCTTTCAGCCGATCCTAAGTCAGAGTCAACCCTCCATTGGTTTCCCAGGGGTAAATTTTATCGGGAGCAGACTACCTCATTTCTCTCCTGTGGAGCAGCTGATGGATTTGAACTTTCCACATTTGGTTTAGCAGCCCAACAAAGTGCTTACCATTAACAGCATTTAAAGAGGGTCTGATACTTAGGAAGCGTTCTAAAAGGGTGTGATTATCATTGCTGTAAGTGACTGGTTCCCTCTCCACCCCAGCAGCGGAGGAGAGCAGCTTCGCCCCCTCAGGTAAGTGAAGGTTGGTGCCCGTCTCCCTACTGTTGCTGCTGGTGGGCCCGGCTCCAGGCTCCATGTGTTCTTGCTGCAGCTGCGCTCCCGGAGAACCCGGCCGCCCTGGTGGTGGTGCTGATGGCGGTGCTGCTACTCCTGGCGCTGCTCACCGCAGCCCTGGTCCTCTACCGGCGGCGGAAGAACGCCGAGCGAGGGGCCTTCGAGGGTGCCCGCTACAGCCGCAGCTCATCCGGCCCCGGCGAAGCCACGGAAAAGAACATTCTGGTGTCCGACATGGAAATGAACGAGCAGCAAGACTAAAGCCATGGGCATGGGGAGGGCTGGGGCAGGAGGAGCTGGGAGGCTGGGATCCTGGAGGACCAGGAACCCCCTCTCACTACCAGTCCAGTTGGTCAATGGAGGGGTGCCCTTGGGAGTTGCTGTTGGGAGCCTGGGCTGGGCAGGGCCCGGACTACCAGAGTCCCCCTCTCTCCTGAGGGCTGGACTGCGTACAGTGTGGTGTTCCCCTTCTTCTGGTGCTGGGGTCCTGTCACCCGGCTCTGTGCCTATGATAACCAGAGGCAGGGTAGGTGGGGAACTGGGAGCCTCTACCATCTCTGTCTCCTTGGGCCTCTTTCCCAGGTCTGCTGCCCTCACCTTAGGACCCCTTCCTTTCTGCAGAGCTTGAGGAGCCCCACGCCTGTCCCCTCAGGCAGCCCTATTGCTTCTATTCCCACTTGGCCACAGGGAGTCTGAGCACCCCACCCGGACTCCTCTCTCCCCTCCTCACTTTGCCCTTCCTCCTGAGCCACAGCCTTCGGCCTTCGGGCTTGGGGGCCCTCTGGCTCTGGGTGGGAGCTTACCCTTCCTGTGCCTGCTGGAGTGGCATGGGGTTTGGCAGCAGAGTCCTGGGCCCAGCTTGAGAATCTACACCAGTGTGGTGTCTACTAGGGTGGAAACTGGATGGCAGACACCCCAACCTCCTGGGGTGCGGGTGTAGGGGAGGGCCCTGCCTCTGAAAGAGTCCCCTGTGGGGACCAAAATAACTTCCCTGAAGCTTCCAGCTCCTGACTCTGGTTTGGGGAGAGGGGAGGAGGTCATCAGAGATCCAAGGGCCTCCATGAAGCAGATGCCAGGGCAGCCACAGGTGCCGCACTCCAGTGGGACCCCAAGGCCCAGCTCCGGAGTGCCGGGGAGGCCCTACCTGATGCTGCCCAAGTCCCTTTCAAGAAGAGAAGCCGGACTCCCATCCAGGCCCCGATGGAGCGCCCTGCCAGTCCTGGTGCCATGGCGTGGGACAATGTGAATGAACATAGACTGGAAGATATAGTCCCTCTTTTTTTAGTTCTCAAATTTTTAAAAAATGTGTCACTGTTGGGGGGGGGTGAAGTAAGGCAAAGAAATAAAACTCCTTTAAGAGCCTTGAGAGAGAAAAGGATGCCTTGGGTTGCGAGCAGGGGCTGCTTCATGGCCCAGTGGAGTGGGCTGTACTTTTGCAGACACGAGTGAGGACTCTCCAAGGGTCCCTGCTGGACTTGCGCCCCTGTCCTCTCCCTGGGGAATCACATGCGGTAGAGCACCCCATTTCTCAGCCTGTGTAATTGGGGACAGTGGAGCAGAACTACCTCAAAAGGCTTTGTGAAGGATGTTTGAGGAGTGTGATTGCCCACGCAAGACGGTAGTGAAGAGCGCCCTCTAGTGTGCATGCTAACCCGCTACCCTTGAGTTGACTCCAGGTCATGGCCACCCTGTGTTAAGTGAGGAATGGCGCAGTAGTTTTCTAGGGTGTACTCTATGGATTTATTTTCCAGGACTTTCTCAGCTCATGCACTATGTGTTCCACCATATCAGCTGTTACTGTTACTTCAGGAGCATCTTAGATGCCCGTGCCCAGCGGGGTGGCAGATAAACATCCTTTTTTCCCAGTGCTGCCTTTATGCCTATCTCTGAACCATGAGAAAATTCAGATTTGCCCTTGGGAGTATTTGGTCTTGGCTTGCTTGGGAAATGGAATGAAGCCAGCTAGGATGAGGGGAAAATGGCTTGGGGTATTTCTCCAACACCATCTTCACTCAGCTGCTGGTCCATTCAGTGGATATCTGGGCAGGAGATACAGCAACAAACAGAAGACCCTGTGTGCTGAGTCTGATGTCTGGTCAGGTGGAGCTCCGGACTGGAAAAAACTGAATGCCAAAACTCAAGTGCCATCAAATTAATTCCAGCCCAGTGGGACTGAATAGAGCTACTTACTCGAGGCTGGAATCTACATGGGAGCTGATTGTCACATCATTTTTTTCCTCGGAGTAGCAGTGGATTTCAGTTTAGCAGCCACAGGGCAGAATAAAGCAGGCTGAGAGGAGGAACAGCCAGTGTAGATTGTGTGACTGGAGAGAGCGAGGGAGGGACCAGGAGGTGCAGAACTCTAGGTGGTGGTGGGTCCCCATTTTCTTGGAGCACCAGCAAGCAGATGAGGCTGGCTAGAGTGGTGACCACAGGAAGCGCGGGGGTGGGCTGGACTAGACAGTCCAAGGCCCAGAGACAATGAATGGGAGAATGGGAATACTGTTTTATGGCTCTTGGAAAGTCACTGGAGGAAATGGCAGGAGTGGCTAACCCAAGTGACCCCTGACCGAGGTCATTCTGGCCAGGATGGGGGAAAAGGAGGTGGATGGGAAGTGGGGAGTGAAAGCAGGAAGATGGGTGAGGAAGGTCCTGTAGTAATCCAGGCATGGGAAGACTGTGGTTTGGACCAGTACCACAGCAGTGGGGGTGGGGAGTGTGTGTGTGTTTTGCCTTGTTTATGGGTTATTTTTTGTTTGTTTGGGGTTTTTTTTTTTTACAAGTTTCCACTTTTTAAAATAGATAATACATCCATCCATATGGTTCAAAACCTAACCGATACAAAGGGACATGAAGAAGTCTTGCTCCCACCTGCCCCGACACCATTGATGATTTTGTGTGTGTCTGTCCAGTGCTTCTCTATGAAGATACAAGCCAGCACACCTGGTGTGTGGGGAGGGAGAGCTGCCTGGGGTTTGGCCCAGGACCACAGCAGTGAATGAGAACCCATCATAGCCACTGTCCCAGCAGTGCACGTGTGAGGCTCTCATCTCAAGGAGGCCCATCCTCTGGGGAATCCTCAATGATGGATGCATTTCACCCCGAGGCAGTCTGCTTTCCAAACCTTTGATTAGAGCAGCTCCCTGTGCTTGGTCTGAACTTAAGGACTGCTTGACCAGGGAGTGAGTCACGCACGGCAGGGGCTCCCTAAGCAGCAAGGCTGCACAGGGGCGTGGGGAAGGGCTGGGGTAGGTGCCCAGTGCAGGGAACACTGCTGGGGGGCGGTTAGGGGTTTCATCCAAATACTTGGCCCCTCAGTGGGGAGTCCTTCCCAGAGCCTAGTCCCTCACTACCATGAACATTTTAGAAGGGCTTGCAGGCCCTGAGGGGCCCTGTGCTAAGCCTCTCGCATGGAGGCCTCTGCTGAGTGCGCTCAGACATCTGCTCCCCGCGCTGGTCTCGGGGCCCCCCCTTCCTTTCCGCCCTCCCTGAACACCGGATGCCAGGTCCTCTGGCGGCCGAGGGTACTTGAGGCCGGGGACACTGCACGGTCCCAGGGTCCTATCGCGGGGCCGCTGTGCCAGGTTCTGTGGGTGCTGGGAGAGCAGCAGGGCGGTCCTGCTCACAAGACCCCTTGGCCTGCGACAAAGTGAAGAGATGGATCTCCCGGGAAGGGAGGAAAGGGGAGCGATGGGGGCCCCGTCCCCCGAGATGAAAGTGCCCAGATGCTCAGGCTGCGCCCTTCTTCCCCATTGCCCGCAGCGACGCCTGGAGGCCTCAGGAGGGCGCGGGCTTGGCGGCGTCCCCTCCCGCCGGGAACAGCGCAGACTCCAGTCCTTTCTTCCCGGCCCGGGCGCCGGCGGGACGCCAGCTCTAGGCGGGAAGGGAGCGAGGCTGCCGAGCGCAGACCTGGCGAGGCCTCGCGGGGGCGCCCTGGTCGCGGCCACACACCGCTCGGCTGAAGCAAGCTGTCCTGCTAGCAGTCTGGGGGAAGTCTAGTCTGGAGGTTGTCTAGTCTGGGGTGTTTTCTGCCTTCTCCCATGCCCCTCTAAGCGCAGGGCGTTGAGGGGTGTCCAGGCATCACAGCAAGCAGATGTCTGTCCCTGATCATCCAGGCTTATGTGGGCTGTGCTGCCCTCAGGGACTTAGGAAACATTTGGATAATGTCTTGACCCACCCTGGGACTGCAGGGGGACTCAGACTCTGTGAAAATAATTTTTTCGTAAACATTTACCATGCATGGGCCCTACTACAGATGCGGGACATCTTAACGCATTTAATCCGCCCCACACCCCATGCTGCCAAGTCACGGTGATGCTCTGAACAGATCCATTCTCAAGATCTCCATTCACCAGGCTCCCATCCCCTGCTGCAGGCACTTAGTCAACTCAGCTCAGTGACATCCTTTGCAGACCCTCTACTTTTCCCAGCAAGAAGTCGGTCTCCAAGGACTGGGGCCTCGTGACAACTTGCCCAAAGTATGTGAGAGGGAGTTTTCACCATCTTTGCCTCTCAGGAGCACCATGCCTGCACATCCTCCAAGACAGCTTTGTTTGTTCTGTTGGCAGCACATGGGATACTCAGCACTCTTCAGCAATGCCACAATTCAAAGGCATTGGCTCCTTTAGTCTTTATTCATTGTCCAACTTCCACATGCACAGGAAGCAACTGAAACCACTGTCTTGGGTCAGGCACACCTTAGTCTTTAAACTGACATCCTTGCCCTTTGACTCTTTAAAGCCCACATCCTCTGAGCTCTTGATTGCTGCTACCATGGATGTTGATTGTGGACCCATGAGGTAGGTGTTTCCACAGATGAAGGAACCCAGGTACAAAGACGTGAAGGGACTCCTCTTGTCCACGCTGGAAGAACATTCCTCCACTCTTCCTGGGTGAGGGGGTTGATGGGAGTCCGCTGCAACCCCGCAGAAAGTCTTTGAACTCAAGGTTGTCCCGACCTATCAACTCTGTTGTGTCTGTTTTTCAGAGGTCAGTGAAAAAGGGGAAGACCCTCAAAAGACGGACTGACTAGTGACTTATACTAGACACAGACATAGCAACAAGGGTGATGGTGATATAGGACCTGGCAGGCTTTTGTTCTGAAGTGAGCTGGAATGGACCCAACAGAACCTCGCAACTACATCTTGTCCCCAATAAAGGGTGGATGTAAACCTGTGAGGCAGGGCAGAGGCTTCAAACCCTGTCACGTCTTCAGTGGATGTTAGCGATCAGTTATCTCAAATTCATGACGCTCTCCCCAGCATATCTCTCTAAACAGGCCCCCTGGTCCCTTCTTACATTTCAGCCTAGTGGCTCCTGGGCAAATCTCTTAGATAAAACACAGAGGCCCATCTTCTCATGGAATTCTTAAGATTCAGGGCTCTGTGAATGGAGGAACTTGAGCTTTTAGGATCTTTATTTAGAACATGGAGACATTTTATGACTCTCTTAGGCTCTATTAACATCCAAGTCTGTCTGCTGTGTTTTGTTTTACTTTCATTTTTTAGCTACCTGGTTTACTCATTTGCAGTAGTTGGGCCACTTTATGCTTAGGTGTGGAACACAGCAGAGGAGTGGGCTGAGATGTGAATGTAACTCACGTCTATGGTGGGTGTCAGCTGACGACTAGCACCTCATGCCCACTGGAACGGAACACTGCTCAGTTCTGCACCATCTCCACGATGAACCCCCGGATCCTTGTCAACCAATTCAAGTCTCACTCACTCATTACTGCCAAGGTGGAAGTGACCCATAGCTGATCCTTCAGAGTGTTCAGAGGCTGTAAATCACGTTAGAGAAGAATGCCCATCTTTCTTCTGCAAAGGAGTTAGTGGATTCAAACTGCCCACCTTTCGGTTGGCAAAGCAACTCCTTACCCCCTAGGTCACCACAGTTCCTAAAACTTGACAGGCATCAGAAAGTCCAGCTTTTGCACAAAAGCTTGTGCTCTGAGCACACAGGGTGGGGCAGGCTCCCAGGAATTGCTCACTCTTGGGCTGAGGGGTATGGGGCTCAGGCAGAAGGCAGACACCCCTTTCTCTTCCTCATATCCCCTCCACTGCCACACCTCCCAATCCTTCCATTCACTGAGAAATCTCGATGAGGCACAATTTACAATCACACCATAAAGTTCATCCCTTTTCAGCATACAGGTCCGTGAGCTTTAGTCAATTTATCGTGTGTAAACATTAACATAAACTAGCATCAGGAAGCCTTGATTACTCCCCAAATTTGTCCCAGCTGTTTGAAGTAAAAAAAAAAAATAAATGCTCCTATCCCAGTCCTGCGATACCACTCATCTGCTTTCTCTCTGGTTTTGCCTTTTCTAGAAATTTCACACAGACACAGTCACACAATACGAGGCTGGTTCTGTCTGGCTTCTTTCACTTGGTATAATCAGCAGTCACTCCATTGCTTTCTTTGAACCCTTCTACTTCTGTGTCTCTGTCTCAGGTCTCTCTGTCTCTCACACAAGACCCTCTGTGATGTTTTTCACGCCAAGTCCTGACTTGACCTTTGTTTCCTCAGATGTAATTATGGTGCCACAGGACATCAGGGAGAAGTGACAGGTTTGTATAGCAAACCAGTTCTGGAGGGTTGCCACCCAGATACAGCCTGGCCGAGCCTATGGATGTGTTTGGGACAGTGGAGGGGAGTTGGGAATTGGAGGTTTTGTCCGAGGAGAACGAAATCAACATTAACAAGGCTGGGTAAATAAAGTCAGTTTACTGAACTGTGTCCTAATTCCACTCAGGGTGGTGTGTGGCCTAAAGGGACACTCAGACCTCTGGGCCTGCCAGGGCTGCAGGTTCGCTTGGGCGTCTGCAGAGGGGCAGAAGGGTAGCCTGCTCGGGCCCCAACAACCCTCGCTGCGTGGCCAAGGCTGGCTGGGGCCCAGCTGGTGGCTGTTGCTCAAGCAGGACCTTGGTTCCTGTGTCAGTAAAGAGGAAGAGGAGGAAGGGAGGCAGGTGGAGATGCAGAAGAGCTGGCTAGGCACGTAGGTCCCCGTGGCCAGCCTCCTCACTAGATGACCCGACCATTGCTTTGATAAACGCTGCCTTCATTTCCATCTCCCAGCTCGGAATCTGGAAAGCAAGAGGGTCTCTCAGGCTGTGAAACCACGGTGGATTGTGGGGTTTGTAACGGAGGGATATGGCATCCCCGAGTGGGGCTAGGAGGCCCGGGACTGCAGTGGGGGGTCTAACCAGACTCTAGTGGCCTTCATCTCTCCACATAGCTGGTGCTGACACTGGTTCTGAGAGTGTGTCCCGAAAATGCTTGCCCTTCTCAGGGAGCCCCCCACAGCCCCATCTCCCAAACTGCAGGGTAGGGAGGAGCTGAGCTCAGTTTATAACAAACCTAGAGAACAGACCAGGGGAAGGAGAGGGCCATGTGATGTGGGAATGAGTAGAGGAGGCAGAGTAAGACTTCTTGGGGCAAATTTGATCTCAAATATCCTTCCTTATTGGGCTGGGTGCTCTCTATTTAGATACATTTTTTGACTCTTGAAGAAGGGCAAGGAGCTGACGATACCCTTTCCTGGACGCTCTTGGCTCCCACCTTTGGTCTCAAAGCAGCCCCAGGCCTAGGAGCTGTCCCAGGGCCTTTGCACAGTCCCATGCTTTGCACACAGGCTGACTGCTTTGATCCCAGGCCAGGGTCTGCTCTACCCAGCATTTGACCTGAAGGCCCGAGTGTGCCCTTGCTCCTCTCTGGACACACACAGCTGCAGGAGGCATTGTTCCTCCTCGGTGGCCTTGGGCTCTGCTATGGCAACAGTCATTCCTGCCAGCTGGTTTCCAGCTGGCAGGAGCTGGTTCACAGAGCCACGTGATGGGTTGTCAGACCTGGGCACACAACCCCAGGGCCTCTCTTCCATTGTCATTACCTGGGGGCCGCTTGTGTTCCCAGTGCAGGGGTGGGGTTCCTGCTGAACATGTGCACCCCAGAGCCACAGCAAGGCTGTGGGATATTGCCTGATGTGCCCTTGTCTCACCTCTCCTCCTTACTGTTTACCTGACTGAGTGGGGTGGCAGGTCACAGCTGTGACTCAGCGCTGGCAGCCCATCTAAGCACCACCGTGCTGCCAACCAGGTGAGTCAGGTCAGGCTGCTGGGGACCAGAGTGTGGCCTGGGGGAGGGCGGGGCCACGTGGCTCTGCCTCTGGCTGTGCTGGCTGTTGTCTTGATAATGGTGCTGGCAGTTAGCCAGGCCAAGTCTGACAGCTGGCCAGGCCCATCCCTCTGCTCCTGGCTCTCCTCTGCTGAGGTGACACCCGCCAGTGTATGGGGTGTGTGTGCACAAGCTGAGGCAGGTGGCCTGCACGCCAGGGGTGAACTGGGGGCTGGGGCATTGAGGACAGGACCCTAGCATCCATCAGTCCTTGTTCCCTGAAGAACGTCTCTAGAGTCAGGCCATCATGGGGGGAGCTCGGCAGGTAGGCACCTGCTAGAAGGGGCCTCAAGATCCCCTCCTGCCCGTCGTGGGATCCCAACCAATTCCATTACCACCATCCCAGGGAATCCTTGCAGTCTGGACTTAGGGGTCAAGTGTCCCTTCCCGACCCTTTCCAACTTGGGAAAGCCCACTCTTTATCTGCGGCACCAAGAGCAGAGGCACCAGCACACACTGGACACCAGGGGTCGCCCGTGCCTACCAAAGCCACCCGGGTGGATGGCTGCCTGGGCGCCCAGAGTCAGCAGGGCCAGGGCGGGGCAGGGGCGCTGGGGGAGCGGGGACCCTGTCCTAGTCTCAACCTGCTGGGTCGAGGCCGCCACCTGAGGTTAGCGCACCGTCATGCCCTTTCCTCAGCGGAGGCTCCCAGCCAAGGCCAAGATGGGGGACCCTCCGGGCCACTCGCTGGCTCAGGTGATCCAGTGGAGGGGCAGAGGACGTGCCAGGGACACAGAGTTCTTTCGGAACCTCACTGGCTCTCTCGCAGGCAGCCCATGGACAGGGAGAGGCCAAAGGGATGCCCGTTGGGTCTGGGGGCCACATGAAGGGACGAAGGGCACTAAGCCCTCACCAGGCTTCCCAGGACAGGGAATGGGGGCTCCTTTTGTGAATGGAGAGCAGGACCCCCTTCTGTCTCTGACAATGGTCAGCTGGTGGCTTGCTCATGGGGGACTGGTCCTCCGTGGTGGAGACTGGGGGTCACCTGGCCCTGAGCTGGTGCAATGGGGGTTGGGGAGGGCATGTTTGCTGAACACATAAAATGTGATTCTGCACTGGAACCCCCAGCCAGTGTGGGGTCAGACAGATTCCATGGCTGCCCCTTATGGCCTGAATGGGAATCTTTGCCAGGGCCCCAGGGATCTGTATTTTTGGTAGTTTCCTCAGGAAACAGCATTCTGCATGTGGGCTGGCAGCTGTAAAATCTCTCCTCAGAAGAGTATCTGGGCACAGAAATGCCATGGCACTCTCATGTCATAGCTATGCTTAATTTCATGCTGGTGGGGAAGTTCTTCCCGAGTCTGACTGCGAGCCCTCTTGCTTTAATTAAGCACATTTTTCTCCAGTCTGGTTCTTCTTTATGGGGTTAACTGACAGGAGGGAGACTTCTTGGACCGGTTTGAGGACGATCTCACCCCCTTGAAGAGACCCTCCTCAGGAGACTGCTCTTGTTCTGCCGCTAAATCCAGCAGATCTAATTGTTTAGGCCAAGAGGCACAAAGTCCAGTGGAGTCACTAGCTTGTGAATAACCCTGGTCTTCCCCCTCTCTCATGGCTGAGCACCAATTATCCAGGGTTAGGGGAAAGAAAAACCCAGAGGCTGCTGCAGTAACAGACCAAGAAGCTCCCCAAGTACTGGACTCTGGAGAAGCCCAGCAAGGATGGGCCCAAGTTCCCCTAGCCCCAGCCCTCTCCCCTCTGCAGGCCTTCGTCCTTGCTTTCAGGATGAGTTAAAATGAGTATCTGCTCGGCAGCCCGCATACTTGACTCGCCTTCCTGATCGTTTTCAACAGCTAGCGTTTCCCAAGCTTTGCGTGGTTATTTTTGCCCCCGGGTGGTGGTCGTCACTTCCTTCCACAGCATAACTGAGAAGGACTACATTAACTAGCAAATATCCCCCAAACCTACTTTGATTTTCTTCCGGGCTGGCTGGGAGGTAGTTTCTTGACAACTATGAGAAAGAAGACAATGAAAAATGAACTGTATTTCCCCCTCAATGCGACTGTGAGCAGCTGTAGAGTTCTCTAGTCCCGGGAACCATCTAGGAATCCCTTACATCACCTTAAAGTGGCAGGGAAGTGGGCAGAGTGCGGGGGTGGGGGTGGAGGGGGGCGGCAGGGTTAACATTCAGCACTGGCAGGGCTGAGCTTAGTTCTACAGACAGCAGAAGAGGTAACCCAGGTCACCTTCGCTCTTTCGGGGCTTCTAAATTTGGCAGTGGGAGCAGCCGTGCTTCCTTTCAGCAATTGATCTGAGTAGCAGCATCCCATGCCCATGGGCCGAATCGCATTTACAGGCTGGGGTGAAGGTCGCGTTAATTGGCCACTTGCCTCACCACTGGCTTTTAAACAATCGGTTGTATTCTCCGCCCGGCAGGAAGCAGCAGGCCCATCAAGGCTCTGGCTCCCTCTTTGTTCTGACTTTATGGCATTTTGTGGCACAATGAGAAACACTGTGTACTCCATGGGAGCCCATTGTGCCAGGCTGCAAGGGTGTGGGCTCCGGGGGCAGAAGGGATGGCGCTCTTCCCCCTGGAGAAGAGGGGCTTTGTGGCAGGCTGGGGGCAAAATAAGGGGTGCTGGACATGGTTACTGGGGCAACTGCCTGGCCAGTGCAAAGGCAGCTTTGGTTCCAGACTCTCTTTTGGTGACCCAGCGAAAGGGCTGAGGGAGGGATGGAATTTCCAGGGTAGCAGGTCCCCATTACCTGGTAAATGATACCTCAGGGCTGTGCTACTACCATTGTCTCTGTTTTCACTGGGCTGCCCTGTGACCTCTACCTCCCTCTAGATTCAGAGGTCTGTCTGTCTCACGTGATCATATCTAACCGATTCTTTTGCTCTACCAAGAGTAAGTCCTTGGAGAAGTAGACCATGCTTGGAAAGGTCAGCTTGGAGGGTCAGCGTAAGAGAGGAAGGCTCACAACAGGATGGATCGGCACAGTGAAGTAGCAATGGGCTCGAGCATGTCAGGGCTAGTGAGGCTGGCACAGGATAGGGCGAGATGCACCGTTCATAGGGTCGTTGTGAGTCACAGTCAACTTGATGGAAGCTAACAACAACCAAGAACTTCTGTGGAGAGCAGGAATTCTTCCAGCTAGGGACTTCATTGTGGGAAGATGTGGTCCTCCAAATCCCAAGGTTTTGATTTTGTAGAAATGATGTAAACGGGGAGGGGTTCTGATCCACTGAGCCTCGTGTAGGAATGGACGTGTGGCCTTTGAGAGCTACTTCAAGACCTTACTTCTTGCCTCCCTCACCAGCTACTGCAGTCCCCACCCACCATAAGCAGATGACTTGAGCGGGGAGTGGAGGCTATTCAAGGAAGGCCTGGATCCCTTTTGTTCTTTGTCCAAAAGATGCCCCAACCTGTGCAGATCATTCCTTATGTGGCAGTCATTGGGTACTTTGTAATCTTCTCAATCCTCTGAGCATCTGTAGCACCTGGGACATCGTTGGCTGTCACCTAAGACCCACCATCTGCCTACCGCACGAGAGACAGGTGTGGAGGCCCAGTGTCAGGAACAGGATTGTGTTATGTCAGCTCAGCTAGGCCCTGATTTTCAGCATTGTGCAATCATCCTCCATTTTGTGATCTGATGCAATTATCTCATGTGGAACCTCTGTAATGCTAATGAGGCAGGCTTAGTGGCAGTTATGCTAATGAGGCAGGATGCAATCTTCCTGATTAGGGTTTAACTGAATCAATCTCTTTCTAAAAGAGTAAACAATGGAGCAGAGATGAGAGATTGGAGGGAGAGGGCTCTCAGTACCCCTAAAAAAGAAGATGCAGGAGCAGAGTGTGTCCTGTGGACTCGGGGCCTCTTTGGGGAGGCCCTCCTAGACCCAGGAAAAGATTGATGCCAAGGCATCATGTGGAACTCTCTAAGGAATGCCAGCGCTTCCAGATGCTGTCCCGTAATTATGTGAGTCTCATCTCTCAACTTGCTCAGAAGTTCCTCCAAGAAAGGGAAATCATGGTGTCACATCTGGTAGCCACTCTCCCTGACCCCCATCTCAACATCTGGGACAAGGCAGTGCATGAATAAATAAGCATCATCAGTAACAAGCATTTCTTCCTGGGATCTTAATGAGACAAAACCAAAAAGCCCAATGGGAATGAATTCTCCAGTCTTGGCAGATAAAGGAGAGGGAAGAAGAGGGGGATTCACTTCACGGAGTGCCCTTTTTTCTAAATGTGACTCTCAGATTCGGTATTTTCTTGCAGAAGAAAATACTGAGACCTAGATGAACAGAGCCTGAATTTGACGGAAGTAATTTGGTCTCCTCCTTCCACTTGTGTGTCTTCTAACTGGCTGTTTGTACCAGTTACTGCTTGGCGGCTGAAGTGGGTGAGGACTATTTCAGGATTGTGATGAAAGAAGAGTGCTGTCCAGGTCTTCCTCTTTCCAGTGGCCCAGATTCCTACTGCTGCTGTTATGACTTACTCCTTTTCTCTGGGGCCATTTTATCCAGAAGGTTCTCCAGAGCCAGAAGCTGCTTTTTTGAGGCCTTGGTTTGAATCCACTGAATTGTACTGTTTGCTGTCCTCTATGTTTGCTTTCCAGTCCTGGTGGCTACTAATCTTGCTTTCATTAGCTCAGCGATGGTGGGACCATCTGTAACCTATATCAGCTCCGGGTGCTTTGAAGTTCAATGTATAATAAAAAGTTTATTAAAAAGACGTGGAATCATGAAAATGAGGTTATAGAAATGTTAACAAAGGATCATTTCCTGCTTCCTGTGCTTTTCTGTTCCTCCTTTTCTAAGAAATGTATTTCTCTGAGGAATTAAAACCATGCAAGAATTAAGGAAGGACAGGCCTAGGTCAAAAAGAGGGTGAGATTCCTGAGATGGTACCTTGGCAAGGACTTAGTCTATGTTTTGTTTGTTTGTTTGAATTGAGAACGTAGGGTCCAAGGGGAAGAGTTAAGTCGGGGGGGTGAGGGGATAACAGGAACATATCTAGGATTCTCATGAGTGATGGTTAGAAGCCAGTGTTCTGAAGAGGATGGCTCCAAGCAGACTGCACCAGCTCGCAGGGCAGAAGGGTCTGCTGTGACATAGAGAACTCCTGGCATCAATGGGTTCCAACCTCCAGGAAGTGACTGATGCCAGCAGATGCCTCTCAACCATGTGAAGGAGAAGACAGGTAGATTGAGAAAAACAGAGAGAGGAAGGGAGACCAAGAGGAGGAAAGGAAAGTGAAGAGAGAGGAGAACTGAACCCAGGTGAGGTGGGAGAGTACCCATGCCACACTGGCTTGCTTCCCAGTCATTATCTTCTGACATGAGCAGAGGTCAAATCTCAAGTTCTAAGGGGTGTTCTGAGAATCAAAATAGTAAAAGTATCTATCCATTCCCTGGCATGACCTTAAGGGAAGTGTCTCCTGGCCCGGACACAAAGAGGCGTTAAATGAAGAAAGAAGTTGTAATGGATTGAATTGCTCCCTCCTGAAAATATGTGTTAGTTTATCTGGGCCAAAATTCTCCAGAAGAGACTCGAAACACTGAACATTAACAACCAGGGGCCAGATGAGTGGTAGTCTCAAACATAAAGGAAGTAAAAGACTATCACAAAAACAAGAAAGAAATAAAAGACCAAAATTAGTGTCAGAAGAGACTCTGAAACTTGCTCATGAAACTTGCTGAAGTGCAAGAAAAAAAGATGAAGAAAGAGAACTAAACAGAAGATTTCAAAGGGAAGCGTGAAAAAGACAAAGCAAAGCATTGTAATCAACTGTGCAAAGATCTGGAACTAGAAAGTAAAAAACGAAGAACACACTTTATCATGTTCAAAGAGCTAAAGATCAAATTCAAGCCTTAAGATACAATATTAAAGGACTGCGGGCAAAATATTGAATGATGCAGGAAGCATCAAAATTAGATGGAAGAAATAAACACAGTCACTGTACCAAAAAAAATGGGTTGAAGCTGAACCATTTCAGGAAGCAGGATATGATCAAGAACCAACAGTATTAAAGGAAGAAGTCCAAGCTCCACTGAAGACACTGACAAACAACTAAGTACCCAGGAACTGATAGAATACCAACTGAGATGTTTTGACAAATAGATGCACCTTCTCACTCATCTATGCAAAGAAATTTGGAAGACCGGAAGAGATCCATAATTGTTTCCATTAAAAAAAAATCCAACAGAAAGCAAAAATTATCAAACAGTATTGTTAATATCACATGGAAGTAAAATCTTGCTAAAATTTATTAAAAAGTGGCTGGAGCAAAGAGAATTTAATATCCCATTGACTGTCAAGAGAACAAACAAATCCATCTTGGCAGAAGTGCAACCAAAGTGCTCCTTGGAGGCAAAGATGGTGAAACTTCACCTCACATATTTTGGGCATGTTGTCCTTGAAAAAAATACATCAAGCTTGAACAAGTGGAGGGTCAGTGAAAGAAAGGAAGATTCTCAACGAGACGGAGGATGAAGAAACAGAGTGGCTGCAGCAATGGGGTTAAGCATGGTGGACCTTGTGAGAGCGGCACAGGATAGGACCAGGCTTTGATCTACTGTTTGTAAGTTCAGTGTGAGCTAGAGGTGACTCAACACTCCCTGATAACAATGTAATTCTTAGTGCTATATAGTTGTTTTCCATTTTGTCATTTGTTAAAATAATCTTCTGTGTTGTAAATGTTAACTCTAATAAGGCAGGGTACAAGCTATAGTATTATGTTGGGGTTTTTTTAAAGTTAATCTCTTTTGAGATATAAACCAAAAAATCAAACTCACTACCATAAAGTCAACTCCAACTCATATTTAGCCTCCATTGAGTTTTTGACACTGTAAATCTTAACAAATACAGATTATCTCATCTTTCTCCCATGGAGTTGCTAGTGGATTTAAATCCGTGTTCTTTCTCTTAGCAGCCTAACACATAACGCAATACACAGAGTTCCTTCTTTCAAGATATAAAAAGGGGATTAATGAGGCAAATAGAGATCAAAAGGACCTCCTATTACCAAGAAAGCAGAGCCTGGGGCAGAGCAAACCTGTGCTAAGAACCTCCTAGACCCAATGGAAGACAGACATATGGAGATCTCAAGGAATTCTGGGCTTATGATGCCAAAAGGAAACAAGGACCTTCCTCCCTCACTGTGAACCAAGACAGAGAAAGCTTTCCCGAGAGCTGGCAGCACCCCGAATTTAGACTTCTAACCACCTAAACTGAGAGAAAATAAACATAGCAATTTAGATAATTCCGAAAGAAGTCCCATGAAGCTCATGGTCTAACTGACGAAGACTAAGTTTACTAAAGACAACTCAGAGGTCAGCCAGTTCAATATCCTCATCTTTGCATGAGGATGATTCTACAGACGGTTAAGAACATTGTTAAAGCTATTGTTATTAGGTGCTGTCAAGTCGCCTGCAACTCTTAGCAATTCTGTGCCAATATCACTGTCTCTGACATACTTACCCCCATTACTCGAGTCACTGAATCCATCCATCTCATTGAGGGTCTTCCTCTCCTGCGCTGTCCCTCCACCCTCCCAAGCATGATGTCCCTCTCCAAGGACTGGTCCCTCCTCACATGTCCAAAGTAGGTCAGACGAAGCCCCAGAATCCTTGCCTCCAAGGAGCAGCCTGGTTACACCCTCTCCAGGATGAACTTGTTCATTTTCTTAGCAGTCCATAATATAGTCAATACTCTTCTCCAACACCACAGCTCAAAGGCATCAACTCTCCTACTATCATCCCTAGTCATTGTCCAGCTCTTTGATGCTTAGCAAGTAATTGTAAAGATAATGGCCTGAATCAGGTGCACCTTAGTCTCCAGATAGACATCACTGCTCTTCAATACTTTGGGGAAGTCTGTGACAGCCGACTTTCCCAGTCTTTTAATTTCCCGGCTACTGGTGCCAAGAGTGTTGATTGTGGAGCCAAACTGAAGCTGTTAACAATCTCAATCTCTTCACCATCTATTATGATGCTGCCAATCGGCCCAGTGGTGGAATCTTTGTTTTCTTGATATTGAGCTTCTAGCTGCCAATTAATGAGACAGCCACAGTGCCTCCTCTCTGCCAGCCCTCTTAGAGAGTCCTGTTTTCCTTGCTAAACAAAAGGCAATCACAGATGACCATTCCCGGTAAACACATTGTCACTTTCTTAAAGGCAAATAGGAATACATCAGCACCTTTATTTCTTGGCAGTCTGTTTCTTCCTGCAGGCATGCGTGCGCGCGCGCACACACACACACTGTTATGTGCCGTCAAGTTGGAACTGACTTATAGTTGACACTCCAGTGGGTCTTCCAGAGCTCATAAATCAGACAGGAAGAGACTGCCTATCTGTCTCCCATGGAGCAGCTGGTAGATTTGAACAGCAGGCCTTCGGGTTGGCAGTACAATTTCTTACCAATAAGCCACCAAAGTTCCCTCATACATACATAAACTAGCACAATTTACTATGGTTTTCCAAAACAAAATGCATAGAGAGGTCCCTCTGAGGGTCTGATTGATGCTTCAACTGTTCCCCCTTTAGGGAGGTCCTGATTTTCACAGACCCTGAATTTCTGGGCAGTGAGCATGTCCCTACGTGATCACCCCCAGTCTCAGCATCCTTGTTGGCTTCTTTTTTGGTGGGCAAATATCCATGGAGCCTCACGAATACAATCATTGATGGCCATTTAATTACCACTGTATTTAATAGTAAACAATTAGGTGATTATCCCTTTTCAACCAGAGGGCCACTGCGTGTATACCTCACCTCTTAAGTCTCAGGGTTGCCAACGACAGTCTGACATCCTACCCAGTGACTGTGAGGACCTCAACAGACTCTAATAAGGACCACTGTACGGTTTTTAGGACTCTTGTTGGATGGCTCCAGGGTAGAACCAGACTTACCCTCTCTCTTATAATCCAGTTGTAGTTCAGCCTCATGAGTTCTGCAAAATGCTGTTCGTAGAAGTGAAGCAACAACACCAGATACAGGCTCGAATTCATCAGCTCATTGTGTGCCTAAATATGGAGGAGGAAACTCTTCAATTTATGCATAAAACAGTCATTATTTACAGAGTGGGGGATAACAGGGCCAAGAGATGACAAGAAACGGGACAAGAGCCTAACCCCCTAAGACTGGGCCTGCCACTGGGCACCAGAGAAGACAAAGGGCAGGAGGAGATCCTAGGGAGAGGCTGGGAAGTTCTCGTGGGATTCCTTAACTCTTAGAGGAGGATGCTCTGAAAATGCCCCATTCTCCCAGCTGAATCTCACTCCAGGAACACTTTTTGAGCAGTTACATGTGCAAAGCTTAAATGCAAAAAAAAAACACACCAAAAAACCCAAAAAAACACCACACCCAGAAACCAAAAAAACCCAACAAACCAAAACCAAACCAAACAAAAACCCAAAACTCCCCAAAGAGAAAAAGCAGAAACAAGTAGAAAATACAATGTAGAATTTTTACACTACAGATACAATACAGAAGATACAATATTGCTGCTTTTTTTTTTTCATAAGCCAAAGTTCCTGGGTGTTACAAGGATCACCAGACTTGCTGGGGTCCTACAGTGAGTTGAATCCTGGCCTCCCACAAAACGTATGTCCATGTCTTCGCGTCAGAAACCTGTCAATGTGGCTGCATTTGGGAAAAGGGTCTTTACAGATGTGATTACTTAAAGGACTTACGGATGACTTCATCCCAGATGATCTGGGTAGGCCCTAAATCACGTCTTTAAAAGAAAAAGGCAGAGATCTGACATAGGCAAAGTGGATAAGGCAGAGGCATATTGAAAGAAGAAGGCCATGTGAAAAGTGAAGCAGAACGGAGACATGGAACCACCAGGCTGTGAACCCACCGGAGCTGGAAGAGTCAAGGAAAGATTCTCCCCAGAATCTCTGGAGGGAGCCCAGCCCTGGGGGTGACTTGCTGTCAGATTAAATATGTATTTCTGCTGTTTTGAGGCATATAGTCTGTGGTCATTTGCTATGGCTGTTTTAGGAAAAGGATAGGTGCTGTTGGGTGATATAAACAGTTGATTCACTTGGCAGCTAACAGTAAGGTTGGAAATTCAAGTTCACCCAAAGGCATCTTGGAAGAAAGGTCGTGCTACCTACTTAAAACCAGAAGCCGCCTAAAACTATGAAGTGCAATTCTGCTCCAACACACACGGGTTGTCCGGTACGATGCTTAGATCCACCACGGGGTGTGGGCGAGCTGCGCTCCCCAGGAGTTCCAACTGCGTGAGTCCTGTGATGGTGCCTCTGGCAGGTCGAGATGAGACTGGCTTCTTAGCTTCTGTCTGGAGGTCTGAGAACACAGATGCTACAGTGGTTCATTCTTTTCCTAGACCCCTCATTTGAGCAGAGAATGAACTCCTCATTCGGGCTCCATGCATTTGCTTTCAGTGCTGTTCTCCACTCTTTAGGGGGCTCTGGTGGCGCAGTGTGTAAGGAGTTGTGGTGCTCACCTGAAGCCAGTGCCTCTCTGGTGGATAAAATCCATTACCACATCTGTAGGAGAAAGAGAGGCCATCTTCTCCCATGCAATTTACAGCTCCCAGCCCCCCCCCCCCAAAGTCAGCTGTGGGCTGGTTCTGGCTGGTGACAATGAGTTTGAGTTCCAAGTTTCCCCTCCTTTTGCAGACCACACCTATAGCTCCATTAGTGACTTCATCACACCAGGCTTTATCTGAGAAGCATTCATCTTTGTCTTCTGTATTGTATCTCCTACTTGTTAATGTTTCTGCCTTTTTTTTTTTTAGGAAGTTGGTTTCTTATGTTTTCTTTTTTCTTTTTTTTTGCATCTTCCCAATAGGGGTGACATGGGACATTGGAGGCCATCTGGCTGACCACGCCTCCTCTGCCATCAGCTCCTCTGTCTTGCAAGGCCTCACTCTTCCTTCAGCCCCTGCACAGACCAGCTCTTGTCAATAAATTCACAGTATGAGAAGGGTCTCCTCTCCTTCTGTAGGGCATGGCCAGGCTGGGATGCTGCTTCACTCCCCCATCTGTCCTCACATCTTGTCCCCAGGGGTGGAGAGTGGGGGCACGCTGGTGTGGGTCAGACGGTGCTCAGGAAGTGGCCTGGCCCCAGGGACCCACATTCCCACAGAAGCCATGGTCCTTTACATCACTCTGGGAGAGGTCAGCGCTGTGACTGCTTTCCCAGGAGACAGGCAGCTCGGACGTGAGCCAGTGGCCACTTCAGCGCCTCATCTTCCTTCCTTCCTTCCTTCCTTCTCTGCTTCCTTCCGCAGCAGCCTGTTCAGATTGAATCAGGAGCAGCTCAGGAAGCTGGCACTCAGCATACCATCTTCAGGACAAAGGAGCTGCCGGAAGTCCCACAAGGGTCCATGCGCTACCCTGGATTTTGGGGACAACAGGCCCCACTCATCGCGTCCTGGTGGCCTGCAGCCCTGCCTGAAAGGACATGCTTGAGGAAGGACAGCGAGGCCTCCTGCCCTTAGCCTTGGCTAGGACTTCTAAGCTTTTCTGACCTTGAGCTGGAGTGGACGGAGAGGAGGTTGCTTGTTTTCATTGCCTCCCACTACCTCCCCTGAGTGAACGGGTGCCTGCCCCCTCCTTTACGGCTGTCCCCGAGTCCCCTCCTCTGGGAAGCCTTCCTAATAAGCCCTCTAACTCCACCACCAAACTAAGCCGCTTGTTCGCTTCCTCTGAAGGAGTGACCCTGCCACCCTGCCCACCCCCATCCCTCCTTGGCCAGCTAACCTTTAAGCTCAGATACATAATGGCAAATCAATCAGCTAGAACATGGCTTGGAACTCACAGGTTTGTCAAAGCATTGGGGGTGGGGGGAAATAATTTACTTTTTATGACTCAATAAGGCCTAGAGGCATGCAGATGGGAAAATATCCACTAATGTTTTCTGCAGATCATTTGAAAAGTCACTTCTAGCAGATTGTGTCTCTTCTCTGGTCTGTGGGAGGGGACCTGTCACACAGCACGATAAATCTCAGGGCTGAGCTCCTGTACGCACGCCCTCTGCACGTTCTGTGTACGCTTGCAAAGCCAGGGATGTGCACAAAGGGGCCTGGCCAGCCAATAGGAGTGGGCGTGCGCGCGTCAACCCACAGTCACCTTCTCTGCTCCCCAGCTACAAGTGGGAGGACTCGGGGATCTGACAGGGTTCCTCCGTATTGGTTCAGCAAGGACAAAATGAAGTCAATTCGGGAGCGTCATTTATCAGAACTCCTGCTCTCCTCCTCCCCTGGCTGGTCAGTTGACACCCCCATACAGCTCCTCTTTGTGCACCAGACTGAAGAGGTGGGGGTAGGAGGAGCAGGGGGAGGCCTGACAAGGAGAAGACTGGTGAGGGAGGCTGAGGCTGAGAGCTGGGGAGAGCTCGGCTCGCCTGCCAGCTGTTTTTCTTTTTCTCGCCTCCCCCCACCCCACTTCATTTTGTTAATATTCATTTCGGTCAAGAGATTGACTGATGGAAATTCTCACATCATCCACCAGCAGAAGCTGACAGCCTGGCAGAACATTCTATCAAAGCCTTCACATGTGTTCACGAGCTGCTCCCAGGTCTGAGGGTGATTAGGGGACTGCGTGTGTCTAAGGACATCTGTCCTTGGCTGGGATGGAGCGAGGCCAGGCCTGTGCTCTGAGCGAAGGCAGCCAGAGGCCTGCTAAGCTCCCCCTCCCCACTGCACGGGGAAGGCGGCAGGCCAGGCGGCAGGAACACATCTCTGCCCCACCGTGGGCCAGTGGGCCGAGGCCTCCAGCCTCATCCACACAGAGTCCTGTCATGCGAGGTGGGTGGCCAAGGTCATGGAGTGCTGTGACTTTGGGCAAAGAGTTTAAACTGCAAAGTGCAGCCATTTTATGGTAGGAGAGAAGCAATCCTGTTCTCCCCAATTACTCAAGGTGTTATGATAAAACAAGCAAAGAGAAATAGAAGGGGTACTGCATAAAGCAAAAACATCTCATGAAATGCAAGAACTAAAGAAAGGACTCAGCGAAGCCGGCTGGTATATAATATCTTTGAGGGCAAGGGCCAAGCCCACCTTGTGTGCTCCTGAATCCCTAGTCCCATGACTGGTAGAAAGAGGTTGTAAATTCACATAATTGGACCAATAAAAACAGCATGGAGAAAAGATGAGGTTGTCAAGGATTTAATTTTTACTTGGACCCATAATCAAGAGATAAAGCAGTCAAGAAATCAAACAATGTACTGTTATAGGCAAAACTGCTGACAAAGATTTCTTTAAACTGCTAAAGAGCAAGGATGACACTTTAAAGACTAAGGTACACCTGACCTAAGTCATGGTATTTTCAATCTCCTAAGCATGTGAGGAGGAGCTCTGGTGGGATAATTTTTGCATATTATGCTGCTAACAGTTAAAAGACAAGCAATGGTGGTCCAGATCCACCAGATGCTCCACAGAATTAAGAGGGGTTTTCTCCTTGCATCACAATTTACAGGCTCAGAAACCCGATGCAGGGTCCCTCTGAGTGGGAAGCGACTCGATGGCAGTGAGTTTGAGTTTTGAATCACATCTATGTGACAAAAGATGGACAACGAATAAGGAAGAATTGATGCCTTGGAACGGCATTGTTGGCAAAGAATAAACCACAATCCAATTGGTCCTGGAAGAAGTGTAGTCCTTAGAACTGAGAATGCTAAGACCTCATCACATGTACTTTGAGCCTGTTATCAGGAGGGACCAGGCCCTGGAGAAGGACAGCAGGCTACGTAAAGCAGAGTCAGTGAAATGGGGAAGACAGATTGATACAACGGCTACAAAAGAGGCATCATTTGAGGTCAGATGGTGGCCTATTCAGACGTGACTTTTGACTCTAGCGGCTCCAACTTTAACCAGGGCTATTAAAGCACAGTTACCCAGCACACTTGCAACCACCAGAGTTTCTGATTCAGCAGGTGTAGGATGGAGGCTGAGAAAGGACATTTCTAACAAGTCTCCAGGTGATGCTAATACCACCAGTTTGGGACACTAATCTTTGGAAACCACTGCTCTAACTTGAGGGCCAACAGTTATAATCCCTACCGAGATGTGCAGAGCTGACTCAGACGCCATGCTCTGGCCTAATCTCCTCCACCTGCTCAAAGACCACTGACGGTGCTGACTGGACACCCACCGTGCACGCCTCTAGTTTGGGGTCAGATCCCGAGGGGGACATCAGGCTCAGCTGTCTCAGGATTCACCCCGAGGGTCTTCATCGTCTTTCCTACAGAGGGCTCACTGTCCTGAGACCAGGTCAGACCTCTGCAGCTGTTCCACCAGCTGCCCACGCATCTGCGTTCTGACCCTCCCACACCACAATTATCACTCACCATGTCTCCTCAGTGGAAGGAAGTGACTGTGCTGCACCATGGCACTGCCCCAGCACAGTGCCGAAGGCCCCGTGCGCTCAGTGGACACTGCGGAAGTTAATGACCATGACCCATCACCACTGCCCATGTGGCAAAGCAGTCCTGTTATGGTGAGTGATGACAATCTCTGGAGGAAAAGGCTTCACACCACATAAACTGACAAACTGCCTTACCAAAGGGCTCTAGATCCATGGGGAAATGCAGCGATTACTAGGAGGAGTGATCATAATTATTCTTGAGCTGTGCATCTGAGAGCTGGACAATGAATAAGGACAAGAGAAGAAGAACTGATGGCCTTGTGTTGGAGAAGAGCACGGAATACACCACAGACTGTCAAAAGAACAAACAGGAAGGTCTTGGAAAAGGCACAACCAGAGTGCTTCTTGGAGGCAAGGATGACAAAGCTTCGTCTCTCATATTTTGGACATGTTGCTAGGAGAGGCTACTCCTTGGAAAAGGACACTGTGCTTGGAAGGGTGGAGGGTCAGTGAAAGAGGGGGAGACACTCATTGAGATGGCCTGACAAGGTGAAAGCAGGAATGGGCTCAGGTCTATCAGAGGCAGCGAGGATGGCACAGGATTGGATGGGATCTAGGTCCGTCGTTCACAGTGTCGTTATGAGTCATACTCAATGACACCTAACAACAACAACAACCACAACCCTTCCTAATCCTCAACAAAGCAACTGATGGCACATAAATGGATGGGTGACGTGGAGGAAATACCATTCTTTGTAAGAAAATGACATTAACTAGCCAATCAGAACACTGGAAAGAGTCACCTTTTCCAGAGCTGGCCTCATGCCATTGGTTGGGGTTGCTGTGGACCAAGTCAAGGGAGGAAAATGGCAATGGAAACTTTAATGACTTTCTAGGAAATCAGGGCAAAATATAAGGAATGAAAACGAAACACAGAAACACACACACCAAGCCAGTGAAAACTCTATGTTCTGCATATTTTACCACAATATTTTATACTATGGCAAAATATGCATAACATAAACTTTTATATATTATATATGGGCATTTGGCCTCATCCCAGACCAGCTGTACCAAACTATTTGAGGTTTACGGGGCCTAGGCATCAGTAGTCTAATAATGCAAAAAGAATTTTAAAACGACATTAAGTTTATCTCATCTAAATCATACTTCTCTTGTATTTGGAGTTTAACTCAGACTATTAGCAGAGAGACACTATTCAGTTCACAACAAGGTCACCAGAAAAGGCAGGACTGCTGAAGAGTGAGTGAGTCCTCCACTGCTTTCCATCAGCAGATAAATAGTGCACGTCCGGCCTGGGACTGTCCTTCTCACGCCAGGGTGGGCCTGTCAGTCTACATTTCCACCTGTGATTTTAATGAAGGGCATTTTCAAAAGGCTTTCATGGTCTGTCAAGTTCTTACTGAAATGAATTGAAAATATTTCCTACTTCCAGGAAGAATAACCACCATGTTAGAGTTTTTTCCATTCTCTCTTCCAGATCTTTCTCTCCTGCTCTGTGCCCTGGAGGCTGACCTCAACGGATTGCATCAACAAGGCTCCCTTGCCCTCTGACTTCCTGTTGGTTTGGGCCAATGGGAGGCAATGGCAGGAGACCAGAGGGTGGGGGGTGTGGGGAGAGGTGGGGTCTACTCTCAGTTTCCTTTCCTGAAGACTACTTGCTGCTGGGTGACCCTCCTCTGCTATACACCCTCCACCCACCCCCACCCCCAGCCCTGATAACTGCTCCTTCCATTTGTCCTTGGTCCCAGAGGGCGCCACCACTCCTCAATGCTTTCTCTTACTGCCTACACATTCTCCTTTCACTCAGGTCTCAGCCGTCACCTTTTCTGAGCACACCTTCCTTATTTCTTGTTCTGGATAATGTAACGACTTTCCCAGTCCTTTCTGGACCGTGTTTGGAGGAGGATGCAGTGAGGCCAAGGACGTGGGTATGGCCCCAGTGGGTGGGTTGACTCTGCCCAGTGGCGGACTTAGCCTGGTTCCTGGTACACGTTAGCTTTTGCCTTCAGTGCCAAGAGGCTGTCCATCTCGGTGGCTGGACTAGGGCAGGCCTTCCTCACAACCGTCGTCTGTGTACAGGCATCACAGAGGGACACACATGCAGTTTGGTTTTCCTCCAGCCTCTCCCTCCTTACAGACAAGAGAACTGGGGTCCAGAGAGCATCAAACAGCAACCCCGGGGAAGGAACTAAGATTTAGGTTGAGATCATCTTCAGCATCAGCATGCTTTTCAGTGGGCTAGATTGCCTCTGGCTACATGACTGCAGAAGATTTTATTACAACTGGAACTTTTGCCATTGGTGGCACAATACTATAAATATCGCTGGTAAAGGAACGGTGCAAATGGGAACAGCAGTTAGGCAGCAGCACAAGAGAGTGAAAATTCTTAAGACCGAAAGGGGCCCACACTGGACAAGGCAAGGGAGCCCCTGCTCCGACAAGATCTGTGCACACACTTCTGAGAGAATCCGGGCACCCAGCTCATCTGGGCATGCCTGACAGGCTCCGTTTCCTCAAACGACCTGTGTGTTGAAATGTCCCCATGGGCTTCTTGCAGCCTGACCTGAGACACTCAGAGGCCCAGTTCTTTTCAGTATCTTGACTCGCACCTTCTTAGAGTTCAAAGGTATGAACTGCTTCTGTTTCTCATCTCAGTGCTCTGTGTCTGGAAGTTATGACTAAGCGATGAGAGACCCTCAGGCCTCAAAAAACAGATGGACCCAAAATGCTGCATTTAGTTTTCAGGAAGTTCTCTCTTTTTTCCTTTCCTTTTTTTTTTTTTTTTTTGTGCCAATCTTGTAATTCTACAACGCTGAAACAGGGTTACGTCCATTGTAACAAGTTTGCTAACTGAGCTGTTCAAATCTCTGGTCTTGTAATTTTTTAGGTGTTGGGGTTCTTTTTAGTCTCTTCTGTCTACCAGCAATTGCAGAATTGCCCAGAATCACACAGAACTTCTTGCCTTAGCCTTGCTTTAAAAAAAGAAGAAGTAAGCAAGCAGAAAAGGTCTGGAGATAGCTAATGATCTGAGAATGAAGTGACATTCTGAATATTAACCATGATTTTATAGTTTTAAAATTGTGCGCTTTACGGTCACAACCATAAATAATTTTTTCTAATCACGTTTGAGAGGTCAGTCTGAAATGACAATGGCAATGATGGGCAATTTCCCTTTGAAAAATATTTACTGGCTGCTCATTATGAGCTTGGTATGCACTCGACCAGTGTCATCCTACAGAAATAGAATATGAGCCACAAATGTCACCACATTTGTAATAGGAAAATTTCCAGTACTCACATTAGGAAAGTAAGACAAAACAACGAGCAGGTGACATGAATTCGAATGACAAATTTTTTAGCCCTAACAGCATGATAATCTACAATATTATTTCAACATATAATTAATATGAAATGATTAACTGTTATGGCTTTCCTTTTTTTTGCACTCAGCTGTAGAAATCTGGCGCGTATCTCACCCAACACAGCTCAGTTAGCTACATACATCTCAAGTGCACAGTATCCACGTGTCACTCCCACACCTGCATTTCAAGGGTAACTGACACAGTTCCTAGAGTTGAACAACCCAAATGCCACACGAGAGTTAATCCACTAAATATTAAAAAGGGGGAAAGCACTTATAATGTCTAACATGCTCAGTGGTTAACTGAAAGGTACGTAAAGGTTCAGTTGTTCCACTTGGAGGCCCCATTAGGAACGGGAGTAGGTTGGTCAGATGCTGTCAAGTGCTGTCAAGTTCATGGCCACTCATGGTGACCCTCTGAACAGCAGATCTGACTCTTGTCCTATTCTGCATGAGTCTCACAATCTCTGTCGTGACAGAGTAGTCACTGTATCAGTCTATTTGAGGGTCTTCTTCTCTTTTGCCGACCCTCTATTTTTACCAGCACGATATCTCACTATAAGGGCTGGTTCATCCTAAAAACATGGCCAAAGTAAATGAGACGTAGCTTTACCTTCCTTGCCTCTAAGGAACACTCTGCTTGCACTGGTATTGATACTGGTAGGCATTTTTATTAATACATGTTCACAAGCCCTGGGACCTCTGATGGTGTAGAGGTAAGGAATTGCATTGCCAACCCAAAGTTAAGTGGTTCAAATCTACCAGCTGCTCTGCAGAGGCAAAGATATGCAATATACTCCCATGCAATTTACTGTCCCTGAAAACCCGCTGGAGAGCTTTGAGTTGGTTCTTACTGGATGGTACTCAACAACAACAACAACAGCCTTGAGTAAAGCATTTCCTTATTACTCTCAAGTTACTTAATTTTTAAACTGGGATCCATCTCCTAGAACCTGTTTTGATGTTACTGCTCTTAAACTGTTGAAGACCACCAAGTTGAGATTCAGACTCTTAACAACTTGTAATACAGAGCTGGGTTTCAGACACTGGTGGGTTCGAACCTATAAACTTCTGATAGTACTGTACTCTCTGCACTGTCAGGGCTCTTTAAACTTAAATGACTTCAGCAAATTTTGTCATGGAATTTCCCAGGCTTCTTGCTCGTCTTGTGCCACTGCTTCTTGCTTTTGCCCCTGACAGCAAAAGAGTGATCTCAAATCCAGATGGTCAAGATTTTCCTTCAACGTTCTAACTTAATGGCTGAGTTGGTAAAAAAAAAAAAAAAGTGAGCTAAACGGACATTCTCAGATTCACCCCAGACAAGGTCAACTACATTCCGGAAAGTGAGTTTGTTCTCGCCTGGTATGTCTAGCCAGCTGGGGAGCCCGAGTGGGCGGGAGTGTTTCTTACCCAGGACTGCTGGTACTTCTGGTAGAACTCGTTCATGTTTAAGTCCTCCAGATCGACCAGCAGGGCTTCCTTACACATTTCACACGTTTTCACAGCGCTGAGATCCGCTCCTTAAATTAGAGAATGAGTTACATGTTACTGTGGGTCTCTCTGGGTTGGTACTTAGCAATGTTTTCAGACTGACCTTGTGTGTTATGAATTCTGAGTATCAGCGACTTTCACTTAATGACCTAGAGCCCGGACTCTGAAAAATGCCCTTTGAAAGAATTTTCATTATTACGCAAGCATTATTATGTAAGTGAAATTTTCATGACTTTTAAATAACAGGTCTTGTTTTCTATTTAGATGCAACCATAATGGCTTATAAAATTGGAATCACTATGTAGAGGTATTTGCAAAAAAAAGAGTGAGCACTGGGTCCAGGCTATTTTCTCCCCTTGCAGATCTAACTCAAGTCCAAGGTGTTAAGTCAGGGAGAAGCTATCGTCAGCCTCTCCCTAAAAAAAGCCAATTGACAAAACTGTAGAACCGCAGCCCTCTGCTGTTGGTTCCCAACTCACAGCAGCCCTCTAGGACACAGTATGATTTGCAAGGTTGTAAATCTTTGCAGAAACAGCCTGCTACGTCATTCACCCACAGGGCAGCTGGTGGGTTGGAAGTGCTGACTTTTCGGATGGGATCCCAATATTGAATCTGTTGCGCCACCAGGACTCCCTTGTGGCCAAAAAGTCTGCCTATACTCCTTCTGCTCAGGTGACATTCTCACCTGAGAAAAGGGAGGGAGACAGGGGCCAGGGGCCAGTAGTAGTTATAACAGTATTGAGGGCCGGGATTAAGCTGACTTCAGCCCCATTTGGAAAAAGAAACACGAGAAGCCTTCCTTTGTTGTTTTTGGTGTGTGTGTGTGTGTGTGTGTGTTAAAGTGTGCATTCTATAGCAGCATCCTTTGCCCCCTACATTTACCCTGTTTCCTTAGTGTAAAAGGTCGAAGATGTAGAATTTGGCTGTGTCCAGACGCTCTGCTGTAGCTTCTGTATTTTGAGTAACTATGTACTGGTGTTTATTTTATGTGTTAGGAAACAGAGACTAATTAGTTACCTGTATTTATTGGCAAAAGACAGGTCTTGGGCAATTTTAGAACCCATTTCTATCTTTCTCCCCTGGGGAGATAAAGAACAGTAAATAAGAAAGAATTTTCAAAGGTGAAGCAGCACAATACTCCCTTATCTGTGCTTTGTTTGCTTGGTATTTTCCTCCGGCAGATCCCTCTGTAATGCTCTAGGCTACTGAATGTCTCGTGCGCCTTCGGCGCTAATCCTACTGAACGTATCCAAACTAGCACTGGCATTTACAAGCATTAGGAGTCCTTTTCTGTGCTCGATGCTTAACTGGCCCAAGTCTAGGAAGATAAGCACTGCAGGACAGGGGCCATAGCAAGCGCAGTCCACTGGCTTCTTGGCTTTCCGCAGGACTGAGCACACTGCTGGTCCTGAGAATGGGCATTTAAGCATCTCAGGCCGTGGTCCTATGCACCCGTGCTGGGGGACGTACCCTCCCGTCTGGGAATGAACACGCACCCCCACACGCTCATTCCTGTTTAAGTGGGGTGCCATCTTGGTAAGTGTCACTGTAACACTCCAAGGGGCCAAGGCAAAGCTTGAGGTCTCCTAGGCAGCCTGGCTGGCGGAGTGATAACCAAGGAGGAGAACACGGAAGACAAGAGAAGGAACTGACTGCACGATAAAACTTTTCAGAGTGGCATGGTGCACTGAGAGAGTAGCTATTTTTGAATCAAATCACTCTTTGCATGGATGTCCCCCTCCTTTTTTTTTATTGTTTTTAACGTTGCTCTCATTTCTAGAAGCATGTTTTAAAGAAACCTCCTGTTCTCTGCCAAGAAAACTACAGCAGCCCTACTGATGTGGCTATATTTAGGTTATAACTTCCGCAGGCAATTGAGAAGGGGCTTCACACCCAGTTATGAGCTCTGTTAAAGAGAGAGATGACAAGATCAACACATGGGGATCTCTTTAGCGAAAGTGGCTTTATAAAGGAACCCGCTCTCTTTTCCTCTCTGTGCGCAGTTTCTGAGGTGACCCTCTCTCCTCCCTCACTGAGGAAGCAGCAGAGCTGCCTGCCTGTTTTCTGCACTGTCTCAGGCTGTGCCCAGGTACTATTGCTGGCTGTCCGCTAGCTGGGCATGGCTGCCGAGAGTCCGCTGCGGCTCAGCTCCTTAGGCCCCACCTCTATTCTTCCTTCTGGGAGGCAATCTTGGCATCTCTGCTAAGGGCTCCAGCAGGGGTAGGATTCGATGGCCTCAGGTTCCAGATGTTTCTATCAGACTGGAAAAGGGGGAATCATTTTCCTCTCATAATTTAAAGGAAGCGTTTGGGGCTGTTGACTATACACCAAGGCTGTGAGCAGAATAATGGCTCTCCACCACATTTCCCCAGAGTCTCTGCTCGAGGGAAAAGTGGGCGCTGTTGACAAGGCCCTGTACCCCCACTGCTGAGCCCCCTATTAATTACGCGTCCTCTCACGCTTGCCACTCTCACTTCCCCACCTACCTGATGTTATTTTCACTTGCAGCCACTTTTTCAGGCACTCCTGATGAACAAACTGCAGGCTTCCCACACAGCCACAAGGCTCCAGGAGGGGGTTGGTGGGGGAACCCCCGGCTATCTGACAAATGCGACACAAATCTCCTTCCTCCTCAGAGTCCTCCTCTAGGAGACTAAATGGAAAACAAGCCCTCGTCACCAGGAGTCCACACGTTTGCAGTTTCCACAAATATTCAGTCCCAGGGTATTAGTGGGGGAAACGGCAGTGAGCAGGCCCCCAACCCTCAGCCCACCTGGGCTTCTGGGGTTCACTCGCTGTGCCTTCTGACCTCGTCAGAAGTTTTCCCCAGTCTGGGTATTAATAATAGACGCTAATTCTACTACACATGACAGGGTTGTGGGCAGGCTATATGCAACGGCGGTGGTGAAACTGTTTGGCAAATGATTCCATGCACCCACTGTCTGATAACACTTGCCCAGCTGGTATAGATCAGTTCTGACTGGGGGCAACCCCTCATGTGTCAGAGTGTCCCTAAGCTCTGGGGATTTTCATTGGCTGATTTTTTTCAGCAGTAGATGGCCAGGCCTCTCTGAGGTGTGTCTGGGACGCCTTGAGTGACCAACCATCTGTCAGTCAGCACTTGTCTGCCCCATGCAGGCCATGAGCCAGGTGGTTTGGATCACAGATGAACCAGTAAACCTGGACATGAGTTCACAGGTAACACAGACTTGTCAATAAAGTATGTCAGTATTTCAATACGTAAACTCCTGGAATCTGATGAAGCTAGATTTCACAAAAAAACGTGAGCAACTCTCTCTGTGTCTGCTAAACAGTGGGTGAAAAGTAGCTAGTTGAGTTTCAACAAAGAAGGTTTGCAGAAGCCTTTAACAAAGTTATCAAAAAAGGCTCATTTTTGTTATTTCTTAGAATCCTGGATCTGAGATTTCCTGGTCAAGGAAAAAGATCACATAGTGACTAAACTCAAGGGAGAAGAAATGGACAAGACTTTGGATAGGGAAGTACACATCTAATGTCTTAAGTGACTTTCTTTTTCCTAAAAAAGAGAATCCCAATGAAAAGGAGCAGAATTACTGAATCTTTTCATTATGGCAAGGTTCCCATTTGTTGTTGATCTGTTGTTGATAGGTAGTAGTGGTCAACATGACCACACCCAACAACAACAACATTTTTAATGTTTCAATATTGAAAATGATGAGGTCACAAAGATATGAACTTTTCTAAAAAACAATGATGATAATACATTAAAAGTCTTAAAACAGATAACAATTTTTTAAAAAGGCTTACAACCATGCAGTCTCTTTCATCAGCAATTACATATTTAAGGGACTAGTCTAATTAATTAATGATATCGAACATGCAATCAAGATGCATTGATAATAATGGGTGACTGGAATGCAAAAGTTGGGAACAGAGAAGAAGAATCAGTAGTTGGAAAATATGGGCTTGGTGACAGAAATGAAGCTGGAGATAGAATGATTGAATTTTGTACAATAAATGACTTATTCATTGCAAATATCTTTTATAAGAGACATAAATGCAGGTTATACACATGGATTTCACCTGATGGTATGCATAGCAATCAGATTGATTACATCTGCGGAAAAAACCACTGGAGAAGCTCAATATCAGCTGTGAAAACTAGGACAGGAGCTGACTGTGGAACAGACCACCAACTACTCATATGCAAGTTCAAGCTGAAGCTGAGGAAAATTAGACCGAATCCACAGGAGCCAAAATATGACTTTGATTTCATCCCACGTGAATTTCAGAATCATCTCAGGAACAGGTTTGAGACCTTGAACACTAATGAGCGAAGACCAGATGAGTTGTGGGAGGATGTCAAATGTATCTTCAGGAAGAATGCAAACAATCATTACATAGACAGAAGAGGAAGAAAAGACTAAAATGGATGTCAGAAGAAACTCTGAAGATTGCACTGGAGCATAGAGAAGCCAAAGCACAAGGAAGAATTCAAGATACTAAAGAGCTGAACAGAAGATTCCAAAAGGCTGCTCAGAATGATAAAGCAAAATATTACAATGAAATGTGCGAGGAGCTAGAGTCAGAAAATCAAAAGGGATGAACTCGTTTAGCATTTCTTAAGCTCAAGGAACTGA
>NW_006399966.1:1027519-1030382 GCF_000299155.1 Elephantulus edwardii | reverse complement strand
GGTGACTGGGGTAATCGGGATGGGTGTGTCAGAGGCAGTGCGGTTGACACAGGATAGAGCAGGGTTTAGGGCTGTTGTACATAGGGTTGCTACGAGTCGCAAATGACTCGACGATACATAACAACAACAAACAATGCTCCATAAGCAGACAAACTGTAAGATACAATCAATATAAAAAAAAAGAATTTTTGGAATTATGTAACACCAATATCTGATGAATGAATAAAAATTGATTATAAAAATAAGAAACTAAACTGTTGCTATTCACGGCTAAAATTATTTTTTACATGTCAATCCCAAAATAATTTACATCCAAACATTAGAATTTAAAAAGTTGTTTAGTAGCAATATGGAGAAAATTCATAGCTAACTATATTTCCAAACCATAGCAACAGTTAAAATTACAATTTAATAACATACAATAAAGTACATAAGGATAAAAAAAAATTTAAAACAGGGGGAAAAATACCCAGTTGTTGTTGATTTTGACGTATGGCAAACCCATGTGTGTTAGAGTACAGTCATGCTCCATAGAAAGAAACCAAACAAAATACATACAAGACTTTATATATTTATATTAAGAAACCCTAAACATAAAATGGCAGTGAAAGACACTTAAGTAGACATAAATAAATAGATGAATGTACCATGCTTATGGAAGAAAGATTCAGTATTTCAAAGAAGCCAATATGTTCCCAAATTATCTATGGACAATTTGCAGGTCTAATAAAAGTCCCCCAAAGTTGATTCCTATCTGTATATAACCATAGACATGTTAGGAAGATGAAGTGAAGAAGGAGGCTTTGCATCAAGAATTAGACTTCTAAAACAGCAGACGTTAACGATGGTATGGTATTGGATTAGGGAAAAACAGAAATACAGAGACCAGTGCAATAAAGTGGAGTCCTGAGAAAGACCTTTGCCTCTATAGGTCTGTTAAATGTCAGCAGGATCCTGGGGCAATTTCCCCTTATCGTATTCATAAGGGGGATAAAGTCTTACCTCCTACAGTGTTTTAAAAATCACCTTTCATTTAAATCCAAAACCAACCTCACGTTAAGTACAAAATGTGCACTGTAAAACCAGAGATATTAGAAAAAAATATTAATAATATTGTAATAACCTCAGGTGGTTGTTGTTGTTGTTAAGTGCCGTCGAGTCGCAGGCTAGGGAAGGATTTCTTCATCAAGACAAAACACAAATCATAATCCATATATAAGATCGATACATTCAACTACATTAAATGTAAGGATTTATTTTCATTAAAAGAGACCTTAAAGAAAGAAAAGACTAAATGTAGATTGGGATATTTTCAACACATACCTGTCAAAGTATTAGGCTGCTCGCCAGAATCTATAAACCAGGGCAACCAAACTCACTACCATCAAGTCAATTCTGACTCCAGGTGACTTGCCGTTGGGTTCTGGACTGTAAATCTCCATAGGAGGACACTTCCTGCTGTTCTCCCACAGAGTAGCTTCCAGGTAGTAGCTCAACAATAATGTATTATACCACTAGAGAGCCCTACCAGATATAAACCCACCCCAAACCCAGTGCTATTTCCAACTCGTGGCAATACTCTACTGAGTTTCTAAGGCTGAATATCTTGATCTTTCTTCTGACTAGTAACTGGTGAGCTCAGATGGCTTTTTGGTTAACAGCCCAACAGGTAACACAATGAGCCACCACGGCACCATTACAATACACAAAACCCACTGCTGTCAAAGACATAGTAAGTCATAGCTACTCTCCATTAGAATCTCAGACTGATCTTTATGAGAGGACATTAAGGAACTTATGAAATAAATAAGAAAAATATCCTAAAACAACAATTAGCAAAGGACATAGATATTCCACAAAAGAACAAACACAAATGGTCATGTGACATCTGAAAGATGCTCTGTGTGTGTGTGTGTGAAGTGCCACTGAGGTGAGCACACCTCATAGTGACCCTATGAACAACAGACCTGAACTTCATCCTATCCTGTGCCATCCTCATAATCTCTGACTCAAGTCCATTACTGCAGTCACTGTGTCATTCCACCTGGTCTTCCTTTCTTTCACTCTTTCCCAACCTTTCCAAGCACAATATCCCTCACTAAGGAGTAGACTCTCTTAGCAACACGTCCAAATTATGTGAGACGGAGCTTCATCTTTGCATTCAAGGGGTGCTCTGGCTGCACCTTCTCCACGAATGTCTGTGTGTTGTTTTGGCAATCTATGGGATCTTCAGTACTCATGAAAACGTAAACCAAAGACAAGAAAATATTTTATTCCCTTCAAAAGCCTACCAACACACCTACTTCTCACTTAGTGACTATCTTATTAACTGGCATTTTACATTTACAACAAGACTAAAAGAACCTTTTTTTTCTTCTTTTGTTGTTCATTATTATTATTATAAATATTTTCCATGGAGGAATACAGAAGTTTCCCAGTGAGTGAGAGATAGTTGGTCTGTGGTATATGTTATTGCAAGAAAATCCCCAGAAGAATGGCCTCACCCAGTATCACTCTATTTCACCCCTATTATTTCCTCCTTCTGGGGATCCCTGGGCTGGAAAGTGTACATGTCTAGATTGGCTTCCCATTCTGTGCTGTGTACTTGACTGCTGTCCTTGGAAATGTCTGTTGTTGTTGTTGTTATGTGCCATCGAGTCGTTTCCGACTCATAGCGACCCTATGCACAACAGCCCTAAACCCTGCTCTATCCTTCGCCAACCGCACCACCTCTGACACACTCATCCCGATTACCCCAGTCACCGAAGCAATCCATCTCATAGAGGGTCTTCCCCTCCTGCGCTGTCCCTCCACCCTCCCAAGCATGATGTTCCTCTCCAAGGACCCGTCCCTCCTGGCAACA
>NW_006399966.1:970066-1023724 GCF_000299155.1 Elephantulus edwardii | reverse complement strand
AGGGTTCCAGTTTCTCCACAACCTCGCCAGCATTTGTTGCTTGCTGTTCTGTTAAATTTTGCTATTCTGACTGGGGTGAGATGATATCTCATAGTAAAAGAACCTTTTGTCTGACTATTTTGCCTATTTCTGATGTACGCCTGGCAAATGCTGAGATGTGAGGTGAGAGTAACTGTCTGTGACGGTGAAGGTTTGAATCAACTTGGCTGGTTGACTCTTTGGTTTGGCTGTTATGTAATGATGTTTTCTGGCAGTTATATAATGATATAATGAGTGATATGATGTAACCACCCTCCATTTCCATTCATTACCAGTTTTTGCATAAGGACCAAACTGCTCCACATGTTAAAATGCAACATAAACATGTTAACAAGTATTAATGAATGCATACACACACATTTTAACGTATTTAATGCACATGTTATAACTTTTAGCCAACTGCACAACTATGCTGCCCAGTATATGTGTTAGCAGGGTTATCTATGTGGGCCTGTTATTTCTGGGGAAAATAAAGTGAATATGGTAAAGCCATAAAGCAAAAAAACCCCACCAAAACAAAGCCTAGAAATGAGAAAGGATGTACAGGCTGATCTTCTGGCAGAGAATTTCTGAGAGGTGAAGGGGCTCATCAGGAATATTCTGTTTAGCTAGAGGATGGGTGTAGGAGTGTCCAGTTTCTTTTTTACACTCTTTTAAAGTGTCTACAGAGTAACAGGTGGAGAAACCATTAAGTGCTTGACTGTTAGCAGAAAGGTTGGTGGTTCAAACTCACCTAGAGGTGCCTTGGCAGACAGGCCTGGCAATCTACTTCCAAAAGGTCACAGTTTTGAAGACTCAACTCAGTACACATGGAGTCACCATGAATCAAAAGAAATAAAAATCAACCAAATGAGCATGCTACATATTTATTTGAATACATGGAATATTTCATACTAAAGTAACTAAATGAAGGTAAATTCTTTGAAGAATATAAGTGATGTTGAGAAATGGACTTGAAATATTAAAATAAAGCCTATCGTGAAACAACATGGGCCAATGCTTGCAAATATTGACAATTATATGCAAAGAAAGAAAGAAACAAGGTTTATAACAGTGCTTGTTTCTGGACAGTAAAGTTATAGGTGATGTTTCTTTTATTTTCACATTTTTAATATTCTCTACATCTCAACTTCAGAGACAATAAGGTTGGCACAGGATAGAGTGGGGTTCAGAGCTACTGTACATAGGGTCGCTATGAGACATGAGCAACTTGATGGCACATAACAAACAACAACAAACATTTCAACCTCAAGAAAGCATGAATCCTATGCACTCCCATGTTTATTGCTGCAGTATTCATAAAAGCAAAGAGATGGAATCAACCAAAGTGCCCATCAACAAATGAACAGACAGGAAAAATTTATGGTACATTCACACAATGGAATATTGCACAGCACTGAAAAACAATGAACTCATAAAACATCACACAACATGGGGAAGCCTGGAGGACATTATGCTGAGTGAAATAACTCAGCCACAGGAGGGCCAATACTGCACAACACTGCTGTTATAAAATAGGACAGACATGGGGTGTTGGGGAGAGAATGGGAGAAGAGTGGATAATGGACACTGCATTAGAACAGATGAGGGAAAGAACTGTCTGAAAGCAATATATGATAAGGCATTGCATATATCGCAAAAAAGGATGCACTGGGGAGGAAGCTAGGGGAGGGACGGAAGAAAATGTGCAACAGTGAAAAAAAGAAATAAAAATGCAAAAAGAAAACAGAAATCTTTATCACTGGGCCCAATAGGCAATATCATGATAGATGATGAAAAGATAGAAACTGTCAGTCATCTCATCTGACCTGGATCCATAATCAACAACCTTAGTACCAGCAATTAAAAAAAACAACAACAACACAACAACCCCCCAAAAAACAAAATACACAATAAACAACATGTTGCACTGGGAGTCTGCAGTTAGGGATCTCTCAAAAGTGCTGGCAAGCAAGGATGTCAATGGAAAGACTAAGATGTGCCTGATCAAAGCTGTGGTCTCATCAATTACTTTCTTTGTTAGACAGTAAATAAAGATGACTGAAGAAGATTGATGCCTTTGAGCTGCGGTGCTGGAGAAGAGTACTGTTTATCTCATGGAATGCCAAGAGAACAAATATGTCTTGGAGAGAGTGCACCCAGGGTGCTTCTTTGAGAGAGGGATGGTAAACCTTTATCTTACATACTTTGAGCATGTTGCAAGGCGGAGCAGTCCTTGGAAAAGGACATAATGCTTGGAAAAGTAGAGGGTCAGTGAAGGAGGGAAAGACCCACCACGAGATGGACTGACACCATGACTGCAGTGTGGCAGAGATGATAAGGACAGGCTAGGGCTCAGATCTTCATCCAAAAGGTGGCTGTGTGTCATAGTTGCCTTAGGTGTTGGCATCTAACAACAACAACAAAATGAAAATGTTTGAAATAATAAAAAAAGAATACAGTTGATTATAGACACAAAAGAGTGTGTCTGGTAAACAAAGAAGTATACAGATAATAGTTGTTAATGTATTAACATGCCTAGAAGGGAACACATTTTAAAAGAAATTCTTTTTCTAGGCGTCACTAGATTAGAACAAGCTTGGAAGCAGGAGTGGCATCCACTTCCAAAATACTTGTCTCTGGAAACCCTATAAACCTGGAGAAAGGATGAAAGTTAGACAAGTGCCTAGGGCTTTTGTTCATCGGGTCGCTATGCATCACCTACAACTCGACGGCACTTAATAACACCACCACCACAACATGTATTAGTACATAGACATCTGGACTCCTGGAAAGCTGGCTGAGGATATAAGTTATGGAGCAGGGAGATAATGATGGGGAATTTGGCCCTAAACCATTAATTGGTCTTCTGGTAGCTCGTTTAATATGGGCAAACATTCTTAAAGGTACTTTTAACTAGAAAATGACTTAATTATTGGAGTTGAATAAAAGATAAGAGGAGTGTTCAGTTTTTATGCATATTTCTCTCCCATCCTACTCACATTTTGAATTAATGGACGTTTCTCATGTACAAACGAATGTCAACATGGAAATCAATGCTATAAATACACCATATGAACATAAATTAAGAGAGCTTGTATTCAAAGAATCAATTTCCAGATCGATAAACTGTGATCTGTGCATGCTAAGCACACACACACAAAAGTGGAACCCTTACATGCTGTTTACTGATGGCTTTAAAAAGTGACAAGTTTCATAGCTGTGAAATATCCCCAGATTATCACACAAGAAAGGAAAAAGCAAAGAAAAAGGCAATTAAAAAACACACCCAACAAAGATTTTATTTCTTTTTCTTTCGTGCATGAGGAAGAGCACAGAAAATGGAAGCAGAAGTTACCCTGGAACAGCCCTTCAGAAAACCAAGGTAACTATGGTAACTGTTAGGGATTGGCCTTTTAGTTTGGAAGGTTCAAATTCTAGAACTGTTGGTTGGATTTGCGCTTAGTCTCATGGGGGAGAGCTGTGAACTTCAAGTGCTGAATGGTTCGTGCTTTGGGGAGTTAGCAACCTTTTCGTTAAAAAAAAAATCTTGGTTCTTAATTGCTGGTGAACAAGCTGTATGCAATTGTCAGAAACCCTTTCACCTAGCAAACTTGATTTTCTTCAATTTGTGGGATTATAGAAAAAAATATTTGGGGTGTATTTAAGAAATTGAGGAGGAACACTGAGGCATACACAAATATATGTATAAACACATGTAAGATATTTTAATATCAACAAAGTAGAGACTATTTTCCCCAAACAAGAAATTATTAGAAGATCAAATTACCACCATCATTCTCACTCTCACTGGGTCAAGTTCAATGCATAGCAACCCTGCAGGATAGGGCAGCAGTATTTCATAGCCTCACAGGGTTTCCAAGACTATAAATCTTCACAGAAGCCGACTGCATCATCTTTCTACCTTGGATCAGCCGCTGGATTCAAACCACCAGTCTTCTGGTTAGCAACTGAATTTTTAAACTACTATGCTACCAGGGTTTCCCAAACAGGGTCTGTTTATGATTTAAAATTCCCTTGAGTCTCTGTTGAAAGCACTGATAAAAATGAGAATATATTTTAAAAGATATTTCATATTCATAAATTTCTAAAGCTCTCTCTTTTATGGAGATTTGGCTATGGAGTTGGAACCACACAGAAGAGGTTTGCCCATTCTTCTCCTGCAGAGCAGCTGGTGGTTTTGAATCTCCAGAGAGCCATGGATTTAGGTTTAAAAATATAACTCTCCATGGATTACTCCATCAGTGCCCCGCCTTTAAATATACTGACTCAACTCAACACTTGCTATTGAGTTGGAAGGGACTCTTAGCTGACCTTCCAGTAGGTTTTCAGAGGCTGTAAATAGCTCTCTCATTGCTGTTGAGTTAGGTTGCCCATCTTTCTCTGGAAGAGCAGCTGGTGGATTCAAACCCTGTGCCTTTGGGCTGGCAGCACAACTCCCTCGCCAGTAGGCCACCTGAGATCCCCATTTATGAAAACAGTTATATTTTATATAAAAATGACAACTCAAAAAAAAATGACAACTCCTTACCTTTCTTGCAATTTCTTGAGATTTTCAGGGTCTGCCTTTATCGTAGCGTCTTTCTTTTCATCTAGGAAACGGGAAACTGCCATTCTAGGCTCACCAATGTTTGGATTTGGTAAAGCAGACACAGGAAAGAATGTCAAAGCTATGTTTTCTTGAAGGGGCCCAGGCACAGGAAGCTGGTCTTGCAGGCTCATTTCTGATTCTGATACAGAGGAAGAATCCTCTGAGGACAAGACACCTTGAGGATTTAGTAAAGAATCTCCAGAAGATAATGGAGCCCCTTGAGGTTGGCTTGTTAAGGTATTATCTTCTGCTTCCCTGACACAAAACGCACGGGTATTGTTTACTGGAAAATCACTGAGGTCTTCAGCTCTGGCCAAGAGGTGCCTGTTTCGAATGGGGGAGAGTGGTCGACGAATATGAAATCGTGAGTTTCCCTCTGAGTTCGAACTGTGAATTGAAGATGACGCCATTGACAAGTCTCTTACAGCAGAACACATTAATGATCCTGGAGTGGTATAAGCTGAATTCGCTGATGATCTCAAAGCTGTTTGTCTACTAGAAGGAAGACGGTTAAACGAGTGTCCAGGATTATTTAAAAAGTCTTGCCAATCCCTTTCATAACAATGGGTACGAGGCCTACTGGCCACAGAAGTACAATCTTTAGGTTCATTTTCAGCATTGAGATCATCCTCTTGGCTGGGCTCAGATTTGATGTCCCCCGAATGGACGGACTTGGCCTTGTTTTCACTGCCACCACTGTCAGTCTCTTTCACAGATTCCCCATCATGCAACCCAGAGTCTTGGAACATCCTTAGCCCAACAGAAGGTTGCTCTGTCACAGGCTGCCCTGCATTGCTTGCCTTTAATGAGCCATGACTAAGCTCACTTCTGCTGAAAGAATTAGCTCTGCAATTTTCAGAGTCTTCTTCCAAAGTTTTATTTTTGGAGTGAGTGGCCAATGTCTCAAGAAATCGACTTCGCTTATGAATGGAAGGAGAACGTGGTGGGTGCATACCCACCGACAGAAGTTCTTCCTCCACGTGGGTTTCCTCTTCAGTGTCATAACTTTCTCCTCCAGAGTTTGATGAAATGATGGAATAAAAATCTTCATCTCTGAATCTAAATGGGGCCCTTCTTTGTCCTCTCATGGTAGTGGATGTTATTGGCGGCCCCATGGACCCCCTCAATACTCGAGGACTATCTGTGCTTTGGAACGTACGGGGCAGAGCTGAATGTGGCTCCATCTGGGAAAGGGGTCTCCTGTTGCCTTTGTTGGTTCTTCCAGAAATGTACTCATTTAGCATCAGCTGAGAGCACGGGACTAAGTTTCTTCTGTCTCTAACTGGTCTCTTTAGCGTAGTGTCATTTGCCCACATTGGGCCTACTGGATCTGCATTGAGAAAAAATAAGTTTACTATTTTTAGTGTAGGCACTCCTGGACTGAAAGACTTCTAACACCAAAGGTGAGAGTCTCTTAAGGCAACAAACAAGAACTGGATTTGAAACTGTGTTGTCCAAATGGCTGGGATTCTAAGAGACACTTCAGTATAGTCTACGTAATTTTTTTTTACTTGTTTTTTTAATTGAGATGTTAATGAAAGTTTAATGATAACTTGGATTTCCATTCATACATTGTTGCACATTTTCCTCCCTGCCTACCCCCACACCCAGTTCGCTTTTCTCTTTGGAAAAAAAATTCTTTCATTATTGTACAATTCCCTACCCCCCACCCCAGCCCACTTTACTATGCAGCTCTTACTCTGAACTGTTGTCATGCAAATAATAACTAATCATCTATTCTTTTTAAACAGTTCTACATAATTTTTACTGCTTCTAACTTCTTTGTATCCCTGTGTGGTTTAGGGTGGCCCTGGGGAAATTTGAGGTGACTTTAAGGATATTGATTATTTCTCTGGAATCCCCACTCAGACTGGTCCAGTCTCAGGCCAGTGAGAGCTGGTAAACAGTTTGGGATCACCAGTGGGTAAATCTATCCCTAACCACTGGTTTTCACTCTACTACTTATTAGCCAGGAAAATGAGCACCCCAGGAATGACTCCTAAAAAGACCGCCAGTGTTTTCGCATCCAAATTCATTCCCTATACGTTTATGACACCACTGCTACACACACAGCTTTAGAAAAGATTTAAGAAAAGCTCAGTCATCAGACATTAGAGAGAAGGTCGTGAAGCTAACGAGCAAGGACATGAACCATTTTGTTCATTGTTATCATTTAGTGCAAATGAAAATGCTTAATCCCTCATGCAATCATTACCTCTTCTTCCTCACTAACCCACTGTCATTAAGTTGATTATGACTCGCAGTGACTCAACAGGACAGAAAAGAACTGTCCCACGGGGTTTCCAAGGCTGTAAATCTTTAAAGAAGCTCACTGTTCCAGTGAAACAGCTGGTGGTCGCGAACTGCTGAACTTGGTAGTTGTTATTGTTGTATACCTTTGAGTCAGAACTGACGCACAGCTAACCTTCCAGGGGGTTTTCGGAGACAGTAAATTTCATGGGAGGAGACTGTCCATCCTTCTCCCTCAAAGCAGCTGGTAGATTTGAACTGTCTGCCTTCAGGTTGGCAGTGCAACTCCCTACCACAGAGCCACCTAAGCTCCCTGGATCTTAGTTAGCAGGCAAGCTCTCAACCACAGCACCAAAGCGACCTTCTTTGTCACAAGCTCCTGGTCAATTTGTAACATCTGGTTATAACACACTATGCTCCACTCCTGTTGTTGTCTGTGCACTGCAGAGTCAGGGCTGACCCGTAGCTGACCCGCCAGCGGGTTTTCAGAGGCAGTTAATCACAAGGGAGGAGAATGCCTATCCTTCTCCTGTGGAGCAGCTGGTGGCCTTGAACCACATGCCTTTGGGATTACAGTACAACTTCTTGCCACTAAGCCACCAGAGCTCCCTATGTAATCTAAAATAGGAGAAGACGTAGAGAGAAGAAGAAAATATTCAAGTGAGTAGAGAGGAATCTCCCACAATTGGTGAAACCACTTGCTCAAAAGGGAGATCTTCTGGCCTAGTGGTAGGAAGTGGTGCTGCAATCCCAAAGGCAAGTGGTTTGAATCCACCAGCTGCTCCATGGAAGCAGGATGGACAAACTCCTTCACTGCTATTTCCTGCCTCTGAAAACCTGCTGGAGAATCAGCTGGGGTTGGTTTTGACTCCATGACACAGAAAAACACAACTTGCTCAAAACTGCATAGCATCCATGATTTAGGTCTCACAACCCAAGGAAATAGATGGCACTGTTGTTATTGTTGTGTGCTGTTGAGTCAACTACTATAGCAACCTGATGCACAATAGCTCTGACCCCTGCTCTATCCTCAGCCTCACTGCCTCTGACACATCTACCACCCCAGTTATTGTGCGAATCCACCTCATGCAGCGTTTTCCTCTCCTGCGCTGTCCCTCGACCCTTCTCCAAAGACTGATACCCTCATAGCTACATGTCCAAAGTATGTAAGACAGAGTCTCAAAATCCTTGCCTCCAAGGAGGAACTTGGTTTCACCCTCCAGGACAGACCTGTTTGTCCTCTTGATGGTCCATGGTATGTTCAATTCCATTCAAAGGCATAAATTCTTCTGTCTTTGTCATTGTTTAGCTCTTTGATGTATAGCAAATAACTACAAAGACCATGGCGTGGATCAGGAGCAACTTAGTCTCTAGATTTCTAGATTGACAACCTTGCTCTTCAGCACTCTGGAGAGGGCCCTGACAGCAGATTTTTCTAATGCAATTAATCTTTTGATTTCTTCACTGCTGGTGCCAAGAGTGTTAATTGTGGAAGTGAGCAAGCTGAAATTGGTAACAATCTCAATCTCCTCTCCATATATCACGGTGCTAGCAATGGGCCCAGTAGTGAGAATCTTTGCTTTCTTAATGTTGAGCTTTAATCCATTTTGCAAACTACAGTCCTTGATCCTCTGCAGCAAATGCTTCAGGATCTCCTCAGTTTTAGCTAAGATAAGGCTGTATCATTTCCATAATACAGGTTGTTGATGAGTCTTCCTCCAATCCTGATGCCACATTCCTCCTCATAAAGTCCAGCCTTTTGAATTATCTGTTCTGCATATATATTGAAAAGATATGGAGACAGGACACATACCTGGCATACTCCTTTTCTGGTTTTGAACCATGCAGTGTTTCCTTGCTCTGTTCTGATGACTGTCTCCTGGTCCAAGTACAGGTTTTGCATGAGTACAATCAGGTGTTCTAGGATTCCCACCCTTCTCAAGGTTAGACACAATTTGCGGTCCACACAGTCAAATGCCTTTGCATAGTCAATGAAACACAGATAGACATCCCTCTTGTACTTTCTTCTTTCAGCCAAGATCCATCTGATATTGGTGATAATGTTACTAGTGTCATGATCTCTTTTAAACCCTGCTTGTATTTCCGGTAGTTCTCTGTCAATGTACTGTTACAGTTGATTTTGGATAATCTTCAGCAGGATTTTGCCTGCATGTGATATTAGTGATATAATTCTATAATTTCTATACTCTGTTTAGATCACTTTTTAAAAAAAAAATAGGAGTAAATATGGATCTCATCCAGTCAGTTGGCCAAGTGTTTGTCCTCCAGATTTCTTGGTGAGCACTTCAGGGCTGCATCTGTTTGTTGAACTATGTCAATTGATATTCCATCAATTCCTGGGGTCTTGTTTTTTGCCAATTCCTTCAGTGCAACTTGAGCTTCCTCCATCATCATTGCCTCTTAAACATATGTTGTTTCATGAACTACTTCTGTGTCAGCCAGTTCTTTTTGTTACAGTGACTTTGTGTACTCCTTCCATCGTCTTTTGCTGCTTTCTGGACCATTCAATATTCTGCCCATAGTATCCTTAAGTATTGCAACTCATACCGTATTATAACTGATGGAATCAAAGTTTAGGGAGGTCAAGTAACTTGTCCAAGATCATATTTCTAGTAAGTGATGGAGTGAACATAGGATCACAGGCCTGCTTCAGACTAGAATACTTTTAATCACTACCCTGCAAGATTAGTGAAACGGAATCTCCAATTTCCTTGTGAAAAATAAAAATACATCTAATTCACAATGTGTATGTGTGTATGTGTGTGTGTATGTGCATGTGCATGTGTATGTGTGTGTTATTACTGAAGGTCTTTCTCACCTTCTCAATGTGGATAAAACCCAGAAGTAGTACTTCTCTGATTCCACTTGCCTTTACTCGCTCCTGACATCTGCCTTCCTCTTCCCTCTGCTGTTCTTCCAAGTCTGTTGAGGCTCTGCTGTCCTTTGTCATTGTGCTTCTAAAGCAGTTTGCCTTTGGAGTGGACAGGACTCCATGGGGCCTGGGAAGGTCTGTGTGCAAACCACTCAGGCTGGTGAAGTGTAAACCCTCCGAGTGTCTGGCTCAGCAAAGGGCCGGGTCAATCCCGACTCGCAGTAATGAGGTGCCTCGTGGGGGAGCCCTGCATGAATCTCTAATGTCCTAATACTCTGTAAGCCTCTTTTATTGTTAACTGCATGGGACACTCAGAGACACAGTGTGAATCTTTACTCATCAGCTCTTCTATAAATCACAGAAGCTCTCCTACCAGGCACCTTATGGGTTTTATAACTCACAGGAAGAGATGTATCAGCAGTTCAAGGATGCTCGGAGCACATGGCTGTGCATGTACACGGGGAAAGCTAGGGTGCCCCCTCCCCTGGAGTGGGCTGGCCCACATTTTGAAGAAACAATGTCTCCTTGGGATAAATTGAATTCTCCTTTCTTTTTTCCTGAGAGAGAAAAATGAGAATGGAGGAGTTGGAAGCTCTGGTTGACACCTTTTTGTTTTGAATTTGATAACTGGTCTCAAAGACTAGAGAGTAGTCTAGCTGGAGACTGGACCTTCTGGTCATTCACTGAACACATGCTATCACCACCCCTCACTGGGTGGTGTAGAGCTGCCTTATTCCTCCAAGCCAAGTTCATCCAACCTTGTGCCCATGCAAACTGGAGTCATGTAAGAGGCAAAAGAACCAGCTGAGGCTGCAAACGGAAACTAGAAACCCAGCAGAAATCAGATGTTCATGTCACAGATGCCACTGACCATCATCAAGTGACACTGGCCCTCTGGGGCAGGAAAAGGGGCAGGCTCTTGCTGCAGCTCCTGCAGATGGCCAAAGGTCTCAGGACACAAGTCCCCACCCTTCTTGTCATCAGAGCTGTCATCCTCCTACAACATTCTGTCAGAGCCTCCGGTGTGTGTGTTCCTAAAGGTGACAGACTGTGTTATTCTATGTTTATGCTCCTCCATCCCTATTTCTTGTGTCTATTGAATAGGGAGCCGATTTCAGTATCTCTAGGGCTGGGAAAAAACACTCTAGTTGATACACCTGGGACATGTTATTCCTGGAGCAGGCTTAAGGATGCTGACTGCCTGCTGAGGCCCTGCCCAGGGCTGGAAAGCCCACCACCGCCTGGGGATTTGGGTGCAGAAATGAAGCAGAGCAAGCAGCCATCTGTGCTGAGTCTCTGGGTTTTACTCTGCACTTTGTTATGTGTTTGAACAAGAATTTCCTGCATTCCAAGATGCATTTACTTTTAGCTTTTCTGCTCTGTCTAATCATAAAAGTACCCTAGGCACATTGGCAAGAGGTTGGCAAGAGGTGGGGTAGGGGAGGGTGTCAGTCCCTGGAAAAGAACAAGCATCACGCTTGAAAAGGTGGAGGGTCAGAGAAGGAAAGGAAGATGCACAATAAGATGGGCCGGTTGAGACAGTAACCACAGCAATGGACAATGACAATTGTGGGGTTTGTGAGAATGGCACAAGGGATAGATCTGTTGTACACAGGGTCCCCATAAACTGGAGTTGACTCGAGGCATCTAACAACAACAACAATGCTCACTTTAGAACATTTGGAGATGAGGATAAAGAAGAAAATAAAAGTCACACACAATAAAAACTCAAATGACCATTACTATTGTTTTGGAATTTAGGGGTAAATTGAAAACTCAAGATAACTATTTTCATCCTGCAGTTGCACTTTGGCTCAGCATTTATAAGTGAATCAAATGTCTTAAGGTGGAGTATACATGTTGGGGTCAACCAGAGGCCCTACCACCACCATTGTGTATTACATCTGTCATACCTGCCCGTTCTCTAAGGGCCTCTGCATTGTGTCTTTTATCTTAAGATAAAGGTTATATAACAACTCTTACCTGGAGATACAGTTCTTCTAAAAATAAAATTGAGATATCTGTGTACAAATAAAACAACCTTATTATCTTGTTTTATTTCCTTAAACTTCTTACTATGAGCATTACCTTGTTGTTGTTATGTGCCTTCAAATCACTTGAGACTTATGGTTACCCTATGTACAATATCTCTGAACACTGATCTATCTTGAGCCAATTTAATAATCTTTGACATGCCTACTCCCATTATCTCAGTCACTGAGTCAACTCATCTCATCCAGAGTCTTCCTCTCTTGCATTGTCCCTCCACCCTTTCAAGCAAGGTGTCCTTCTCCAAGAATTGGTCCCTTCTGGTGACATGCCCAAAGTATGACAGATGGAGCTTCAAAATCCTTGACTCCAAGGAGCAGCCTGGTTTCAAACTCTCCAAGATGAACCTGTTTGTTCTCTTAGCAGTCCATGGTATGTTCAAGACTCTTTTCCAGCACCACAACTCAAAGGTATCCATTCTTCTTCTATCATCTTTGGTAATTGTCCAGCTTTCTGATGCATAGCAAATAATTGCTAAGACCATGGCTTGGATCAGGCACATCTTTGTCTCTAGACTGACCTTATTGCTTTTCAGTACTCTAGAGAACTCCCTGAGAGTAGACTTTCCCAAAGCAATTAATCTTTTAATTTCCTGGCTGCTGGTACCAAGAGTGATGATTGTAGAATCACGCAAACTGAAGCTATTAACCATCTTAATCTCTTCACCATCTATCATGGTGCTGGAAATTGGCCCATTGGTGAGAATCTTTGTTTTCTTGATGTTGAACTTCAATCCATATTGAAGGCTACAGTCTTTGACCCTCTGCAGAAAATGTCTCAGGTCCTCTTCAGTTTCAACCAGCAAGGTTATGACATCTGCATAATGCAGGTTGTTGATGAGTCTTCCTCCAATCTTGATGCCACATTCCTCCTCCTAAAGTCCAGCCTCCCAGATGATCCATTCTGCATATAGATTGAAAAAAGTATGGGGATAGGATACATCACTGGTGTACACCTTTCCTGATCATGACTTCCTTGTTCTGACAATTGCCCCCTGGTCCAAGCTTAGGTTCTTCATGAGCACAATCAAGAGTTCTGGGATTCCCATTCTTCTCAAGGTTAGTCACAATTTGTTGTGATCCACCCAGTCAAATGCCTTTGCAGAGACAATGAAACACAGACCATCTGGATGGTCAATGACAAAGTTATAAGAAGGATGTTTTCATATCTTCCTAGCACATTGAAATTTGTTTGAAAATAACTTGGCAACATGAGTTAAAATCTTTTGAACTTTGGAAAGTTCTAAACTTCAGAAATTTCATCCTTTTTGATCCAGCCATTTCTACAAATTTGTTTTAAAAAAATAAGACATGTAGGACAAGATTGAATAGCCAAGGATATTTATGACACAATGTAGTTTAACACAACCCGAATGCCCAACAATAGGGGGGAAAGCTAGATAAATTATGATCCATGATCCAGACCATGGTCTTTGCAATTACTTGTTACGCTTCAGAGAGTTGGACAATGACTAAGGATGACATAAGAATTGATGCCTTTGAATTGTTGTGCTGGAGAAGAGTCTTGAACATACCATGGACTGCCAAGAAAACAATTAAGTCTGTCTTAGAGAGGGTGAAACCAAGTTTCTCCATGGAGATGAGGATTTTGAAGCTCTGTCTCACATACTTTGGGCACATGGCCAGGAAAGACTGGTCCATAGGGAAGGACATCATACTCGGAAGGGTGGAGAGACAGCGCAGGAGAGGAGAACCTTGGATGAAATTAATTGATACAGTAACTGGGGCAATGGGGGTTGGTGTGTTGGAATTAGTAAGACTGGCTCAGGACAGGGCAGAATACAGACCTGTTGTACATAGGGTGACTTTAAGTCACAGGTGACTTGATGGCACAACCCAAGTGCCCATCAACAAATGAATGAAGCTGTGGTATAGTCACACAATGGAATATTACGCAGCACTGAAAAACAAGGAGCTCATGAAATATTATACAAAATGGGTGGCCCTCGAGGCCATTATTCTGAGTGAAATATCTCAGTCACAAAAGGACAAATATTGTGTAGGGCCATTGTTATAAAATGAGAGTGATACTGGGATGGGTAGGAATCTAAGAAAATGGGATGAAGGAGAGAACGGTTTAAAAGGAATATAGGATTAGGAATTATTTTCATGATAAGATCACAGATAAAGAAATGCATAGTAAAGTGGACTGTGGACTTGGGGGGGCATTGTACAAAAATGGAAGAAATTTTTTTTCTTTTCACAGATAAAAATGAACTGGGGAGAGGGCTGGGAAGGGAGGAAAATGTACAACAATGAATGAATGGGGAAAAATTAAATGGAAAGAATATGCTGTAAAAAATATATATGTAGAAGGGAGCTCTGGTGGCCTAGTGGCAAGAAGTTGCACTGCAATCCCAGAGGTACACGGTTCGAATCCACCAGATCCTCTGCTGAAGAAGAAGGGCAATTTCCTCCTGCGCCTGCCAGATCCAATTTGACGGTACATACAAAACAATAAATTTAAAAAAATATATATGTTGCATTTAAAAAATCATAAATAAAAAAATGCAAAAAAGCCTTGTCAACCTATGTGGCAGTCCTACTTTGTCTTATATAAGATCACTGAATTGGAATCAACAGGAGTGGGCTGGGCTTGTTTTGAATTATTGGCATTAAAATATTAAAAATTTTAAATTATTAAATTTTAAGTATTAAAATAGTGAAAACGTTGTTTTTAAAACTATAGCAAACTTAGTAGGACATGAGTAGTATCTCATGTAAATTTATACTTATTATTAATAAAGTTGACATTTCCCCCAAATATTTGTCAACTGAATCCCTTCTTCTGTAAAATTGTCCATTACACCCCTTTCCTATTTTTCTACTAGGTATTTGCAATTTTCTTCTTGATCTGTAAGAGGTTTCTACATATTATTTGTCACACCTGCTTTAAATCTCCCTCTGCCATGATTAAAATACCTGACTCCTACTCTATGGAAACCACTCCCAAATATGAGAGAAAAAAAAAAACTAGTCAGAGTTTGGTAAGGAAATAACTTGTGGATAAAGGAAGCCCTGGAGATGGTGGAAAATTTGGACAAATCCTAAGAGTATTCCAGGGTAATGGGAGATGTCTTCTGGGTGAATAAGGAGGATTAGATGAGACCTGTGGGCCCAGGGACTTCTCATGCCGAGGGACCTCACTATCCAAATGAGAATTCCTCAAGGGTTGTTGGGGAGATGGCTGGGAAGAAACTAACAGTGGCTGAGTAGCTGGTGCTGGACTGTCCGTGATTCCACTTAGTTATTTTAACAATGTCGTCACACAGATATCATTATCCTCATTTTAAGATGGGGGCAACTACTTGACTACCTACTTTTCCACCATCACCAGGAGAAGGAATTAGAACTGAAGTCAGGGTTCATAACCTTTCTGACTAGAAAAAAAACCCCAAAAACAAAACAAACACACAAAAACAACAAAACAAAACAATCTGCTATCAAGGGAGTTCCACCTCACAGTGACACTCTGTTGGGCTGTAAATCTTTACGGGGATAAGACGATGGCAGCCCAGAGTGCACAACACTGCATTTACCAGAGCTGCTCTTGACAGGAGCCGTTAGAGAACGGGGGCCACGGCGGGTGTCTAGTCGCTACAGATTTAAAAATGCTCTAATTGGCCCTAAATGCCAAGCCAACTAAATTCTACCATGTTCTCCTATGTAAATATCTACTCTATCTGTTTCTTATTTTAAAATAAAAGCTGCTATGTTCATTTGGTAACAAGTGTGATACTCAGTGATTTCCTTCAGAAGAGAGAACAAGTCTATGCTGGGGTATATAAAAGCATCACTTTCCTTGAGTCCTGAAGGGAACTCCTCAGGGTCTTGTTCCCCTACCCCAGGGGAGGGAAACATGGTTAGCAGAGCAGCATGGACTATGATGAACAGGAAGGCTTTCAAAAGGGGTATCCATTGTTTTGAAAGAAAACATATATTTGTTTTGATATTATTTCTTGTCTATGAAGATCTCTGCTGCTCAGGAACATCTATTTTCCCCTCTGGGCAACAGAGGAAACTGTGGCCAGGTGAGACCTCTCCCATAGCTGTCTCTTCACGTCCTCCATGCCACCCACCACCGAGTGTTCAAATACTCTCTTTGGAGGACACCCCCCTCCCCAACGTTTACTCAAATCTGCACACTGCTGTACTGATGCTGGGATGAGAGAGAAAAACAAACTTCTGGTGTGTGTTGTTGTTGTTTTCTTAATTAGTCTTTCTCCCCCACCCCCACTTTTTTCCACTACATGAGAAGATGGTATTTATTAGATTTGAACGTTTCATCCAAATTATTTATGATCAGATTAGATCAGCTCAGGTATACAGGAGAAAAGGTATCCAAATACAGTGCCAAAGTTTCAAATCTCACCTATTATTCACCCTCTTTATCTTAATCTACTTTTGAAGCACTTGCTGCAGAGGGTCAAGAACTGCAGCCTCCAATATGGATTGAGGCTCAATGTCAAGAAGACAAAGATTCTCACCACTGGACCAATTGGCAGCATCAGGATGGATGGTGAAGAGATTGAGATTGTTCACAGCTTCAGTTTGCTTTGCTCCACAGTCAACACTCTCGGCACCAGTAGCCAGGAAATTAGAAGATGTATTGCCATGGGAAAGTCTGCTGTTAGGGGCCTCTCCAAAGTACTGAAGAGCAATGGTGTCTCCTTGGAGATTAAGGTGCGTCTGATACAGGCCATGGTCTTTGCTATCATCTGTTATGCATCAGAGAGTTGGACAATGACTAAGGAGGATAGAAGGAGAATTGATGCCTTTGAGTTGTGGTGCTGGAGAAGAGTATTGAGAGTACCATGGACTGCAAGGAAAACAAACAGATTCATCCTGGAAAGGGTCAAACTGGGCTGCTCCTTGGAGGCAAGGATTCTAAGGCTCCGTCTAACATACTTTGGACATGTTGCAAAGAGGGACAGATCCTTGGAGAGGGACATCATGCTTGGTAGGGTGGAGGGACAGTGCAGAAGGGGAAGGCCCACTATGAGGTGGATTGATTCAGTGACTGGGGTAATGGGGATGGGTGTATTGGAGACGGTGTGATTGGCACAGGACAGAGCAGAGTTTAGGGATGTTGTACATAGGGTTGCTATGAGTCACAAGCGACTCGACGGCACACAACAACAACAACAACTTTTTACAAGAGGTATTTCTTTCAATTTAACAGTATGAAATAGTAATATTTGTCTTAACACTCACATACTATTTTTTTGTTGTTTTTGTAACAGCACTGTGGAAATAGTAGTGTTATGGAGCCTTAAGACAAGAGAAGGGTCCCCAAAGTTTAAATAGGAAATGAAAGTCAGATCTGGTAATAGATCCCAAATCAGGGAAAACAGTTTGGGCAGAAAAGGTCAGAAAACTAAGCAAAATGACTGTGTAACACAGGCCAGAATTTAGGAGAACCCCGTACACAATAGGTATTTAGAGCCCAAATGTGTATACTGATGAGAATTATAAGGTATCAATACCAAATATGGCCCTAAATTGGACTTACAAGTTTTTGAGAAAAAAAAAAATTGGGAAGTATTGAGCCTTGGCAATGAGAAACCAAGACAAATGATCCATCAGCCTTGTCTTGAAGAAGGAAAATAGGTCAGAGTTTGCTTCTAAACCTTTTAAAGTGTTTCATTTTAAGGCACACTCTTCATGTAAAAGCACACACATAGAAAGCATCAAGTATTCACCAGGTATAAGCAGCAGTCAGGCGTCCTCTCTGAGGACCAAGATGTGTGACCCGCGAATCCTTACCTGCTCCCCTGAGGGGCAACACCTTCATTGGCAGCTGCAATTTCTGTCTGCTGTGGTCTTCAGATGCTCCTGCGCTCTGCATTTCTGGGCTGACTGTCAGTCTCCCCAGGTTTGGCCTCCTCTTCCTTGATAAAATCTGGGGTGCCTGGGCAGCTGGAAGGTGCAAAATCTTTTCAATAACTCATTTTTACAGGGAAACATCTTCTCTACAAAGACTGCTCAAAGGGCCCAGCAAAGGAGGCAGCTGAGAGAATGAATGAATTGTCCTTGGAGTCAGAGAAGAGCTGGATACAAAGCTGGCTGAGCTGGAGCAAATGGTTTCGCCTCTGGAAGCCTCAGGTTCTCATCTGTTACATGGAAATAATGGTGCCTACTTCACAGGGATGATGGGAGGGCTGTGCCCATAAAGCACTGGGCAATAGGGTGGTCACAGGACTGCTTTTGTCATGAGTATGACATCTCACTAGAGAGAGAGTCTGCAAGAGTCCTTTCTTTTGCTAAGAAGTCTCTAGTTTTTAGCCCATAGTGTTGGGATGGGTCTGTTTGTGATACTGTCTAAAGTCCTCTACAGCTCAGATTCACAGTCCTGCTCCCCCTACAGAGCTCATCCAAGTTTGAGTCACAACATAGTTTGGATCTGTTGATGTCCAAAGGTCCTTTATTAACAACTAACATGGTCTGAGAGAACAGTCCCAAGCACTGGGGACCATACAACTTCTTGCCAAGATGCTATCCACAACCATGCTGAGATGATTCACTCAGAGGACAACAGCTGAAGAGCTACTGTGGATTGTGCCCCTAATGATTAATAATTTTTTTGCACAATTTGTATTAGGTTGATAATTAGGTGGTGGTTGTTGTGTACGATGGAGTCAGAACTGACCCACAGCTGACCCTTCAGCGGGTTTTCAGAGGCAGTTAATCTCACAGGAGGAGATTGCCATCCTTCTCCTGTGCAGCAGCTGGTGGATTTGAACCACTTTCCTGTGGGGTTGCAGCACAGATTCTTACCATTAGGCCACCAGAGTGAATTAGGTTAATTATATTTAACCAGGTATGTAATCAGGTTGCTAATGAACAATATCAAGTTTCTTCTTCACATGTATTAAGTGGGAGTATCCAAGAGTGTGGAGAAAGAGTTTCCATCAAATCCACACATTGCCACACAAATTCTGGGTTCACAAGCAGTGAATTTGTGACTGTCTGGACCCCAAGAGCATGTGCCTGACTCAACTCTTTTGGAATGAGTTTATAAAGTTCACAAATAGATGCAATCAAGAGGCAACACGGGTAAATCTGGGAAGGATTTTTGTTATGTATTGGAAAGTCACCATTCTTGGCACGAGGAGACAACTAGATTTATGTCCCAGAGTGAAAGTTGTCACTGTATAAATGATTTCTACTCAAGTTCAAGAAAGGGGTAAAAGTTCTACTTGGCATCTCAGGAAACATAATAGAACGATTATGCACCATGTACTTCTCTTGATAGACCCCAGGGAAAGATTCAGCACAACTCCACTCCTTGCCATCAAATTGGAACTGACTCATAGCGGGCCTTCCAGTGGGAAGTACTTAAGAGGTGATTGCCCAATTTTTCACCCATGTAGAAGTTGGTGAATTTGAACCTCTAGAGAGGCATGGCCTCTGAGTTAGCTGTGCAATTCTAAGACTATGACATCAGGATTAGTTTTACAGGAAATTTACAAAGACTATGGGAATGGCAGTGTGTTAGCCCTACCTTAAGGCAAGTTGGTAGAACCCATTGAAGTTACGCGTGTGACTAGCCAAGAAGAGAGGGGAGTGAAGTTCTTTAGGAAATGAGGAAATAAGCTTTGGAGGGTACAGGGTGGTGGTTAGACATGAATCCTCTGACTGAACCTGAGAGAAGAATGAGAGAGCAGATCAAGTACTTTTTATGAAGAGATAAATCACTCTCTCAGGACCAAGAATTTTATTCCTCAAATATCCTTCCCATCTGACACATGGAAAAACTTCCTGATGCTATTTCCAACTCTCTAGTTCTAACTGCCTGTCTCTTTTACTATGGCTGGAAGAGGAGAAAGGAAAAGGATTCTGACTTGTTCGGGATGACACACGGGCAGGATAAAACATGGGGTTGGATTAGGGCTCTGGTCAAATCTGGGACCCAAGTCAAGATCTGGACCAGAAGTCCTGGTTAAAATGATTGCACTTTGATTCCCAGGAAGACTCTTGTTAGGTGCTGCTGAGCAGTTAACCTATGATGTGAATTGTGCCCTATGCTGTGTCATCCTCACTCACCATCTGATACACTTGAGCCCACTGCTGCAGTCACCTTGTCAACCCACCTCACTGAGAGTCTTCCTTTCTTTCTCCATCTTTCTAATCACCATACGCCTTTTCAAGAAATAGCCTCTCCTAGCAACACATCCAAAGAATGATACATGAAGCTTTACCATCCTTGCCTCCAATGAAGACTCTGGCTGTACTTTTTCTAAGACAGACTTTTTCATTCTTTCATTCAGCACATGGGGTATTCAGCAATCTTCTCCAACACCACTCAAAGGCATCCATTCTTCTTCTTCTGTCATGTTATTCTTTGTCAAGCTTTCAGATGCATAGCAAGTGACTGAAAAGACTGTGGCTTGAATCAGACACGTCTTAGTCATAACAAACAGTATTGCTCTGCAGTATTTTGGAGAGGTCCCTGAAAGCAACCTTGCCCAATCCCATGTCTTCTGATCTCCTGACTGCTCTGGTACCAAGGATTGATTGTAGATCCTAGTAAGATAAAACCATTAACAGTTTCATTCCCTCTCCATCTATCATGATGTTACATATTGGCCCTGTGGTAAGAACCTTTGTCTTCTTGATGTTGAAATGCAATCTACATTGAAGGCTGTAACTTTTAATCTTCTGCAACAAATGCTTCAAGTTCTCCTCACTTTCAGCAAGCAAGACTGTACCATCTGCATAGTGTGGGTTGTTGATGAGTCTTCCCCTGATTCTGATGCCACTTATTTTTCATAGAGTCCTGGTTCCATGGATTATTTGTTCAGCATACAGTTTGAATAGGTATGGAGAAAAGACACAACCCTGGTGCACATCCTTTCTGATTCTAATTCCCTTGTTCCATTTGTACAACAGCTTCTTGATCTAAGTATAGATTTTATATGAGCACAATTAAATGTTCTGTACATTTTTCATAATGCCATAATTGTTACCCATGGTGGACAGAGTTTAGTAGAACTACCAGATTAAGACAGGCTTGGCAGCAGGATTGGCATCCACTTCCTAAACAGGCCTTGGAAACTCTAGGAACATTAGAGAAACAGCGATACAGAACAGGGTTTAGATCTTTTGTTCATTGAGTCGCTATGAGTTGTACTCGACTCAACACTTAACGACCACAACAACATTGTTCATAGTCTTGCCTACCTCAGCTCGCCTACATACCTTCATGGGGAGCAATCTTTCCCCACAGAGAACCTTTCTTCTAGTCTGTACCAGCCAGAGGACTGTTTTTAGTTTTGTCCACCAAGTTGTCTCTCACTCTACTTTGGCTAGAACCTTTACTATCATCATTCATATGGTCTTTATAGTGGTCAAAGGCCCTAAAATTTCAAAATGTGTATCTGTCCTATGTCTCCAGCTAGAATATAGACTTAAATATGGGAAAATCTGAAACCCAGTGTGAGTTCTTCACAATATGTAGCATTGTGCAAGCCAAACATTAATTGCCCTGTGACATATTGGAAGGTTTTGAGAACTTGCATTCATCTGAAACTATGAATAATTCCAAAACTAAAGCAATTCTTTTGTTGTACAGCGCAGGAGAGGAAGGCCCTCTATGAGGTGGATTGATTCAGTGACTGGAATAATTGGGATGGGAGTGTCAGAGACAGTGCGATTGGCACAGGACAGAGCGGAGTTCAGGGCCGTTGTACATAGGGTCGCTATGAGTTGCAGGCGACTCGACGGCACATAACAACACCAACAACAATATATATTTTAAAAATCCAAGATGGATTAAGAGATTCTTTTATTTGCTTTCTTGTTAAAAAGCTGCTCTTTTTCCAAGGCATCAGACCTCTTAAATTATTTCCAAATTAATTTCTATTTCTTCTCTGATCTAATTTCTGCAAACTAAAGCAACAAAAGCAAAGGACCAAGATTGTTTTACCAGAGTCTGAGAGTGATTAAATCACTATTATTGTACAGGCAGGATTCTCCAAGCTTAGGCAGGGTGAATCTCAGTTTCTGTAACTGTAAAATGGGAATATTGAGTCTTACCTTTCTATGTTACTGCAGAGGTTAGCAATAACACACCTAAATGGTCCAACTGGTATCTGGTACATATTAACTACTAAAAAGGGGCAATTACTGCTTTAAACAACATTGGGATAAAAATAGTAATAACAACAACAACAACAAAAAGTCTGAAGTGATTCTTATGAGAGAAGTGAATTTGTCCAGAAACTGACTGTTACATAGTCCTCACAAGTGGAGAACAACTTTTTTCAGCAGGCTTCATTCCTCTGTAGTTCTTGTTGAGTCTCTCTTTCATCTCCCTTTAGTTGAAATCCAAAAGGCAAATAGCAACCCTTTTTATTATAATTTGTTCAACAAATACCTGCATGCCTTTGCTATGCAATAATTTGAGGGTTCACAAAGATGAGTAAGACGTTTTTGTCCTGACCTTAAACATTATAATCTAATTTGGTTTCACGGTTGACTTCTTGCCTGTGCTAACCTCTAAATTCTATGGAAAGTAAACTCTTGCGAAATATTCTTTATTCTCCACCTGCAATCTCATTAGCCAATAAGGTGTCCCTACACTGCATAGCTTGTACGTCTCTATGTATCTGCATTTAAACCTTTTCACCATACAATTTCTATGCCAAATTCATCACCCACACTCCAAAATGAACCAAACTCCAGACCTTTGACATCTTCTTTAGCGAGGTCTTCACCATGGCATGTTCCAACAATCTCCAGAAAGGCCAAGATAAAATAGAACTTCCTCTTTCAGTAACAGGACAACCTATCTGCTTCACAGAAAGGGGTGACTTGTGCTCAAGAATCTCATTGCCAGGTAACTCAACATTCGGAAGAGCGATTAGTACCTTCTGAGAAGACTTGGTTTGCTTAGTCTTTGGGTGGCACAATCAATTACTCTATAGACCAAAATGTTGGCAGTTCGAATCCATACAAAGGTACTCTGGGGAACGGTCACAGCCCTCCAAATCCTATGGAACAGTTTCATTCTATGCACAAGTAGCTTCCATGCATTGTCAACGGCAACTGGTTTTTATTTTTTGTTGATTTTCTTTGGGCAACATAAAATCCATGCCTTCTTCCAGTATCTGAGGCCACCAGCAAAGAAGGAACCAAACAGTGGCTTAGATAAAAAAGAATCTGCTTCAAATCCACTTGACAATGCTGAGATTATGACTGACCATACAGCTATTAATTTGACCAAGGGCAAGGTAGACATATTTATGTAAAACACCAGACCCTGTCAGTGTGACAATGAAAGAGGTCCATCTAACTGTCCATGTTAATGTCCTTCACCTAAATGTAGTTCAATTCCTCACCTTACCAGTCTTTCTTTCTCTCTCTCCCTACCCCCTTTTTCTCACTAACATGCAGAGTTCTTGATAAGCAAGTAGAAAAAAAGAGGAAAAGAAAATGCCTGAACCTCTACCTCCCTCTCATGCCACTAGATCCGGTGTGCTTAGGAGGTGCCATCAATCTTCCATCTAAGACATGTCTTTTGAGAGAGATGTATTGCTTCGTTTGGACCGTGGGAAGAATTAAAGCTTAATCGCAAGGACTGATGTTGCCTTGGTGTAATAGGCAGCACAAATAACAGGCCATGTCGATCTGCTTATTTGAGTGTGCTGGAAATGTTTGTTGTCTCACATACCCAGAGGAGATCTTAATTGAAGCATAATTACGTACCATAAATATGTTTTAGTTTGGAACCCAGGAGGTGGGTGGGATTTTTGATTTTAGGAAATGTAGTCCTAATAAGTAGGCAGAGAAAGGAATGTAAACATCCATGGAGCCTTTCACTCCTCCCTCCTCTGGGTGGTTCTGGATGGGTTTTCAGTTCCAGTGAGCGCTTTCAGAATGACCTACCCCTGGCACCCCCCTAGCGGGCGACCCTCTGGGTCCATATTCACACAGCCAAGGGTATGATCACACACAAGCCTGGCCTGATACTGACAGGCTTGTTCCCAAGTGTGCCAGACACAGTAGTTAAGAAATCAAATGAGTCTCAAGAGCTGATGGGATTTTATTGGCCGTTCACTCCTTTTGCGTTAGAAGGTAGAACTTGAGTGAAGTAGTGGTAGCTGTCTCGTCTTCCTGCTTCCCTGTACACCACACCTCCTGGTTCCGTGCATGATATCACCCTCTGGTTGCCCTCCCTTCCACTCCCCTGCTGAAAGCCTGGGGTCCCTTTCTCCCTGGCTCTCCTGCTTACCATACAAGGTAAATCTTACTGGGCCTTCTGGGGCCAGGCAGGCACAGCACAGGGGTCTCTGTAGGAGTGGGGCTAGAGACGGGGAAGTAGCACAGGGCTGCTGGGGACCGGGGCACAGGGCCCGGGGTGGAGGGAGGAGGGCAAGTGAAGGAGGGAATGGAAACCAGAGGGAGGGACGGTGGACGGCTCTGAGACGCTCTGGGGATGGGTGGTACTATTGGCAGCAAAAGGCAGCAGTAATCGTTAGGGGGCTGCATGGCAGGGGAGAAAGCAAAGATGGTGCAGTAAGGGGAATATTCAACACAGAACAGGGGGTGCTCGTTGCTGTCACCTGCACAAAAGAAAAAGAGCAATCAGGAAGCAGCACTCATGGTGATAAAGGATGTAAAAAAGTCTGTGAATGAATCAAAACTCAAAAAATTCTGTGGGGGAGTGTGCAGGGGTGGGAGGGCCTCTAGGTGTCACACAACCAGCGGGCCTCGTTACTGTCCAGTAAGCACCTAACCTGGATCTCAAAGTCATTGAGAGAAAATGGAATCACCATCACACCCTCTCTGGTCAGCAGTTCTGGCTCCCCTGAAGGATGCAGGAAAGTTCTTTAACTTCCCAGGGGAATATGCTGGGCTTCTGAGGGAATGTTTTCCATCCTTTATTATCTCCTACAGCCAATCTATTGTAGTATGGTTTTCAATTGGCTTGAACTGGTTTGGTCATGGGCAATGAAGCCAAACTAGAACAGACTCACATTTGTAAAATATATATGCACTGCAATAGGGAGCTCTGGTGGCCTACTGGGAAGAAACTGCATTCCAATTCCAAAGGCACATGGTTCGAATCCACCAGCTCCTCCATGGGAGAAGGATGGGCAATCTCCTCCTGTGCAATTAATTGCCTCTGAAAACCCACTGGAGGATCAGCTATGGGTCAGTTTCAACTTGATGGTACCCAACAACAGCTACAACAACAACTGCAGTAGCAGTTGGAATGAGGGAAAGCCCAGGCTGAAGTTCTGGAAAGGGAGATTTGGAGGTGCTATAGTGAGACTTTTTAGGAGCCTGATGTGGGAGACTGAATTATTGCCAGGACTGTGACAAAAGAATAGAGTATCTGAGTTGGGCACCATTGTTTCTCACTCTTCAGGTAAAGAGATTTGGTTGCTTTGCAACATACATACTTTGTTTCTAGGGAGGTGATTCAATTTCTGGACAAACATCAACCCATAATTTTTCCAGTTCCAATACACCCACCTTTTACCAATTCAGGTCCATTTGGACTTGCAAAGATTTCACTTAGTTAAGACTTCACTTTCTATATTACAGCCTTAGGAGATTGTAATAAAACCTTAATCTTGAACTTTGGCTGCAGAGCAGAAGCTCAGGGTCAAAAAAGAGAGTAGAGAAATGTTGACGGGACAGGGGAAACAGAAAAGCTGAAGCGGGGAAAGGAGGTGGACAGGAGCAGTGGCCAAGTGCAGGCAACGATTCATTCACTAACCTTGACCCTAACAGAGTCAAGTCCACACAGGTCTCATCACGCAGGACAAAGCTCAGCCCCACCACCAGCTTATCTTCTCAACCTGTTTCCTCGTCTGCAAAAGGAAACTGGAATTTCCCCTAGCCTTGTTCTTTCCTAGGTGGTCTTTACAACAGTTGCAAAATGAGCTGTGGGCTTCTGAGAAAGGCAGAATCTCAGCTCTCTAGACCTCTTGAATCAGAGCCTGCAGTTGAATAAACCCCCCGGCTTTTCACATGAACATGAAAGTTTGAGAAGCAAGACTATGAGGCGGGCTGCCAGCCCCCTGTGACGAGGATCCCCTGCAGTGCTTGGGAATAAGGCTGTTGTGCAGTCTTCTCTGTGGGCAGATCTGGGCTGGGAACCAGAGATTCGTATTTTCATTGTACACTGCCCAGGTGATTCTTATCATCTGAGAAGTCTGGGAAATGCTGCAGCTAAAATTGGTTCCAATTCTAAAATTCCACCATTGTAGCCATCCAGTTGAAAATCCTTGCCTATAATAGAGAGGTCTCAGTTTCTTATTTACTTGAATATTCTGTAGCATCTCGTGCTATTATCACTCCTTCCTTCCTTCCTTCAACTTCTCCCTTGGCGCCTGCAGTGGTACTTCTCAGGCCATTTCTCCACAGTAGCCCTTCCCCTTTTTGTCATTAACGGTTCTCAGCATTCCTCTTTGTGCTCCAGCCAGGCTCCCAGGGGAGCGACTCTTGTGGTGTCAACATCTCTTGCTCACTGTGGCCCTTAAATTCCTACAGGCAGCTGGAAGCACCCTGTCCAGCTTCAGACCTGGGTTTCACTACTGTCTCCAGCTGAAATTCCAACTGGCTATCCAGCCTCCTCCTGAAATGTTCAGAGTGGGATACATCCCTTTCGGGCTTTCTCAATCTTAGCAAACACCATCCCTATTATCTCAGTTTTGAGGTCAGAACTCTGGGTCCTCTTTGTTTCTCCTTTTCTGTATCCAAAAGCCACCAAGTCCTTCCAGATATACGTTCTTAAGCATCTCGCAAGCCCATGGCTTCTTCTCTTCTCTGCTCCAAGTCAAGTCCTTGTCATTTTTCCCTGGGTTTACCACAACTGCTGGTTGTCTCGTACCTTCTTTGTGCTTAGTTGCTTTCATTTTTCCAAGAGGCCTCTTCTGCATGCGATAGCTGGAATCAACTTTTAAGACTCCCCATCTGACAGCATCTCTTCTCTTTTTAGATCCGTTAGATGCGGCTCCATCACTTCCACTGTGACATTCAAGGGCCGTGGGTACCTCATCCTTGCCTACCTGGGCCTCATTTCTACAATTCTTAATTTGTACCCTGACCCCAAACCAGAACTTCTTCAACTTGACTGTGCATACAGATAGCCCAGGGAGCGGGTTCAACACGTGGGTTCTGATTCAGGATGTCTGCAGTGGAGCCGGAGGATTTCTAACAGGTTCCCTGGTGACGCTTCTGTTACAAGTCTAGGGACATGTGGAGAAGCAAGAGCCTAAATTGCAGCTCCTAGCGTCTGTCTGTCTGTCTCTCCCTCTTCTTGCTCTTTCTGCCTCTGCACATGCCTTTCCCATGCCTTTGCACACCCAGCACCTACTCCTGGACAAAGCATTCTCATCTTCTTTCACTGGCTAAATGCTGGGAGCCTTAGGCTTCTCCCCTTACTCCCTCTGAGATGGGCTTAGAACTTACCTTGTTCAGCTGTGGAGAGCACTGCTTGTGCTTTCTGGTGTCCTGCCCTCTCACAAGGGGGTGAGTCTTTGGTTTTTTTAAGGAGGTGAGTCCTCTAAGGGCAGATGCTGTTTATTTTGTATCCCCAGCTCCCATTAATTGCTTGCCAATAAGTATGCAGCAAATGAATGCAGGAATGCTTAATGAATGAATGATGGGTGGACTGGGAAACAAATCTATCTTGGCAAGCTTGACCCCGGGATATGATGGTGGTTGAATGTCTCTGTTAACATCCAACAAGACACTAGACAAATGGATGGATTAATGGACAGTCAAATAACTCAAATAATTGACAATCACCTTGCTACCTTTCTTATATCTTAAACTCAATTTTGCTTTGCAGAGCAGTTCTCTTGTAGAGACATTAACCTGGGAGCAGCAGGTGGTGCTGGGAGCAGGTTTCACAAAGGAAGAAAGACTGGGAATTAACTTCTACACAAGACATAGTTCCTACTCAGGTTTTCCACTCTCCTACTTGTACTTTACTGATGGTAGGGTTCCATTTTACTGATGAGGAGACTGAGTTCAGAGATGTAGCCAATGACATTTATAGGAGACAGAGTGGTAGACCCAGCATTCTGAACTAGGACTTCAACTTCTGGACTCTGTGAACTTCTTTCATCCCATCCCCTCTGTCTTAGAGGCATTATGATGATGTAGAATATTGGCTATAAAAGAGGAACTGCATTGGGAAAGTCTGCTGTCAGAGACCTCGCCAAAGTACTGAAGAGCAACAGTGTCAATCTAGAGACTAAGGTGTGCCTGATACAGGTCATGGTCTTTGCAATTACTTGCTATGCATCAGAGAGCTGGACAATGAGTAGGGATGACAGAAGGAGAGTTGATGCCTTTGAGCTGCAGGACTAAAGAAGAGTATTGAATATACCATGGAGCGCTAGGTGAACAAACAAGTTCGCCTGCAAGGAGGGACCAGTCCTTGGAGAGGGACACCATGTTTGGGAGGGTGGAAGGACAGCACAGAAGAGGAAGACCTCGATGAGATGGATTGATTTAGTCACTGGGGTAATGGGGGTAGGTGTGTCAGAGACAATAAGATTGGCAAGGGATAGAGCAAGGTTTAGGGCTATTGTACATAGGGTTGCTAAGAGTCGCAGGTGACTCGATGGCACATAACAACAACAACCATAGACTACCAAAAGGACATGCAAGTCTGTCTTAGAAGTGCAGCCCGAGTGTTCCTTAGCAGTGAGGCTAGTTCCACCTTGTCTCACGTATTTTAGGCACGTTGTTAGAGGAGCTGTCCCTAGAAAAGGACATCATGCTTGGAAAAATCAAGGGTCAGTGAAAGAGAAGATTCTCATCAAGACTGACAGTTACTGCAACAATGGAGCACAACAGAATGTGTGAGGATGGACTAGAATTGGCTAGAGTTTTGTTGGGATCAAGCTGAAAGTACCTAACAACAACAAAATCCAAGAACTGCTAACTCAACTCAGGATGAAAGCTTAGAAGGTTGTTGGATGCCAAATGGCCTTGCTCGGAAACCCATTCATCTCATTCTTCTGAAGAGAAAATCTTCAATAACATTTATTTGCAAGGGAAGTAATAGAGATTTAGGATTTACCCTCAATTCTCCCTTGCAGGCTCCTTTTCAAATAAATATTCTCCAGTCTAAAATTGACCACAGTTACTTTAGATGTTTATCTTTTAAAGTCTGGGTTCGTTGCATTTCCTGAGTTTTATAAGGACATGTCTTCATGATGAGCCACTATAAGGGTGAATAGGTCTTACCGCTCACACAAATCTTGAGTCTGGTAATGACTAACATTGAATGCAAAAATAAGTGAGGATAATTTCTGAATGCTTGGCTTGCTTTAAAGGGCAAGATTTTGGAAGCAGGCTCTGAGGACTCCATCCAGATCTATTTTCTTGGCACATAACCTAGGGCGTCTGCCCAGGCTCCAGGTGAGAAGAGAGGGCAAGAGAGGGCACATTCTCCCCTCAGCCCCCCAGAGCCTGGCACTGGGGCAGAGAGCTCTTTCTGGCTCTAGGTGCCAGAACCCCACAGCACAATGGCCTTTGGATGCCTCTAGTGAACTGGGAAAGAGTGTAGGGAGCAGCTGGGAGTGGGAGGCATCTCCCTTATCCCTGAATTTGCTGGACTCGCTGACTGTTCTGATTCCTTTGATCCATATAAGATGCTGGAATAAGAACAGGGAACTCTGCTAGGAGTGTCTGACATCTCACCCTACAGCAGAGTTCACCTTGGTCATGACATGGAGATTCTGGATCAAATGCACATCAGGCCCAGCTGGATCCTGACTCACTGCCTGAAGGTTCTATGTAATTTGGAGATAACACCTATCTCTGGCTTGCAGAGTGCTTTCTAATTATTCATCTTTCCCCACTTGGTGTTTGGCTTTGGAAACTTGCAGAATAGTGAAAATGCCTGGACCGGCATATATGTTAGAGATTTTAAAAATACAACTCTGCTTTTTATCGGAGGGGGAGAAAAGATGGGAAAGAGGAAGAGCAGAATGTCAAGCCCGTTCTCCTCACCAACTGCGGTTTTCACGTGCCCGGCAGCCTAATGCTGTGATTTAGTGAGCACGGACGAGTCCAGGCACTGTACTAACGGCCGCGTGTAAGGTTGACTGTTGACTCTCCATGGCAGGGAGCGTCTGCTATTACTTCCATTTTACAGATGAGGAAACTGAGGCACAAAGAAGTTACTTGCCCAAAGCGACACAGCAAATAAGAAATGGGGGCCTGAGACTTGTAAAAAAAGTTTTTCTTGTGTACACATACCCGTGCGCGTGCGTGCACGCGCGCACACACACACACACACACACACACACACACACACACACACAGACAAATGCATAGACACAGAAAGGACATTAGTGGTTACTGGGGGCTTAAGGAAGAGAGAGAATGGAGTGCTAATATATCAGGGGTACTGAGTTCCTATTTAGGGAGATGAAAACTTTTGGAAGTAGTAGTCATGGCATAATCAAAATCACTGAGAGAGAGAGAGAGAGAGTGTATCTCAACTCATATGAGTTGAGATCTAGACATTTAACATATTTTTATAATTTGTCAATTAAACGGGTTACATGGTAAAAGTTTTGCTACATATAAACATTAGATATAAACTCAAATTAGAGTGAAATGAGATAAAGATTCTACATCTCAATTTATATGAGAGATGAGATAAATGTGTACCTCAACTCTCATGTGGCTGTTGTGCGCTGTCAAGTCGGAACTGACTCATAGCTGACCTTCCAATGGGTTTTCAGAGGCTGTCAATCTCATGGAAGGAAAATGGTAATCTTTTTCCCACAGAGCATCTGGGAGATTTGAATCATGCACCTTTGGGTTGATACACAATTCCTTACCACTAGGTTACTAGATCTCCCTCAACTCACATATTGCTGTTGTTGTTATGTGTTGTCAAGGTGCCTGCCACTCATAGCGACCCTATGTACAACAGCTCTGAACCCTGTTCTACTCTGAGACAAGCTTATTGACTCTGACACACCTACCCCCACTACGCTAGTCACTGAGTCAACCCATCTCATCGCAGGTCTTCCTCTCCTATAAGTGAGTTGAAATATACATCTAGAAATCTAGATTTTGGGTTTCTCAGATGGTAAACTGAGAGGGGAGCTCTGTGGCCTAGTGGTAAAAAGCTGCACTGCAATCCCAAAAGCATGTGGTTTGAATGCACCCTCTAGTCTGCAGGAGAAGGATGGGCAATCTCCTCCTGTGCAATTTAATATCTCTGAAAACCCACTGGAGGGTCAGCTTTGCATCATTTCCAACTTGATAGTATACAACAACAACAACAACAATAACAATAACTGGGGAGGGAGGAGACCACCCACCTTTCTCCTCAGGAGCTGCTGATGGACTGGAACAGCCAGAGAGGTGTGATCTTTAGTTAGCAATTTAACTCCCTACAAACTTAAATACCTCTCTCTCTCTCTCTCTTATATAGACCATATGTATGTTTGTGTGCCTATCTGTATATCTATCTAAATATTTATTTAAAAAGAACAAAATTTTAGCCATTTTAAGTGTCAAATTCAGTGACTTTGGTTATACCATCACCACTATTCTACATCCAAAGATTTTTCTTCCCCTAAATGGAAACTCAGCACCCCTTGCACATACACACTTCATTCTCCCCCTCCCTTCAGTCCCTGGTCACCACTAATGAGTGACCTTTTCTCTCAAGGCATCTGCCGATTCTGAGGTGCTCCAGCATCACAGTGCCTTACATGTCCTATAGCTAACCAAAGGTCAGTGATTCAATTCCATCCGCTGCTCCTTGGGAGAAAGAAGGGCAGCCTCGGGCAAAGATTTACAGCTCCAGAAAAATCCGCAGAGGGTTCTGTGAGTGGCAATTGACTCAAAGGCAGTGGGGCTTTTACTTGCCCATTCTATTATTTTGTATATGCAAGATCATATTTGTCCTACTGTATTTCACTTAGTGAAATATTTTCAAGGTTCATGAGTGCTGTAGCCCAAGTATTTTGACTCTTAGACCACTTACCCTTGAACCCCTCACTGCACTTCATGGATAGAAGAGCATACCAAGTCACCTTGTTTAGAAATATCAAGTGATACTACACTTGTTGCTGTCAAGTTAGTCTTGACTCCTAGCAACCGAGCAGGACCGAGCAGAGCCGTCCCACGGGTTTTAAGGTTGTCTTCACAGGAACACGCTGGCACATTCTCCTCCCTCCAAGTACCTGGTGGGTTCAACTGGCTGCCCTTTGCTTAGCAGCCACATGCTTAACTACTGTGCCACTAGAGCTCCTTTATCTAGAAGTAGCCCCAGTCAGAGATCTGTTTGTAGAGGACCCTGGCATTTGTTATACTGAGAAAGGTCATTTTAGGGACTCTATCTAATGCATCATCAAGAAACAAAAACCAGTATCAAGAAAATAAAAATCCTCACTGTTGGACTAATGGATAACGTCATGATAGATGAAGAAAAGATTGAAGTTGTTAATGATTCCTCTTTATTTGGACCCACAATCACCATCCATGATAAAAGCAGTACAATGAAAAAAAAAAAAAAAGAAAGCTGTATTGCTTTGGGAAAATGTGCTGTCCAAAGACCTCTCTAAAGTGCTAAAGAGCAAGGATCTCGGTTAAAAGACCAAGGTGCACCTGATCCAACCCATGGGTGTTTTTTCCCCCAATTGCTTCTTACATAGCTGAAGGTTGGACAATGAATAAGGGTGACAGAAGGAGAAGAATTGGTGTCTTTGCACTGTGGTGTTGGAGAAGAGTACTGAATATCCCAGGGACCATCAAAAGGACAAACAAACAAACAATAAAAAAAAAGGAACAAGAAGCGCAACCACAGTGTTTGTTAGAAACAAGGATAGTGTACCTTCAACTCACATACTTTGGACACATTGTTAGGAGTATTCAGTCCCTAGAAGAAGACAACCCAGGCAAAGTGGAGGGTCCGAGAAAGAGAGAAAACCCTGAACAAGATGGTCTGACACAGTGACTGTAACAATGGCCTCAAGCTGGAGGTTGTGAGGATGGCACGGAACAGGGCAAGATCCAGGTATGTTGATCATAGGATCACTTTGAGTTTTAGTTGACTTGACAGCCCCTAACAACAACAACAACAACATGCTATGCAGGATGGAGCAGGGTTGCATTCTGATGGACACAGGGTCACTATGAGTCACAGCTGACCCAGTGGCACCCATAACAACAACAGCACGACTATTAGGAGTGCTACTGACACAATGGTTGAGCACTTGCTCAATGATTGCTACTGAAAGGTCAGCAGTTTGAATCTCTTAGCTGTTCTGTGGGAGAAGGATGTTGTAGCAGCCTGTTTCTGTGGATTTATGGCCTCGTAAACCATGTAGGGCCGTTATGCTGTGTTCTACAGGGTTGCTGTGCATTGGAAAGAACTCAGCAGTGGCAGTGGTTAAACGACAGTTAACGTGCAACCAATGCCTTTATGACATGGAGCGTTATTACATAGATACATATCGCATGTATGTCAAGTCACATTTCCTCAGATATATTTTATTCAGTCGTATCTGCATAACACAGTATGGAAAGCTAGCCTATTATGCAGAACAAAGTCCTTTCGTTGCATCTCATGGTTCAGTTTTGCATAGAGTCATCTCAAGTCTGATGTGGGGCCTTATGCCAACTCTAGATTACCTCTAAAACGCTGCAGGAAAATCCTGATCCACAGAGACCAATCAAAGCAGGAAGGTAAGAATTTACTTCCTGAACTGATGTGTCCACATAGACCAGTCTCTGAAATTTTTTTTTCCTAGGAAATCGTGGAAATCATCTGAATTTTCTGAATTGTCACAACCACCCACTTGACTTTATTATCTTTTTTTCTCCCAAATCTCTGCTTTAGGTGACAGTTTGCAGAGTAAATCAAGTTTCAACTCAACAGTTCATATACAAATTGTTTCATGACAATGGCCACAATCTCCAAAACATCAGCGCTCTCACCATTTCTACTCCATCATCCATCCACTTCTGCAGTCACCATGACCCTCCCTGCCATTTCATTTTCACATTTGGGTAAACGATGCATGTTTGGTGTCATGTAGTTGATTGTTCATTCAATGTAAGAACATTCCTTGTGAGTGGTTGTATTTATATGACAGGGTTCCGGTGGCCTAGTGGCAAGAAGCTGCGCTGCAAATCTCAAAGCTTGCAGTTCAAGGCCACCAGCTGCTCTGCAGGAGAAAGATGGGCAATCTCCTCCCTTGTGATTAACTGCCTCTGAAAACCCCCTGGAGGGTCAGCTATGGGTTGGTTCCAACTCTACAGAACACAACAACAACAACAACAATCTATTATTTGGCTGAAATATGACCTCCATGAATGACAAGTGAGCACAGAAGTTCTTCTATACTCCTTCACATTTAAAAAGTCTAGTCTTTTTAAAAGAATTTTTGTTTTGCCCTACCCTCTGAGACTTTCTATTGTGTTCCTGGCCATAGTAGTTGATGACAGAAGTTAAGCACCATCTAAGTTTTTTGGTCTAAGATTAGAAGAGGCTCTGTGGCTTATATAGAAAGGCCACTAGTCCACAGACTAATTTCTTCTTTAAGTCTTTGATTTTCTCTCCTTTGCTCCAGATGAGAAGAGACCTATATTTGTATATTAGGTGGCTCCTTGCAAGTTTTTAAGACCAAGTAACTACTCACCAAAGTAGGTTGTAAAACAGTGTCCTCTGAGATTGTACCAACTGACCTGGATGTTCCCTAAGACTATGGTCCTAAACGTTAAAGACCAATGGCTTGGTCTCTCTAAAAGGTATTAGTTTTTGGTTAAGAAGTTTGCAAAGTTTGCCCCTATGTATTCTATTATATACCTGGACAAATTTGCAGGACAAAATACATGTGTAGTGGGTGCAGTCACATACCTTATCCCACACCTGTTCAGCTTACACAACTATGCATACGCTCGTAAATTATTGTTTGTTACTACTATTTTGCAGGATTGTGTAGATAATAGTCTTTATCATTGCTGTCTTTCATGTTTGCAGACCACCAAGTGTCTTTCTGTGCCTGCTGACGCTGTCCAGCCTCTCCCCTACTGCATGTTGTCTTTCATTTCATCCAAGTTAATATGTACCTGCTGTCTAGTTCATGATTTTTTCCTTCCCTACAAAGGTAGGGTTTTTTTTTAATCTGCAGCCCTCAGGCCAAATTTTAATTGTTTTTGGTAAAAAATTCCTCTAAATGGTATAGCACTGGTCTGTGCATTGCTGTACAGAGGTAACTCATGGTTGCTGTGGTCCTAAACACTGTGACACTGATGTGTCTAATGCAATCATGGTTACCCATGGTGGACAGTGTTTGGTGGAGCTTCCTGATTAAAACAAGCTTGGAAGCAGCAGCCGCATCCACTTCCGATATAGCTTGCCTCCAGAAACTCTTTGAACTTGGAGAAACAATGAAAGTTATACAAGTGTTCAGATCTCTCGTTCATAGGGTCGCTATGAGTTGTCTATGGCTCAATGACACTTAACAACAACAACAACAACCACCTCTTTTATCCCTGTTGTTGTTGTTTACCATCAAGTCTGAACCCAGAGCTGACACTCCAGCGGGTTTTCAGAGGCAGTTAATCCCAAGGGAGGAGAATGCCCATTCTTCTCCTACAGAGCAGCTTCTGGATTTGAACTATGTGCTTTTGGGATTGCAGCACAGCTTCTTATTACTAGGCCACCAGCACTCTTTAGTCAAAATGAAATTCCATTAAAGAATGCTTCTTTCTGTGTATAAACTTCTCTAGCTTTTAGGACTTCAAACACTACTCACCAAACCAGGATGTAGAACATGATCTTTATGAACATTGCCATATGCCAATTGACCTAAACGTTCAGGAGCCTCGAAACCCCGTGAATCAACTGCATACGAGCTTGCATCCATCTAGGAAGAACTATAAGAACTATACCACTAGGTAATTCATTCACTCACTGCGATTTGAGTTGGTTGGGACTTACAGTGACCCTTCATTGGGTTTCCACAGTTGTTAATCTCAAAGGGAAGAGAAATTGCCCATTTTTCACCCTCGGAACAGCTGGTTGACTCAAGCTGCAAGAAACTGGCAGTCCTTGAGTGTACACTCAGCTCACATTTTCACATGTCTCCAGGTTGGCATTTTGCAATGCTAATTAAGGGACACTAAGAGGGAATCTCTAGTCCCTGGATGGCCAAACAGTGAAGGTGCTGGGCTGTGAGCCAAAGTGGTGAAGCTTCACGTCTACCCAGGGAGGGCGCAGAAAAAAAGGCCTAGTGATCTTTCCAAAATGTCAGTCACTGAAAACATATGGAGCATGGTTCTTCTCTGATACACAGGGGTATTAACTTCCAGCAATTGGTTTGGTTGATTTTTTTTTTTTACAGGGTGAGTACACTTAGGTAAAAGAAACAGACCTTCACACACCAATGTTTTACCTTTAGCCAGCTGTATGGTCGACTCAGAGAACCGTGCTACTGAGTCGGCTTCTGTAACCAGTGATAGCAACTGCCAGGCCTGTTCTACCTGCCGGACAGGCAGGTCACAGTCCAGTTCACAGCTGCACAGGACCCAGACAGGGTCTAGGGCCATGTCACAATGACAAAGCTGGTGGTCCTTAAAGGCTTTTGCTATGGGTATCACATCCCTTTTTGATGAAATAGATATTTTCCTGCCAACATGGCTCTGTTTCTTATACCTTGATGCTTTCCAGTCTGATAACTCTTCAAATTAGATGCTTTCTAGAATATAAAAGTGAATCTGTCTTCCTTTTCTGTCAGTGTTGTGCCATATGAAGTTTGCTCAGACTGAAAAGATCTGTATTAGACAAACTGGAATCACTGAGTGGGCCTATGGGGTTAATTTTCCAGATTTTTCTCTACAGATCACCAAGTACATGAGGCTAACAGCTATCTGATTTTAGCAAGAAAACTGAAGCTTATTTTGGATGAATGGGGCTGTAATTTAATTTTTGCAATTAGAAACATTCACAACTCAATAAATGACAGCATGTGTTTGGAAATACTTGGAGGATGACCTTATCTATTCTATTTTAGCCTTAGGTGGCTGAATTAAAAATCCCAATTCCTGGGGGGAGCTCTGGTGGCCTAGTGGCAAGGAGCTGCAACTACAATCCCACAGGCACACAGTTCAAATCCACCAGATGCTCTGCCGGAAAAAGTAGGAACAATCTCCTCCTGTACCAGTCAGATCTGATTTGACAGTGCACTCACACAAAAATTAAAAAAAAAAAATCCCAATTCCTACTGAAGTCTTTAAAATAAAAAAATTGTTAACTACGATGATACTTTCCCCTGACTAAATAATGAAGAAGAGTTGGGGCTTTGCCTGAAAGGACACCATTTCCAGAAGTCAATTTGCTTTTGACTTCATTAAAGCTCTAAAACGTGGGTGGTTAATCTGAGCGAAAGCTGCCATTCTCTGAAAATGTATTACGATTTAACTGGACGGGTGGTTGCGTGACAGAGGCCATTTAGGATTAGGGAGTAGTTGTGATTGGGATTTCAATTAATTGCATGCTATTTTCAAATTCTTCAGCAGTTAATTTGGATCATTTCCATTCCGCTGCAAAGCACAAGACAGACCTTTCCGCCTACTTACCCCAACTCAGATGTCAGTTCCCAGAGGACTGAGTTTGTCCTACAGATGTTGGCTTTGATGAGGATGAGCCCTGGGGATGCTAAACTTTCCACTGAATTTATCCCCTCTTTCTGAATACTATTTAAATCACTGCTGCCTCAAGCAGAGGGCTGGTCCTTGCTTCAAAGGAGGCTAAAGAGTGAATTATTTACCAAATTGCACAAAAGGTTTGTCTTCTGAGGACACCGCCCCCCCAACCAGAGGACTTTATGACTCGCTCTCTCTTAGCTATAAATTATGCCATTCAGATGCTTCTGAAAGCTTCTCTTCATGCTCTTGCTCAAGTCATAAAACTTGATACCTGGGGCCAAATGCCTTTATCCCCTCAGAGGGGTGAAGAAGGTGAAAAGGCAGCAATTCTAGGGCAATGCCACCCAAAACAGAGAACTGGCAGGGGAAATGTGGGCAGGAGAGGCAGTTACTGCACACACCTCAAGCCTTCCTCCCCCTAGTCTACTCTGAAATGAATTTCACCATTTGCACATTAGCAGCAACTTTCAAAAACCTGAAGCAGCTGCTCTGACAACACTAGGTTTACACCCAATACCATCAAGTGGGATTCTGGTCATTGTCTGTAATACCGGGATTCAAATGTGTGAATTTCAGTAACCCAACCACTCACCTGGAGAGGGTTTGCTGGGCCCTGCCTTCTCGGACTTCTTTGGAGTCATGGTACTTTTATGTTTCTGCTTGACTGATGAAGTTTGGTCAATTGCTGGAAGTTTGGAGTCACATTTAGACAAGGAAGTCTTGGCAGATAATCCTGGTTCAGTGACAAGATCCTCCTCAGCAACACTCTACCAAAAACACAAGGTGTCTGGGTATCAGTGACCAAGTATGTAATTTTCAGTAGACAAGGCAATGAGAAACAAGACTGACACAGTGACCCCTCCCCTCCACCAATGACACTGCAGCATTCTGCCATGCTGACGGCATTCTTTGGCTAGCGAGATTTTGATTGACAGGGCATCTCAACTTGGAAATAACAGCAAAATTAGCTACTTAATGAGTCTGCCTTGTAGAACAATAGGAGAAGAACCTATTTATGATCCTTAAGCAATCTGATGGCAGAAACAATTAATGCTCTTTGCTGTGTGTCATTTGAATATAAGGGGGAAATGTCCTTTACGTTTATCATGGATTTGACAGTGAAAAGGAAACTTAGATAGTGTGACAGCCAACCTCAGTTTCAATACTCTGAATTATTGGGTGCAATACAAGCCTAAAAAAAGGTCCCTCCTTGCCAATCTTCTCTAAAGAATTCAGTAGAACTCTACAGATGAACAGATCATGATTCCCTCAGGTTTGGACTTTTCCAAAACAGACAGGTGGACCAGAAAACAAGTCTCTAATCATTCAAAAGTTTTATGGCTTATTCAACACTTAGGCACACCAAAGAGCTCTCTGATGGCCAGTGGTTAAACACATGACTGCTAAGGAAAAGGCTGGTAGTTCTGAGGAAGGTATGGCCCCCGGTTACCACAAAGATTCACAGTCGTCGAAACCCCATGGGCCGTTGACCTTGTGCTGTAGGGGCCCAACGAACCAGTCGACTAAACAGCAACAGATCTGCGGATAGTCTCTGACTATCAGAGACCTGGTTCGACAGAGCAATTTAAGGACAGCTTTGTTGTTTTAAGGGAGTCCTAGTGGCATGGTGGGTTATAAACTGAGCTGCTAATCAAAGGGCTAGCAGATCTTCAGAAACATGGCCAGTCTGATCCCATGAATGAAGTTTGCAGCCTCGGAAATGCAATGGCGGGTTGCCAGGAGTCAAGTGCAATTTTAGGCTCTGGTTGTTAAGTCTCATTTGCTAGACTATAGTTACACATTGTGCAACAAACACCACTGGGGAACGTCTCTTAAGTTTTCTTACGTTACAACCCCCTCAAAACCACCAATGCACCCATCTGGTTGACATCAAGTCAATTCTAACCCATGTGTTACAGAATAGAACTGCACTAAGAACTGCACTAAGGTTTGTAAGCAGACAGCTGGTTCTTTCTCCGGAGGTACCTTTCTCTAGGTGGGTTCAAACCCCCAACTTTTCAGCTGGTAGTGCAGCACTTAGCTAGTAGATGGAGCTACCCCCAAGACTCCACATTGCTATTAATCCTGTAATGCCGTCCTCTGACAAGGTGGTCTTTTGCAGCCATGCTAAGTTAACATTCTGTCCAACTACCCCTCCACCCCCCATCCCCTGTTGCAATTTGTATTGATCTTGCTTTTCCTCTGCGCTGACAGTTGTGGCATTTTCATTTCACAGGCTGCTGACTCAGGAAAACACTCTGAATAGCTCTGAATTATTGGGTACAACATAAGAGAAACTAAACTCCAAAAAATGCCCCCTACTTATCAGTCTTCTATAAAGAAGTCTGTATAGATCTACAGGTGGACAGATCATTATCTTTCTAGATTATAAACCATGGTTTGCAATATAGAGTCTAGATAAAGCCTTCAAATAATTATTGTTTCTCTGTATGTTTTCAGGAAACAGACCACCATAAGATACAGAGCCAGGAAGAGCACAGTATACAACGTGCTGACTGTTCTCCTTTTCCCTTTCAGCTCTGGAGTTTAACGAAATCCTTACAAATTACTCTGAAGTGCCAAAGGTGAAACATTAGGTCATTAAAAAATATGAGCTAGGTTCTCGATAGCCAGAAAAGAAATGTGAGTAGATGTTATTTATTTTTCATTGTGATTTGAAGGAAAGTTAGCAAAGCAAATTAGTTTCCATCTAACCATTCAAATACATTTTTCTTTTTGATAATTAAAATACCCACAGTGTAACCATACTCTTCCTACTTATTCTCTGTGATCCTCATTTCTACTAAGGATTCCATTTTAATCCATTCGCACAATGGAATACTATGCTGCATTGAAAAACAAGGAACTCATGCAATATTATTCAAAATGGTTGACTCTGGAGAACATTATGCTGAGTGAAATATCCCAGTCACAAAAGGACAAATATTACATGATGCCACTGTTGTAGAATGGGACTGTCCTTGGGGTTAGGGAGACACTGAGTAAGATGGGTTCAATAATGTATACTGCACTGAAGCAGAGGAGGGAGAGAACCGTCTAAAAGAGAGATGTAACTGGGTATTTCTGTCATCACAGGAGACTAGAGCGAGGGCTGCATGGTGGAGGGGACCTGGGGGAGGGTTTGTAAAACAATGAAAGAATCTTTTCTTTTACTTTTCCATAATTTTTGGACTCATGTACTTATAACTTGTTAGTCAAATTTGTGTCTTCTAGGTTGCAACACCCCCATGATACATCTTGAAGGATATGTACATGTACAGCCAAGCACAATCAATAAGAGTGCATCTGAATTCCAAAATCAATCTCCATAATAGTCTATGTGTTTCCTACTGCCAAAGGGGCCCTTTAGAGTAGTGAGAGAAGATCTTCACCCTGAAACCCACAGCGTCCCTTTTCAGCAGGAAGTAGCTAAGAGAATACGCCGTCCCCTTTTCCTTATGACTCAGGGTGAAGTCTCTCTCAGGGAGGAGTGATAGGGAATGGCAAAGGATACACTGACAAAGAAGATTAATCAGAACTGGCTTTGACAAGCACTGTGGCATTTGGACAAGAACAAACTGGGAGGAGGGTAGAGAGAATAGTGCAACAATGAATGAGTGGAAGCCCAAAATCTCTGTAAATGTTTATGAAAATTAATAAAATATAATTATAGAAAAAAAAAAAAAATCCTTCTTGCCTTCTGAGCTTCATCCTTGGGTACGGCTTCTGACCGTGGATGGCTGGTAATTCTAAGGAATGAGTACCACTCTGGTGTTAATAACTTCAGACCCTGCCTATTGTTTGACCTGAGAGTTGAACCACAGGGGGTGAGTTTTGTTTTGAGTTCAATGGATGATTAGTCTCAGGGGTTCCACTAGTCCTTACTGAACTAATAAGCCTGGCCATTACTATGTGTTTGAGCTTTATTCTGCATTTCCCCCAGGATCTTCTACTGCAATCCCTTTTTTAGGAATCTGCAGCGGAAGCTGGGCACTATACAGTTCTGGTCTCAGGGTTGTGGAAGTTAAGGTTCAGATGGCTTATTAGTCCTCTGAACTAATTATTTCTAGGCATCTTTTCTTTCTTCTTCTTTGTTCTGTTGCTGGGTCAGCTATGAGTCAGTTCCAGAGCAATGGCAATGAGGTAGAGTTGAATATTCTTAGTGATAAAGTGCTGATTATCTGTGGTTATACATAGTCTTCCCCTTCCCTCATATTAACACATGTCTATTATCTACTTCAAGAGAACACAGGTGCTCCTAGGAGGAGCCAGCTCACATACTTTGGCCATGTTGCTAGGGGAGGATTTTTCTTGGAGAGGGACATCATGCTTGGGAAGGTGGAGGGATGGTGAAGGAGAGGAAGACCCTCAAGTGAGCGGACTGACACACTGACTGCAGGAATGGGCTTGAGTGTGTCAGAGATTGTGAGGATGGCACAGGAGAGGGCAGGACTCAGACCTGTTGTTCATAATGGGGTTGCTATGAGTTGCACTTGACTCGACGGGACCTAACAACAACTCGTGGCACAGACTGTAGGAGGCTGTGCTGCTAACGCCAAGGTAGCAACGCTGTGCTGATTCGACTCCACCAGTGAGTCTGTGGGAGAAGGATGAACCACCTCCTCCCTGTGATTTACAGCCTCCCAACAAATGGCTGGACGGTACATTAGGAGTAGATCCAACTTGACGGCAATCAGTTTGCATTACTGATTTAACTCATCTCTCCCTGTCTCCTCATCCCCTTCCAATCTAAACTTTTCTTTAGCTTTTCATAACAGTGGACTCAGTATTTGTACTTTTATGACGGGCTTATTTTTCACTTAGCGTGATGTCCTCTAGTCTGATCCATGTTAAGCAATGCGTCTCAAAAATACTCATTCTTCTGTGGTGCTTCATAGCATTCCATTGTGTGTATACACCATAGTTTGCTTATCCATTCATCTGTAGGTGGACACTGGGGTTGTTTTTGTATTTTTGCTATTGTAATTATATGGTTTCCACATTTTTGCTAGTGGGTAGATTTTAATCCTAACACCTAAGATCCTAACTGGATCCTGGAAAAATGATAAGGCAGGAACAACACTAGTGAGCATGGGAGAGAATTTCTCCAATGAACTGCCCAACACAAACAGCTCACATTGGTGTAAAAATCTGTTCACACAGGTCTCCTCATGACAAGTCTGCAGAAAGGGAGAAAAGACGTTCTACATGGTCAAAAGATGCTCTGGAGTTGCAGGATCAGGAGATGTCTGCTAGTATTAGTGGGTCCATCATCATCACCCCCGGTGGCTGGATTGCTCAGCTTGACCCGAGGCAGTGGTGAGTTGGGAAGACTTAGAAAGGAAACTTTTGGTTGGTTTTTGTTTCTTAAAGAAACGAGACTTTAATTGGATAGATAAGCATGTCTAGGGAGTCTTGTATAACAAGGGGGTCGCTGCCAGCCAAAGGATTGGTGCTGCATGGTAAAAAGATAGGGCAGTCAGCTCCTGGAAAGTCTACAGTGCTGCAGAGTCACTTCTGATCCTTAGTGATTTTACGTACAACAGAATGAAACCCTATTTGATCCTGTCCTCTTCTCACAAGCTCTGCTACGCTTAGGCCCATTGTCACTGCCTCGGACGCCCTATGGGACATGTCGACTCTGCGCTGTAGGGTAGCTGTGAGTGGAAACTGGCTCAGTGGCAGTGGATTTCAGTTTGGGTGATCCATCAGATTGCACAGCTGCATTCCAAGTACATTCTGTCCTGGTTCCTGGGTAGCGGCATCAACTTTTATTTCCAGGTGGCAATCATTCTTAAGAGTCTAGAAAGGGAAGCTAGAAGTGGGTGTTTCATCAGTTGGAAACTAAAACCACAATGACAAGAATTACAATACATATGCATGTGCTCCTGAGTCTTGTCTTGCTTGCCTCATTGAGAATTCTTAAACAAATCATTTCAACATTTTTTATGTCTTTATTCATAATTCTCAGACATCTATCCTCCCTCACGGAAGCCAGTCCTATCACCCTTCCCCACAGGGAGGATGAAATTGCAGTAACTCATTCTGGCACCGAAGGGTGGCATTTAAGACTCCCTGAGAGTTATTCCTGGCTCTTCTATGTAATAATTGTGTGATACTGGGTCATCCATCTATCTGTCTCAAATGTTCTCTTCCAGCAACGTTTTTTTGACTATTAAACGAGCTTACATATGTATAGGGAGCGCCAGTGGCCTAGTGATAAGGAGCAGTGCTCACACCTGAAAAGCAGGTGGTTCATCTCCAACAGATGGACAACCTCCTCTTGTGTGATTGACAGCCTCTGAAAACCCCCTGGTTGGTCTGCTCTATGTCAGTTCCAACGCAACAGCACAGAACTGCAATATATGTGTTTAGGAGAGTCCCAAACACACAGTAAAGACATGTAGGTGTCAGCTTTCACAGTCACTAAATTCATGCTTAGCTATCAAAGAAAATTAACTAGCTAATTACCAATAACCACTGAAATAAAAGCCAAGAGCTTTAATTTAAAATGTCATTGGCTATTCCAAAGAGTGATAGATAGGTCTGTTCTTATGCCCAAATCTTAATTTCTTCTCAAGACTGTATAATTTATGATAGTCTTATTAACAACTGGTTGAAATGCATCTAGTTTTAAGACAATATGATGGCTTTTTTAATACAGGAAAACTAATAGCAAGTAACTAACACAAAACCTTATCAAACAATAATAATGAAATAATTTCTTATTTAAAGTTGATTTTTAAACTGTGCCTTTTCCCCCACTCATAATTTTAAACAGGAATTACCATTTTCATCCCTTTCCCATATGTTCTTGAGTTGAAATGTCACAGGGAGGTGTAGGCAACAGCACATTGCTGTTCCTTTGGGAGAAGGAAAGCAACTCTTATCTTTAAAAATCAAAGCCTATGACATTAGAAAGAAAACCTCCATGATTCATGGGTAGACTTTAAATTCTCTACTGGGAATTTGCTGACAAAGTCCCAATAATGCTGTGTTAACTAAAAGAAATTATCATCAAAATTAGCACTTTCACTTTACTATTAGTTTTGTATTTAACATTTTTCAAAGTCCCCAACTTGCTCTCCTGATGCCATACATAATAAAATAGAGTTATGACCATTGCCCAAGGCTAACCTCTCACAAAAAGCTCAGAAAAACGCTCACACTGGGAAAAGAAGGCACTTACAGCAAGTGAATGTAAATGTCACTGGGCACTGAAGTAACGACTTGGTGACATTCTAATAGTTCAAGTTGGATCTCTCAAAAGATGGAGATACAGTGGTTGAGAAATAGAATGCATTTCTTTAGGAATGGGAGAATGACTAGATTTTAAACTGAGACCTATCAACGTTGAGTTTGAAAAGGCCTGGTGACTACTGACAATGAAAAGACATGTTCAGGAGAGCAGGGAGAATAAAGTAGTCAGGGCCAGAAAGGACTTGACACTATTTTCAACCCCTTGATCATTAGCTCATTTCTAGGACCTAAGAGATTGATTCTCAACTGGTATGCTGTGCTAGCTCCCAAGTCCTGGGTGTGCTACTACATTCTGATTGCTATGTACCAAACCCACTGTAACCCACCAGCCGCTCTGTGGGAACAAGGTAGGCAATCTCCTCTCGTGTGATTTACATCCTCTGTAAACCCACTGGAGGTTCTTCTGTGAGTCAGTTTCCACTCAATGGCACATAACACAACAGCGACGTGAGGGAAAGCTGAGTTGATTGATTCTTGGGACAAAAGGCACAACTGCTGTCTGTGAATACGAAGGAAGTGTCAAGCAGGTGCCAGAGTTACACTTAAATTCATTATCTTTGAAATACATTTAGCACGGTGGGACTATGCATGTGTATGATTAAGAAAGGGAATCTTGACACTCAAATGGTGACAATATGAAAGGGTGAGCTAGGAACTGCGATGCAATGAGAACCTTCACAGGGCTGTCTCCAAAGTCTGTAATCAAGCTATGCTGCAAACACAAAAAACTACCTAAAAGCATTGACGGTAATATGTATCCATATCATTCTGGTTAGAAAACTTCATTTATTCAAGAAATGGAGTCAACATACAATGTTGTAATAGCACAAAGTAGGCTAAATGTGCTCTTGTCTGGAAAAAATCATCAAAGTATTAAAGTCACGTTCAGGACAGTTCTGAGTTCAGATCAGTAAGGAACAGGGATCAGTAACCACAGTGGCCTCAGTGACTAAAGTCTCCATAAAGTTGATCCCCTTCGGGTTTGCTCTTGGAAGGAGAGACAATTGGAATTTTAGATCATGCTCCAAGATTCTCATTAATTTCACAACAGTCACTGAAATGGCAAGTATGACACGTATAAAAATGATGGAGAAGCATCAGACCTTCTTGTATAATTTCACCAGGAGGACAGAGTATCAACCTCAGCACTAGCTCAAAGTCAGTTCCCATAAGGCAGAAGCCACAGACTTATCTCCTTCTCCCTCAACTTTCTTCCAAATTTGACAACAGCTGTCCCTCTCACAGCACTTTGTATTTCTCTGCTGGGTTCAATAATTTGTTAAACTGGCTACACAGAACTCACAAACTACACTCAAAGCTATGTCACAAACTTCACTCAAAGCTATGGGTTTATTTGGGAATTAACATGCCACAATTCAGGACACAGTTCTTCAACCAGGATGGCTTCTGCACTCTGAAGAAGAGCAGGCTTCTCTCTCAGTCCTTGGCCTGATTTATAGACCCTGTTCAACCAAGTATTACAAAGTTCTTTAGCTCTTTCAACAAGTGCTCAGACGCACTCCATTTCATCAGCAGGCCTTCTGCCCAAAGGCACTCAGCTCTCTTGCTCCATGATGGGCTTCCCCTGGTTCTGCTCTCACTAAATTCTGCCATATTTACCACCACTTTTTATTGCTTCTTTGCTTATGCATCACCTCTTGACGTCTTCAGGTTTACAGATAGCTGTGTCTCTTGGGTGGAGGAGGTTTTCAGTGCAGGGACTGCAAGTCCAAACGATGCACAATGCTCCTGGTTTTTCTTCTTGGTGATAATGAAATTTCCTTCCTAGCCTCTCGGCTTATTTCCTGTTACTTCATTAGGTTCATTTTAAGCCAAATGAAATGACAAAACTGGCCAATCCCCTTGTTAAAGTATACTTCATTTGCATGGTCACTGCTGTGTTCTTTAATTTGTTGCAAAGCTATACATACTTCACAGACCATAATCATATAGAGCCTGCCAGTTTCATGGGCTTTATTTTAATTATTCACAGGCTACTCAATTCTCTTGATGGGCCACATATCCCTTATCGGTCAGGTCAGTTGTTTTTGTGGTATGTGCCGTCAAGTTGAAAACAACCCACAGCTGACCCTTCAGCGTGTTTTCAGAAGCAATAAATTGCACAGGAGGAGACTTCCCATCCTTCTTCCGAAGAGCAGCTGGTGGGTTTGAACTGTGTGCCTTTGGAATTGCAGTTTCTTACCCCTAGGCCACCACAGTTCTACCCAATAATTCACATCCTTTGGGCATATTTTTAGGAGACACTATTCCTTGGAGAGGGACATCATGCTTGGAAAGGTGGAGAGAGAAGATGAAAGAGAAGAAGAGTTTTAACCAGATGGATTCAGATACGTTGTACATAGGATTGCTATGAGTTCTACTTGACTTAATGGAACCTAACACAACAACAAAAACAATTCTGTGGATGTTACAAGATGAAGCTAGAAGGATGATATTAAGTAACTGATTGCATTGTAATATGTTTTCTAATACTAGATATTTTTAATAATGCAGATAAATCTGTGTGCTACAGAAACCAAGACTCAATTCGTACAGGTGGTAACCACACATTTACATACCTGGAATTTCTAAATATTTTTAAACCTATGTAAGAGAGCTGGACAGTAACTTAGGAGAACAGAAGATTCAATGCCTTTGAGTTATGGTGCTGGAGAAGCATGTTAAGACCTCCAAGAAAACAAATAGGTCTGTTTTGGAGAGGGTGAAACCATGACTCTCCTTGGAGGCTAGCATTTTGAAGCTCCATCTCACATGCTTTGGGCACATGTCAGGAGGGACTGGTCCTTGGAGAAGGACACCATGCTCAGAAGGGTGCGGAGACAGCACAGGAGAGGGAGACCTGGGATGAGATGGACTGATACAGTAACCAGAGCAATGAGGAAAGTTATGTCAGAGTCAGTGAGACTGGCTCAGGAAAAAGCAGGTTTCAGAGCTGTTGTACACAGGGTCACTATGAGTTGCAGGTGACTCAATGTCACATAACAGCAACAACAACATATAAGTTGTTCTCTGGAGTTCTGTGTGGTTGACAACGGACAAGGTATCAGCATATTTTAAAAAAAGTTGGCATTTAGGATTTGAACAATAAAATGTAGTGATTAATAGCAATTTGAGGTTAGCTTTCAGTATATATATGTTTTTGCCACCATGTATTTTTTTTTTTTACTTTCTTTGAATTCATGTTTTCATTTTAGCCAAGAGAAACATCTGAGGAACATGGCAGGTGTGTCCATCAAATGGAGGTCATCCAGTGAGAGGCCTCCCCCTCAAAATAATGACTCAAAATGTGGGAATTAACTGAGAATTATTTTGGGCATGAACTATATACCCTTATCTTCATGCTAGGCATTACACAAAGGGATTAAAAAAGAAGTGTACAGTAGGAGAGACAAGATCAAAGCCATATTAGCAAAATAAAAAACATTATTTCATAAAGTGACAAACTGGATGGCACCATTTGAAAGGCCATAAAAACTCACAAGGTGGAAAAATGGTAAGTTAAGGGCAGCTTCATGCAGAAGGTGGTGTGTGATGAGATTTCTGCTGGAGAAAACTCCCAATTTTGAAACATGTAGCTCTGAATGTTCAAGACCACCAATCACAACTAGGTGCTTAACACCACCCATTCTCCTTGGTCAGTTCTCCCTTCATTTCCTGTGATCTTGACTCCTTCCTCTCTTATCCACCCTCCACCAAGGCGGCCTCAGATGGGAATTTCTCCACTTACTGCAATCCAATCCACCACCATCTTTCTTCTACACCACCCTCCCCGCATTCTTTTCCATTAGCCACCTCTTCCAGGAACCTTGCTCATCTCAGAACCCCAAGCCCATCCATCATCCCTTCCCTGCCTGTATCTTGATCTCCCTGCACTACAGCCCTCCCACAAGGATTCAATCAGGATATAAGGTCTCTCCTACAAAAAAAAAAAAAAAAAAGAGAACAGAACAGCCCTTCCCTGTTGCGATCCCACAGCCCCCACCACTTACTTCTTCATAACCAAAGTTCTTAAAAGAATTATTTGCACTGGCTGACTCCACTTCCCCACCTCCTACTCACTTCTCCACCCACTCCAATCTGGCTTCCACACTCGTCATTTCACAGAAATCAGAGGATTTCCACAGTTCGATTGCAGTAGGTCCCTTCTAGTCCTTGTCAAGATTGATCTCTTAGAAGCATCTGCCTTACTTGGCTACTCACGCCTCCTGGAAACTATGTCACCCCGAGCTTCTGGAACGAACCTCTCCTGGGTTCCTCCTCCTCTTAGGATGTTACTTCTTATCCTCCACCGTGGGTTCACCCTCCTTGACCCAGGCTCTGAGCGCTGTGTTTCTTTGAGGTTTGACTCCCTTCTCATTCCATAGCAGGGGTTTGTAATCTTTGCCACAGACATCTTTGGCAGCTTGATGAACCACCTGGGCCCCCTTCTCAGCATAATATTTTATGTGCATAAAAGAAGCTGCATATGATCTCAAAGAAAACCAATTTTACTGAAAGACAGTCATCAATTATTTTTAGAAATCTGTGATTCAGTAATATATATGCTTCTTTATTATCACATTAAATAACAAGTGACAGGCGTAAAGGCTATTTTGAGACATCTGCCACAAGTTTAATGAGATGTGAAAATACCTGTGATTTTGATTGGTGGCAAAATCACAGGTACTGCTAATATTACAGTGGTTTGTTGCCTACACTCATAAAGGAAACATGGGCTTAGGTTCCAGCTTGAGAGTATTGGAAATAAAGATGTAATTCCCCCTCAACCCCATCCAAGTTCATCTTCCCACAAAAGAAGCCCTGCTACTCCATACCTTCTCCTTAGCAATCGTACCCTCTTGAGACCATAATTGTCAATATTTTCAAAGCGCCTGGGGAGTAATGGACCGGGACCAGAGAAAGGAGGAAGGAGGGCAGCTGCAGGTTCCTCATCTTGAGGCTGGAAGATGGAAGGCACAGGGACAGTCACCCTGGACAAGGCATGCAGGACATGAGAAGAACCAGGCTTCTCTCTGGCAAAGAGGCAGAGGGGAGCTATAGAATGGGACATGATACCCATTCTGTATACTGCAGGGTGACTAGACGGCATATCACGTCCAAAAAATGCCCATCTCTGTCTTGACTTGGGCTATTTCTTCCACTCTCATTTCCTACCTACCTCTGTTCTCCAAATCCTGCCCATCATCCCCTTAAGTCCAGATAAACATCTCCATCCTCTATGAAACACCCCTGGGCTTTTTCTCTTGCCTTTTTACTACGCTCATCAGATACTGTCTTAAACGGCAGTCATTCATATGCGTCTTACTTTACCAACTCTGTTAACTTCCCGAGGGCAGGGACATGGCTGATTCACTATTAGATACCCATAGCACCGACACAGTGTCAGTACACAGTAATTTACAATATCTCAACAAATAAAGCCATACAAAAACAAAATCTTGAAAATGCTGTGGGATCAAGTGCCAGTGTTTCAAAATATATTGAACACAGGTATGCACATAGATACTATTAACCTGAAGTGGAAAGATTCTACATGTCTGCATGCTAATTAGTCTTTAAAATAAGTTCTTCAGTTTTAAAATAAAGAATTGGAACTGTTTTTAAAGTAGCAAATGGTAATAAAATGTAGTAAACAGAAATCCACAGCACTGTACACAATGGGAAAAATCTACTTCATTGTCATTTTCTCTCATGCAATTTGTAAGCTAAGCTAAGCCAATTAACACAGGGATCTCTCTGGGTCGGAGGCCACCAATTCCCAGCACGAACAATTTCTCTGAGCTAGAATAGCAAATGGGGTGTGTGTCACCAGGCCACATGGCAGCATCATTCTAGTGGAAGGACTGACTTGAAGCTGTCTTGCTTATCTGTTAAAAAAAGCAGGACAGCATTCTGGAAGCAGCTGCAATTTAAACTGACAGTTGCCCCATTTTACTGCCATGCCCCATTTAAAATTACCTAGTGGAATGCAGACAAAGGACAGAAATGAAACAAAAATGGAGCCCTGCTGACTTTGCCTAAGATATAGTTATTATTCCTTTGCTCTATTAATGTTGGTGAAGACTTCTGGCCCCTTGGCTTGCCCTCAGAAGGGTCTGTTCACCAGGTATTCCAATTAATCCATGACTGAATCACAGAATAAATATCCAAGTTGGTCTGGTGAGACATCAGATAGAACAGTCAATCACAAGACATCCTCCGTATGAGGCACGGATGAGTCCTGGGGTTTCTGGCTGTTCTGAGCTTTCCGTGACCAGTGAGAGAGTCACATCCAGCTGTTCACGTGCTTTCATGTTCTTGTCTACGTCTAGCAAAAGGAACTTACCCGGTGCTTGAAAGAAGACATTTGCCTCTTCACAGAGAGGTATGCCAAGAAGGAAGTTCTTTTTAGCTGGTCCCTCTTGTCACCACCAGCTCAGGCTTTCCAGATGGTTGATTATGATCTTCAAGTCTATCTTTAATCCCAAACTGGACACTGTAATTGGCGGCTGTATCAAGCTGCTCTCATCTCTTGATACTTTCAAGCTAGGTCAGGAAGCATTAGCCACTTTATGTAGCATTAGTCTCCCTTTCAACTGTCTCCATTCAGGGAAGAAACCCCCCCTTTTGGTTGTATGGCTGTAGTTGTGCCTTTCAACATGCACACATTCCTAAAACATTCTTGCAATATCAGCCCTCAAATCTCCACTGAGATACTATATTGTGTTCTAGGCCCCTCTGGGCACTGCAGACACAACAATAACCAGTGTCTGCTCCTGGAGCAGCTCCCAGCCTATGAGAAGAGGCAAACAGGAAAATCCATGGGGTGCTGTGGGAATACAAAGGAAGAACAGTAGCTGTCACCTGGCCCCCAGGAGATACCTTGGAATCTCTTCTCAGAGCTGTGAATGCCCAGTGACTAGTCAGATGAGGCTGAGGATGAGTGTGAATCCAGGTTCCAAAATATTACCCTGCGAAGGTATTTAAATTTCAATAGCAAAGAAACTCTGGAACCAATGAAGAATTGTTCATAGAGGCGAGACAAGATCATGTGCCTGGGAGACTGCTTGGGCAGAGAGGGGAATGCAGAACAATCAAATGACTCTCACCATAAACTCGAGGGGAAACCAAAGGACAGGGCCCTGAAGGGGGAGGTGATGGCGGACACAGTCAAGAGAGAGTTGATAAGACATGGCTTTCCTGTCTGACTGCTGCAGAGTGTGAGGAGATGGAGGAGGAGTCTAAAATAATCTCCAGAATTCCGCCTTGGGTGGAAGGAAGAAATTCAAAGAAAAGGAACCAGCATAAGGGGAGAAGATGATGTATGCAATGTCTTGAGTCAGAGAGGCTTGTGGGACACACCGTGGCGAGCAGATGAACAGCTAAAACAGGAAACAACTCAAGTGCAAATTCCCACAGCTCTGCTCTCATCAAGCTGTGGGCTGCACTTTACCCCTCAGTGGTGCACCTCGAGGGCGAGGAATCTGAGCTCCAGTCGAGAGAGAGCGGCTGTGACAAACACCACGCCAGGTGTTACAGATGACTCACTGCCTGCCAGGGTGGGGCCCTCGGGCGGCTGCTAGAACCAGTGTGTGCGTGTGTGACCCACCTCATCGAGACAGGCCCGGGGCCAGAGAGTGCAGAGGCCCAGCCCACAGGGATCCCACAATGAACAAGGAGAAGTTAGGGGGAAAATGAAAACTATGACTCACAGAACCCAAAGGCTGTGTTCCTAAGCCTCAGCTGCTTTTCCAACTGCTGTTACATTACAGAGGTTAACACTGACGGATTAATGGGAGAACAACTCCCCCAGAGCCGTGAGAAAGAGAAGCTGATGTTTCTCAGTCAGGATAGGCTGAATAAACAGGTAATCAAAGGAGTCATGTAAATACACACAGGTCCTAGAAAAACACAAAATGCAAAAGGAGCCAGCCCTGGCAGACAGCTGAGTCACTGGAGAGTTCTCTTTTATAAGGACCTGCTGTATACAAAACATTGTACTGTGGATTAAGCTGGGCTAAACCCCCTTTCTGGCCCAGTGGGTCGTTTTGGTTTGGTTTTCGCCCTTGACTAGGATTTAGGGCAACACTACTTCACAGGACTTTTTGCAGTGATGGAAATTGTTCTCTATCTTTGTGGTCTGACACAATATCTGAAAAATCTGCTGTCAAGGACCTCTTCAAAGTGCCAAAGAGCAATGCTGTCAGTTTAAAGACCAAGGTGCATCTGAGCCAAGTAATGACCTTTTCAATTGCTTCCTATGCATCCGAAAGTTGGACGATGAGTAAGGATGGCAGAAGATGAATCGATGCCTTTGAAGTGTAGTGTTGGAGAGGAGGATGGATTGTCAAAAAGACAAACAGGAGGGAGTTCAACCAGGGTGCTCCTTAGGAGCAGGGACGGTGAAGCTTTGTCCCACATACTTTGTGTTTGTCCCACAAATACATGCACGTTTTCAGGAGAAGTTAGCCCTTGGAATAAGACTACGCTGTGAAAGGCAGAGGAGGGTCGGAAAAAGAAAGGAAGACCCTCAAGGAGATGGGCCGCTACAGAGATTGTGACAATTATCATAAGCATGCTGGATTATGAGGATGGCACAGGATAGGGCAAGGTTTGGATCTGCTGTTGTTAGGGTTGATGACCATGAGTCGTTGTTGACTCGACAACATAGAACAACATCATCATCCCCTATGGCTGCTGAACATGTGAAATAAGAGTAGTATACCTTGCACATCCAAAAACTTCTCCAACAGGGTAAAAAGGGAAGCCACAGGCTGGGAAAGAGTATTTGGTAATGACATGTCAGATAAAGGACTTATATCTAGAATTTATGAAATACTTGAGCACCACTACAAGATAAAGGTAAATAATCCAATAGAAAAATGGGCACAGGATATGAACAG
>NW_006399966.1:957203-969966 GCF_000299155.1 Elephantulus edwardii | reverse complement strand
GCTCTGCTGAAGAAGGAGGAACAATCGCCTCCTGTACCAGTCAGATCCAATTTGACGGTACACACGTAAAAAGAATAAATAAATAAAAAATTATAAAAAATATTTAAATTGGTTCTGGGTATTAAATTATGTACCTCTTTATTGTTCTCCCTTTAATTGAAATAAAAACTAGACTCAGCAATGCAATGGGTTAGACCATAAGTGCCTGATGTGATGCTATGATTTAAAAAGATCCAGAACCATCAACTCTGGATAGCAGAGAAACAGCATTTTTTATGCGGATGGTGTTCTCAGAGACCAACAGCAGGCCCTTTATATTCAGTAAGAACAGTGAGATCTAGCAGAGGGGAGGGGACAGTCACACGAGGGGAGCAGTGAGGATGCGAGCTCGATGGTTCTGTCTCGTTCTGTCCTAACCTTTAAGATTTGCTAGTGTTTCTTTTTTGACATCTCTTCTCCCTAAGTAAAGGTGTGCATGTACACAAATACACCATGGCAGCATGACACCGTTTCTTGGAATTTTACATACCTGTCTGGAAGATGATGATGACCCACTTGGGAACCGGCATCTCTCAGGATTTGGCTCTTGTGCCCTCAATTGTTCTTGCTTCTTCTCAAATGAATCTCTTTTGTATTCCTGTCGTCTCAGACAAGCCTAGAGAACCAAATTGTTTCTTTGTCTTAGATACACAATGACCTTGGACAACTTGCTCAATTTCTGCTGTAGAAGATGAAACAAGATCTAAGTCTCCAAGTGCTCATCAGACATCGGCCACCAAATATAAAGACATTCTCCCAGGTATTCTTAACTCTTCCCTCCGCAGGTCAAAAATATTGGTCACTGCTTTAATAAAGCCAAATGAACACTCGTCAATCATTTACCCAAAACTGCTTTCTCAAGGAAGGTAAAACCAGACACATCTTATTAACTTCTCTTTCTGGTCCCCCTCCCATCACAGCTCTTCATTCATACCCATCACCATTTTTACCCTGATTACAGACAAGATCAGGATTTTCATATCTACGGTGTTAGCATATACTGTTTTCCTCAACCTGAAATACTTTTCACAAGGTGTCCTCCTGGTAAATGCATTAAGGACCAGCTCATGACCTCACTATTCCTCCCCAGGCAGGATTAATTGCTCCTTTATACACAACTTGAATCATACTGATTTCTCATTGTTATATTCTGTTGTTTTACTTCTGAGCCTGTTTCTCCCACTGGCCAGTGAGGACTTTGGAGGTAAGGACCACCTCTTATAATTTCAGTCCTCCTAACAGCAGCAACTTTGCTACTCAAGTTGCATTTTTGAGTTGGCAATCGTAAGATGCAAAATGTTACCGACAAAAAGAATTTCCCTCCATTCTTCAATGATATGGAAAAGGCAATTTCCAATTTCATCTGGAATGGAAAGAGATCCCAAATAAGCAAAGCACTCCTTAAAATGAGAAACATCTCACCCCCTGATATCAAATCCTACTACACTGCCGTGATGGTCAAGATAGGATGGTAGTGGTACAATGACAGACACATAGAACAATGGAATAGAACTGAGAAACCAGAATCAGCCCACCTATCTATGGTCAACTGATATTTGACAAGGAGATGAAATCAGCTAAGCGGGGAAACGGCAGCCTTTTTAACAAATGGTGTTGGCAAAATTGGAAAACTATCTACAGAAAACTCAAGCAAGATCCACACCTCACACAATGCACAAAACCCAACTATAAATGGATCAAGGACCTAGGACTAAAACCAAGGACTATAAACATCATTAGCGAAAAGCTTGGAAGAACCCCAGAAGCACTAATCCACAACATGAACAGTCTTCCAAGTATCCTGAAAAACCTACAACCAGGAGAGGATAAAATAGATGAATGGGACCGTGTAAGAATCAAATCCCTATGTCCATCAACAACTTCTCCAACAGGGTAAAAAGGAAAGCCACGCGCTGGGAAAGAATTTTCAGTAATTAAATGTCTGTAAGGGTCTTACATCTAGAATTTATAGAATACTCAAACACCACAAGAAAAAGGTAAACAACTCAATCGTAAAATGGGCACAGGATATGAACAGACACTTCACCAAAGAAGACATTCAGATGGCAAACAAACAAATGAATAAATGTTCAAAATCCCTAGCTCTGAGAGAGATGCAAATCAAAACAACTATATTATCTTACCCCAGTAAGAATGACAAAATTCAACAGAGCAGCAAACAACAAATACTGGTGAGGCTGTGGAGAAACTGGGACTCTTATCCACTGTTGGTGGGAGTGTAAAATGGTGCAACCACTCTGGAAAGTAATATGGTGCTTTCTCAAAAAGTTGCAAATAGGGGGATGGGGGTGGGGTGGGCGGGGAGAAAAGTGCAACAATGAATGAATGGAAATCCAAAATCTCTGTAAATGCTCATTAAAATTATTAAAAAAATAATGAAGCTTAAGAAGAAAAAAAAGAGTAGTATACCTAAGGAACCAAGTTTATTTTAAAAATTCTATTATTTTGCTGAAACAACATTTTATATTTCTGAAGCAAAACAGATTCCTACCCAATAATTTCTACACATAATATTCAGTGACATTGGTGACTATTTTCAGTTCGTGTTAACATTCTCATTATTTCCCTTCTTACTCCACTCCCATTTAGTCCCACTGCCCCTAAATTTCTTTTCTAGACTGTAAATTAACTGTTGTCCATTCGAATTCATGTAGATGATTTGCAGAAGAGCACAATCCTCAAGGATGAATTTGTTTGTTTTTTAATTTTTGAAAGAATCTGGTATTTAGTTAAAAGTTGGTTTCAGGATCATTTCTGTCCAAGATTTAAAGAGTCTTGATGGGTCCAGTAAGTGTGCATTCTCTGAGAATTTGAGATTCTGAGGAACTGAGCTTTTTACATTCTCTTTTAAGATCAACTTGAATAGCCACACACAGGCTAGTGGCCAATGTCTTGGACTATGCAGTTTGAGATCTTTGTGTCCCTCATGTCTGCAAGGACACATGGACTTACAAAAGTCACAGTAGTTTCTTTGGAGAAACTGTGGATTGTTTTGTTTTAATTTATTTTAACTTATCACACTCTGTGCTGATTCTCATAGACAAAACAATTAAAATGCTTATGTTGGGTAACAGCCTTCCTCTTTCAAGCTTACCTTGCTGGCTGCGAGACTCAGGTGACCTCACTGACGTAAATGGCAGCCTGAGGTAGGGCTGGGCACAGCCAGCTCCTTCTTGGTATCAGGTGAACTGTCTACGCCTCCCTCAACACAACACTGGGTCCTTGTGAGGTGGTATCGAAGTATTTAGTTGCTGGGTTGCTGCTGGTGAAAGGATAATAATCCTGTTCCTACTAGTAGAGCAAACAGCGCTGTGGAAAAGTGAGAGCAAGCACACCTCCAGCTTCTTTTCTGATGAATTAACAGCAGTGGCATCGCCTATCTTTGTGAGGTCTGTCTGCCTGAGACAGTGTTCCTACCAGAAAGGGCACAGGCTCATGGACGATAAGAAGGCTTCGTGATCTCTCCCTTTAGAGAAACTTGCTGAGCGCCCCAAATCCTGGGCTAGTTTATATTCATCATCTTCCACAGGAAAGTCGGAGCTCTTGTCCTCTCTCTCTTCATGAAAGTCTGAGAGGATGAAATTTCCTGGTATCCATCAGGCTCCCATAGGCCAACAGCTACCTCAGCCCCAGGGATGGAACGACATTGAAACAAAGCTTTGTTTGTTAGTCTTTTAACAGATCCAAAGTGAGCTCTGGTGGTCTAATGGTAAGAAGCTTCCCTGAAAACCCAAAATGCAGGTAGTTTGAATCCACGAACTGCTCCATGGGAGAAAGATGAGCAATCTCCTCCCATGTGATTTACAGCCTCTGAAAACCTGCTGGATGGTCAGCTAAGAGTTGGTTCTGACTCAGCGGCAATTATCAACAACAAATGATCCAATTTCTTGACTTTGTGCAGCTTCTGTTTATTTCATGAACTTATATATTAAATTCTGATCTGATTAAACCATACAGAGAAGCATCTATAACTCTGAAAAGGATCTATAATGAAATTGCTCCACTGGATTCAACTTTAAAAATGTGGCCTGGGACTGAGCTGAGGGGAGAGCAGGTACTCTCGAAGCCTCAGAGGCTTCACTGATTCCTATTAGAACATCATTTCTAAGTATACTTGGACGTCAAAGCAATTTATAATGTACTCTGACATTAGTAGGTCACGTAAGGGTCTTCGGAGTCCTTGCAATGATCCCATGAGATAAGCATAATGAGAAGTTTCTCCTTGATGGGGAACTGAAGTGCTATGAAGTTAAGTGGTTTGCCTGGATTCGCAGTGCTAATGAAGGACAGAGCCAGCCCTCAGTAAGTACTCCTTTCCATTATGCCAAGTCACTAACTTAAGTGTATTTAAGGAGCGCCACTTTAAAGACCATCTCAGCACAGGCTTGACGGTGCATGCTTTACCGTGGATTTAGACTAAACCTCCACAATACCTCATTCAGGACCACTGGTCGTCAGGAGGAGACTGGTCCACAACAGAATGACCACCAGAGTAAACATGTATGTGGGACTCTGCCCACCTTGAGACAGGTATCAGGAAAGTTCAACTTGACCTAAGACCTGTGACTTGCTGGTAAATGCCTTGCTCTTCCAGGCCTGACTTTTGTTCTCACATTACAACTTGAGCCTATGTTAGGGAACAAAGGGATGGAAATGACAACACAAGTGCTGAAGTCCAGTAGGGGCATGGCCCACAGAGGAGCCCTCGGGGCACAACAATTAAATGTTTGACTGCTAACCGAAAGGTTCGTAGTGTGATTCCCACCCAGCATTTCAGCTAGGGAAAGAGCTGGTTTTCTGTTCTCAGCAAAATTATAGTCTAGGAGCACTTCTACTCTGTCATATCAGGAAATTAGAAGTTAAAAATTGACCTCAGAGCACTTAATCACAAGATACCTCACATAGTGACTTGTACAGCCAAAAATCTCCACAGAATAAATAATTCCTTTTTTCCCACCCATACAGTCAAATCACCACTCATCTGTCAGTGTGTTGCACTGTGGTGGCTTTTATGTCACTATGATGCTGAAAGGTATTTCAAATAGCAGCAGAGTGACTCAGGGTAGACAGGTTCTAGTGGGGCTTTCAGTCTAAGACAACCATGGAAGGAGAACTGAGGATCTACTTCTAAAAGAAACAGGTCAGTGAAAAAAATTTTATGAACAGCAGAGAAACATTATCTGATATAGTGCGAGAACACACGGTCCTCAAGTTCAAAGAACCTCTAAATAACAACTGGGGAAGGACTATCTTTTTTATGACATGCAAGGAGTAAAGTTTTGGGGACCTTCATCTACTGATATAGCAGATCCCAAAATGAAAAGCAGCAGCATTTGTAACAGAAACATGCAAAATATACGATTTTAGGAAAATGAGAATTGGTCAAAAATAAAATGGAATGCATAGAAAAAGCAATATCCAAGAAACTGGTGAACTAAAATTGACTGGTATTGTCCATTTTTGATCAATCACATGGTCTAACATTCTTGGAATGACAAATGGAAGAGGAATGGTGACACAGTCATTGTAAAAAAGATTTCAAGATATCCTCAAGTATAAGGCTATCAGTGACAGGACAATATTCAAACATCTATAAGGAAGTTAATACTGTTATTCAAATTTATGTGCCAGCCACTAATACCACAGATAGAGAAACTGAAGATCTTTTTTTAAAAACCAACTTCTGCAACTAATGAAATATGTAATAAAAATTCACAAATAATTAGTAGTGGTTGTTCAATTAAAGTAGAAGAAAAAAAAGAAAGATCAGTATTTGGAAAATATGACCTTGGTGATAAAAAAGTATTCTAGTAGAATGCAGAAATTATCAAGCAACATTAATTTGTTCTGCTGAAGTAATTTAAAAATTACTAAAGTAGTTAGTACATTCTCAAGGAACTAGCAGCAATTCAAGTAAGAGTTAGAAGAGGACATGGGAGAAGGGGTTATCACTGCTGCTTTTAGATAAATCTCAGTTGAAGGCAGAGAATACCAATATTACTTATATTTGGAGATTATGCAAAGGCAAAGGCACTAAACTATATGGATCATAAGAAGCTATGGATAACACTGTGAAGAATGGGAATGCCAAAATATTTAAGTGTATCTGTTCCTGCAAAAACCGCACATAAACCAAGAGGCAATAGTTCAAATGGAATAAAGGGATAGTGTATGGTTTAAAATCAGGAAAAGTGTGTCTGAAGATTTACCATATTTATCCAGTGTGTGTACTGAACAAATATTCCTGAGAAGCTGAACTATTCTAAGAAGGCAGTGGTATTAGAATTGGAGGAAGGCTCACTAACAATCTATGATATACAGATGCCAAAACTTTGTTTAAAATGAAGAGAACTTGAAACACTAATGAAGGTCAAAGACTGTAAGAGTTCACCATGGATCACCCCTCAACAGTTGAAAAAACACCCTCACAGCTAGATTAGTAAGTAACATGATAAACAAAGGGAAAAAAAACCAAAATTTCCAAAGATTTCGTTTTCCTTGGATTCATGGCTAACACCCTTGGAAGCTGAAGTCAAGGAATTAAAGAACCTATTACTTTGGGTAACTCAGCTGTGAAAGACCTCTTTGCAAGCGAACTGGGGGGAGGGGTGGGCAGGGAGAAAAGTGCAGCAATGAATGAATAGAAATCCAAAATCTCTGTAAATGTTCATTAAAATAAAATTTTAAAAACACACACACACACAAAAAGAAATGGCCAATTGTAACACAGTGGAACAGCGTAAGAAAATAGTCTAAACCAGCATTCTTACGTTTTTTTTTTCTAGAAACATTACTGAGCAATTTCATTATGCTACCTTCTCTTGTCTTATTTGTTTGATGCAATCTTAAATATATACCTAAAATGTAAAAAAAAAAAAAAAATCAAAAAAATATCAAGATGTCACTTTAAGAGTGAAGGTGGCCTGACCAACCCACAGTAGTTTCACTCATTTGATATGCAATATGAGATGCACAATTAATAAGGAAGAACAAATAACTACTGATGACTTAGAATTGTGGTGTTGGCAAAGAACCATAACCATATTCACACCAGAAGAATGAGCAAATTTGTCATGGAGGAAATATGACAAAAAGGTTCTGTAGAAGCATCTCATATACCTTAGACATATGATTGTTAGGCCAGATTAGCCCCTGGAGAAGGACATCATGCTTGGTGAAACAAAAGATCATTGAAAAAGAGGATCAATGAAACAGACTGACACAGTGGTTGCAAAAGCAGATTCAGGCACAAGAACAATAGTGAGGCTGATACAGGACAAAGCCCAGCTTCACTCTGTTTTACATAATTGATCTGACAGTACCAAACAACAACAGCAACAACTCAATCAGAGAATGAACTTGGCTTCATAACTCAGAGACAAACAAACATTAATTAGAATCTTCAGCTACAGCATTCTCTGGAAGGAAACTGCTCAAGGAATTTTCACCTAGGGAGGGGAGGTTTCACTGAATATACAACTAATTCACTGTATTTGTCTTTCTCCTATCCCTTTTTGATGGAACTAAATTTTTTTTTGTTAAAAGAAAATAAATTATTGTGTTTTAGGTGAAAGTTCACAGAAAATAAATTTTCCAATTAAAAATGCATATACAGAGGGAGCTCTGGTGGCCTAGTGGCAAGAAGCTGTATTGCAATCCCAGGGTTACGCGGTTTGAATCCACCAGATGCTCTCTCTGCTCGAGAAGGAGAGACAATCTCCTCCTGTACCAGTCAGATCCGATTTGACGGTACACACACACACAAAATAATAAAATAAAAATTTTAAAAATGCAAATACAAACTACTCCATATCACATTGGTTGCATACCCACAATATGCCCGCACACTCTTCATTTCTACCCTGCGTTTCTTGTCTCCATGCTTATTTTTGGTTTTGGGCAAACACTTCCCTTTTTATCTTGGTTTCTCTAAGAAGCAGATTCTTCATGGGTGTTTATATTTATTTTATATGCTCTCTGGTATTTGTCCTGGGAGCTCTGGTGCTGTGGTCTGTAGAAAGTTGCACTGCCAACCTAACGGCCTTTGGGGTTTTGAATCCACCAGCGATGATTTCCTTCCCTCCATCCCTGCCTCACTCACCCCATGCAACTGAAAGTCTTGAAAACTCAACGGAGAGTCAGTTCCAACCCAAAAACATGGAATTTCTCTGCAGCTGCATCCTGGCCCATCCTCACCCTTCTGCCCCCAACCCTCACCTCCTTGTACCCCCAATAGGTTTTTCCCAATAAAAAAAAATATTTAAAAAAAAAACATGGAATTTGAGTTTTGCTTTTTCTTATTTGTCAGAAAGGTGGTTGCTGAGTGTTTTTTCTGAGGGCAACAGTCTCAAGAATGCCTTCAGTCTCCTTCAAACTAGTAAGTCTGTTGTTATTATTATGCTTACCCCCTTTCTAGTGTTTACCTGAACCATCTGTTGCCATCTTCTGGGCAGTATCTGGTTCTTTTAATCTCAGGTGAGGGGAGACAGTGATTCATGTAGATCATTGTTGTTCAGTGGTGTTGAGTCAAGTATGACTCATAGCGACCCCTATGAACAAAGTCCTAACCTGTCTGGACTTGTGCCAACCTCAGAATCTCTGACACACTTGAGCCCATTGCTGTCATCACTGTGTCAGTCCACCTGGTTAAAAGTCTTCCTATCCATCGCAGTCTCCCCACCTTTCTAAGCATGATGCCCTTCTCTAAGGAACAGCCTCTCTGAGCAAATATGAGCTTTAAAATCCTTGCCTTCAAGGAACAACCTGTTTTCACTCTCTTTAGGATAAACCTCAAATAATATTTATTCAATCTGTATGTTGGGCAAATTATTTGAGAAGCTGAACTCTATGAAGAGGAATGTGGTATCAGGATCAGAGGGGGACTCATCAATAACCTGCATTATGCAGATAACACAACTTTCCTTGCTGAAAGTGAAGAGGACTTATTACAGAAGATCAAGGGATACAGCCTTTGGTATGGATTGCATCACAATGTCAAGAAGACAAAGATTCTTACCACTGGACCAATAGGCAACATCATGATGGATGGAGAAGAGATTGAAACTGTCAACAACCTCATCTTACTTGGATTTACAATTAACACACTTGGTACCTGGTACCGGTACCAGTCTTCTCACCACAACTCTGGCAGCAGTGGATTTGAGTCGTCCCAAAAATAAGGAGACACTTTGCCCTGGGGAAGTTTGCGGTAAGGGATCTGTCCAGATTATTGAGGATAGTTATGATGTCAGTTTGAGGACAAAGGTGAGTCTGATTCAGACCACAGTCTTTCCCATCACTTGCTTTGCTATGTATCTGAGAGCTGGACAATGAATAAGGATGACAGAAGAACTAATGCCTCTGAGCTATAGTGTTGGAGAAGAGCACCAAACATCCTATGGATAGCCAAAGAACAAACAGATACGTTTTGGAGAGGGTGCAGCCGGAGTGCTCTTTGGAGGCAAGGATGATGCGGCTTGCCTCACATACTTTGGGCATGTTGCTAGGAGGGGCTATTCCTCAGAGAGAGACGTGATGCTCACAAGGGTGGAGGATCAGTGAAGGAGAGGAAGACCCTGGACTGGGTGGATTGACATGGTGACTGCTGTAATGGGTCCTGGTGTGTTAGGGAGTATGAGGACGGCACAGGATGAGACAAGGTTCAGATCTGCTGCTCACAGGGTCACTATGAATCATACTCAACTCAACAGCACCTAACAACAACAACGATAGACCTATTTGTACTCTTGACAGTCCCTGGTATATTCAATACTCCAGCACCACAATTCAAAGATACCAATTCTTATTCTATGATCTTTATTCATTATCCAGCTCTCAGATGCATAGCAAACAATTGAGAAGAACATGGCCTGGGTCTGGTCTGGATGGTATTTACTGTAGTTTCCCTTTATACTGGTCTCCTTCTCAGTGTTTTCTTTACCTTGGTCACATTGTGCTGACTTCTCTCATATCGTGTATTGACTTTTTCTGCACCAGAATTAATACTTGTGTGCAATCTAGTCGGGAATTCTCCTTCTCTCTCCCACTCTCAGGTTATTCCTGATAAACACTGAAGAATTACTTCCTTCTTTGTTGAAACCTATTCTTGATTCTTTTTAACAGTGGTCTCATACAATATTTGCCCATTTGTAACTGGCTTATTTCACTCAGCTATCCTCTAGATTCATCAACACTGTGACATGTTTAGCAGATCCACCATCATTCTTTATTGTTGTGTAGTCTTCCCTTGTATGTTTGTAACACAATTTGTTTATCCACTCATTTGTTGATGGACATTTACCTATTTTCCATCTTTTTACTTTAGTGAATATTGATGCAATGAACACAGTCATGCACGTGTCTATTTGGAATGAGGATCTTTTGTGGATCGAAAGCCTGAAGCAACAGCCAGTACAATAAGTTCTGGAAATGATGGGTTCCATACCAGTCTGGACTGAGTCCTCCCTGGGGAGATTAGTTCCAGGACTCTGACTCTACTGAAGACCCTGGGAAAAGACGGTGATTAGTTCTGTAGGGTTTGAGAGACAGCAGGCCATGACCCGATTCTGAGAGTTTAAGACAATTAGATTTCAACAGAAATTAGATAAGGGCCCAAAACTAGGAAGGGAAGCTTCAAACCAACTCATGATCCTGGGAGTTGAAGGTGTTTTGGGACCTGGTTTAAGCTCATGATATTTCTGTCTACATTTGTATCCAGGATAAGTCATAAGACAGAGGTAGACAGGATTGATATTATGAGCACAATGTGTCTGACGGCTGTAGAGAATGATGCATCCGGTGACATTTCCTCTCACCCTGACCTTCCTGTGCTTTTGTTTCTAAAGACAATCTTCCAGTAGTCTCCCAAGGGGGTCCATAATGTGGAGAGCAAAGCAAAGGTCAATTTCACTGTGGAAAATTCTGATTTTGTCACTCTTATAGAAAGAGAAGACATGGCCTTGAAGACACTTCTACAATCAAGGCCCAAACCCTTGGGATGTCATTATCTGGAAAAACCAAGACTATATAAGTAATGTTGTTTTGAGTTCTCCACACAGTGCGCTACAGTGACAAAGTACAAATGCAAAAAAAAAAAAAAATCCCACCCTTGTATTTTAGAATAGAAAATGCCAAGTTTTTGCTCTTTATCATATATTTTTAGCTTTCATTTGTATTGGATGTAAATGAACCACAAAATTAAGAGTTGAGAAATAGGATCCATGAAGTCTGTCATTATAAAAGCTGTCTCACATTGGACTATACATGTCCAACCAAGTACTTTTTTGGGAGGTGGCATGAATGTTTTACAATGATAATTATTTAAAGAATAGGAAAGCACAGCACAGAAAACAGTAGGAATCCATCATCAGCTTGTCTCTCACAAAGGGTTTCTGGAGAAGAGCATAATAACATTACACACTCTTGAGTGTCCCAAATGCATGAGCATGACCAGGCAAAGTGCCTGTGACGATGCACAAGAAAGAGTCTTTGCCTGAAAACAGAAAAACTCTGTTGTCCATTTGCTTAGAGGTTCAAATTCAGGAAGATTGCTACATACTATTGTTTTGACTTAAATTACTTAAAAAAATTGTTCTTGAATTTTGTTTCACAGTACAAAAATACAAGAATTTATTGTAATGCTAAAGATGGTTAGGATTGCTTTAACCAAACCAGATTTAATTTTTGGATTAAGTTCATCCCCTAAATGTAATCAACACGAGGCATTATATTTAGTCCTTTACTAAGGAAAAGGAGCCAGCGACACTTTCTGCTTGGTGCTGCCAACATTGGGAGGCAGTCCCTTTCACCTCCAGGCATGAGGTGGATGATTTTATTGTGTGATTTTATTTTCCTTAATAGAGAGTATATATCTCTCCCAAGAGTACATCTACACCCATAAACATCAATCATCGCTGTTTTAAGGTGTTCTTTGAACATTAAATAACCACAATGTGAACATCCTAGATTAAAGAAGAAATCCCAACAAGAACTTGATTTATATCAGGTATCCAGGATCCATCTCAGGGATTCACGCCACTGATGGGGAAGAGAGAAGACATCCTCTAGAGTATATTTCAGGCATAAAATATTAACTAAGAATTCATAAAAAGCAGATTCTTCATCTTAAATCAATTTGCCATACTAACAACCAGTATTGAATGTTGCCTGTGGTTTTTAGCTCTTCCATATGAGAAATAAAATTCTTTACATGGATATAATCCTACAAATGAAATATGATCAGAAAGTCCAACAGTCCAGACCACCACCTCTAGGCTCCCACACCCAGGAGAGAACCCCTGCTTCACCACCTACTGGCTGTGAAATCTTACTTAAGGATTCTCTACTTCTCTAAGGCTCAGTTTTATCATGTGTAAAATGAGATAAATAGATATATAATTAAGCCCTCTGCTGTTACGTCCATGTTAAGTTCCAAGCCATGACAACTCTCCAGTGGGTGTCTGAGGTTGTAAATCTTGATAGGAAAAGAGTGCCTCATCTCTTCCCATGGAACGACTAAGGGGCTTGGACTGCTGAGTTTTTGGTTAGCTGTCCAGAGTTAACCCACTATGCACCAGGGCTCACATGTGATGTGTGTGTGTGTGTGTGTGTGTGTGTGTGTGTGTGTGCGTGTGTACATGCAAATAAAAGAAAGATATATTTTTTGGCACAGTGTCTAGAATATTTTTTAAATATTTTTTAAATT
>NW_006399966.1:950127-954613 GCF_000299155.1 Elephantulus edwardii | reverse complement strand
TCTGGAAAGTAATATGGTGCTTTCTCAAAAAGTTGCAAATAGGGGGATGGGGGTGGGGTGGGCGGGGAGAAAAGTGCAACAATGAATGAATGGAATTCCAAAATCTCTGTAGATGTTCATTGAAATAAAAAAAAAAATTAAAAATTTTTTTTAAAAAGTTGCAACTAAATACCATTTGATCCAGCAATTCTACTACTGGCAGTATACCCATACCCTAAAGAAACCAGAATTGCCACCCATGTGGATATATGCACACCCGTGCTTATTGCTGCATTTCTCACAATAGTAAAGAGATGGAAACAACCCAAGTGCCCATAACAAATGAAGGGATAGAGAAGCTATGGTATATTCAAACAATGGAATACTATGCCGCACTGAAAAACCAAAAAATTCATTAAATATTATACAAAAGGGTGACCCTTGAGGACATTATACTGAGTGAAATATCTCAGTCACAAAAGGACAAATAACGCATAATGCCACTGTTATAAAACAGGACTGACATCGAAGTTGGGGGAAACCTAAGAGGGAACAAATAACGCACACTGCATTGAAACAGATGAGGGAGAGAACTGCTTAAAACAGAAGGAGGTATTATTTGCATGAATAAGAGCTGCAAAGTAAAGAGGACTGGGGCAGGGGGAATTGTATAACAAAGAAAATTTTTTTTCAAAGAGAAAAGCAAACTAGGGGGGGCAGAGAGGGAGGCAGGGAGGAAAAAGTGCAACAATGACTGAATGGAAATCCACGTTCTCTATAAACTTTCAATTTTAATTTCATTAAAATATCAATTTAAAAAATTCCCCATTTTATTTAACAAAATTAAAAGAAAAAACAAGGTATTTCTAGGAATAAAAATGAAAACAAAACCTAGCAATCTCTCTTCTGCAGGACTACGACTGCGTACACTAAGGATATCATGTGCCACAGGGATTTCAACCAATATTTCAATACCCTCAAACAAAATGACTTCTTGGAACAACTCTTCAAGCGTGAATCCAGTGAGCAGATTCATCTTTGCCCTGACAGAGTCAAGAGATCTACTGCAATAGTGAAAACATACAGTGTAACTGAGACCAACAGTGCTGTTTCTAAACGAGGTCTGACATTTCTCATTTGCTGATGCAGCTGTGAGAAAGAAAAGATTCCTCCTGCATTTTCCCCTCCCTTAGAAAGAGAAACTCTCTCCTTGATGTCGAAGGGCTTGCCAGGGTTTCAAGCCACGAAGAAACCTAATATTGTGCTACAAGGTAAAGAATAGAAGTGACCTGATGTTAAGAAAACATTCACCACATGGAATGGGAACAGAGAGTCGGTCACACTGTGCCTCCCAGCTGAGCTGCAGGTGAGGCTTCTTTCCAGCAGCCAGATGGTCACCTGCAGCAAGTGCTTCCTCCACGCACAGTCGTGATGCTCAAGAGAAGAGGTACAGTTTCACTCCACCTTGCTTTGAAATGAAGAGAAGCACTCAATGTTTTTTCCTACCCCACAGCTAATTTTCAAAAGCAATTCCACATAGATAATTGCTGTTACCTGCCTTTTGTCAGCCTCCAAATGATGGTGAGCTCAGTCACCACCATGGAAACAGACCATTGTGACCGACAGAGTTTTCATGAACTGATTTTTCACAAGCAGGTTGCCAGGTCTTTCTTCCTACTTTCTTTTACTCTGGAAGCTCTGTTGAAATCTACCTGCTGTCATTGCAACCCACAGGCTTCCGCTGGCAGACAGGTGGTGGCTGCTCATCTGGTGAACTGGGCAGGAATCAAATCTGGATCTCTCGTAAGGCAGGAATACTACCGCTGAGCCATCAATGTCACCACAGATACTAAGCCATAATAATACATAATTACAGACCAAAAGAAACTGATTGCTGTCAAGGGTATTCAAATGCATGGTGACTCCACGTGTACATAGCAGAACTGCTCGGTAGAGTCTTCTTGGCTATAATCTTTACAGACGCAGATTACCCGACCTTTCTTCCAAGGTACTGCTGGGTAGGCTCACGCCAACAGTCTTTTTTTGGCTGATAGCTGAGGGTAAAATGCACCATTCAGGGACCTACTAGTACTGGCTAGTGTTTATGAAGTAGACTAAGCAAACAACAAAAATAAAAAAAAAATAGACAATTATTATAATAAATTCAACAACAACGTAATAATAAGGTAAGCCTAATGGAAGTCAGAGGAGAGCCAGGTGCTTCTGTTTTTATGTGCCTTTGACTTTGAATTGGAGCTTCTGTTTCAGAGGAGCCCTGGCATGGAGTACTGCTGGGGAAGCGGCAGATGTCTGTGTTATCCTAACCTCCTGGTATTAAAGGCGAGAGAAGAAAATGCTGATGGGCTGAAAGCGGAGGAGCCAGCGTTAGCAAATACATGCAGGGCCGAGGCAGCTTTTGTGGGAAGAACAGAATTCCTGTGGGCTGAGTGTTTTTTGAAAATTCTCTCCAAGAATGCATACGACTTAAATATTTCTTTACCAAAAGGAGAGGAGGAATAGATTGACACGCAATATTTTTTTAAAAAAAATGTTTTCTCCTCTGTTTCCCTATTCTCATAGAGTTGCAGGAGAATGAATAATCAAGAGATGGATCCTAATAAATCTTATCTTGGTACAGCCAAGCGAGCTTTCTGTGAAAATCAGACATGATCCTCCCTCTCAAATATATAGCTTACAGAAAAGGAAGATGAGGACAAACCAAGTATAGACTTCTAGTCCTAAAAACAGCAAGAAAACTGCCTCTCCTGACCTCCAGCCCTAAACCAAACCTGACCCATTGGGGTTGAGTCCATTCTAGCTCATAGTGACCCCACAGGACAGAGAACAACTGCCTTCCAAGGCTGTGAATCTTCCAGGGAGCAGACTACCTCATCTTTTCCCCAACAGAGGCTAATGGATTTGAACCACTGATCTTTTAGACAGAAGCCAAATGCCTAACTACTGCACTGCCAGGGCTTTTTCACATCCCCACTCCCAGGGGCTACTTCTCTTTTATTTGTGAATGTGGATAATTTGTTCTGGTCGATGATGGTAATGTTTTCACTTTGGGCGTCCTGAATCAACATGGGCAGAGGGCTGTGAATTCCTCAGAGTGGGAACTTTAAAAATATTTCAGTTGCACTTGTCAGGATTAGAACAGGTTGAGGGCAGTCTTGAAACGGAGGCTTCGGATACTTATCTTTTTTTTGTCCTTTTTTCTTTCTTCCAGGGAGGATCAGGAGTTCCTCCTTCACCTCTAGGGCGTTATTCCCCCCTACACCCATCCCGAGTCCAGCACATCCCGTGTCAGGCAGCCTCCCATGCAGTCCGTGCCCACTATGGAGGCAAAGCGCAGAGCGCCTGCATGCCTGTGGGGCGATGACGTGGGTTTCTGTGACTCACTGTAACTTAATTCTGGTAAACACCAAGCTCTGCCACTTTCTAGCACTGTGACCTTGGGCTAGCTGACTAATTCATTGATTCTCATTTCCCTTATTTGTAGGAGAAAGATGTCCTTTTGCTGCAAGATGGTTAGGAGGAGACGGGAAGTACTGTTGTTAATGAGCTTAACCCACTGGCACCGAGCTGATTCCAACTCGCCGTTGTTGTTAGGTGCTGTTGAGTCCAGGGTGACTCACAACCACCCTAGAAACAAGAGACTAGAACCTTGTGCATCCTGTGCCCTCCTCACAATCTCTATCATACTAGAGCCCACCGCTGCAGTCACTGTGTCAACACACCTGGTTGAGGGTCTCTCTTTCCTTCACTGCCCCTCCGCTTTTCCAAGCATAATGTCCCTTTCCCAAGAACCATATTAGCCTCCCCTAATAACATAATCAAAGTATGTGAGATGAAGCTTTGTCATCTTTGCCTCCAAGAAGCACTCTGGCTGCATCTTCTCCAAGATATATCTGTCTGTTCTTCTGGTAGTTTAAGGGATACTGAGTACTCTTATATAACACCACAGTTCAAAGGCATTGATTTTTCTGTCATCCTTAGTCAATGTCCAGCTCTCAACAGCACAGCAAGTGGCTGAAATGATCATGGTCTAAGCCAGGCGCACCCTCGTCCTCATACTGACATCATTGCTCCTATATAATTTGTAGAGGTCCCTGACTGCAGACTTTCCCAGTGTACTACTACTGGTTCCAGGTGTACTAATTGTGGATGCAAGTAAGATGAAGTCATTGACAGTGTCAATCTATCTATCTATCTATCATGATGTTTTTTATCAGTCCAGTTACTCTTTCTCTCTCTTATTCTGACTCATACAGACCCATTAAACAAGGTAAGGAGATCTGAGCGTATGGATATAATCCTGTCACTCACAATGTTGTACTTCAAGATGGATCTAGAAATTACTTTTTTTACTATAAAGGTAACCCCATTTTTCCTTGTCTTTTCATCTCCGGAGTAATATATCATATGGTCATCAGACTCAAAATGCCCCATGCCAGTCCATCTCATCTCTCCAATGCCTAATATGTCAATATTTATGCATTCCATT
>NW_006399966.1:887568-948632 GCF_000299155.1 Elephantulus edwardii | reverse complement strand
TTAGGTCTGTTGTGCATAGGGTCGCTATGAGTCGGAAACGACTCGACGGCACATAACAACAACAACAACAAGGAGATCTGAACAAGCAACATTTCAGTTAGCAGCTGAGTGTGTAATCCCTGAATGATGAGAGCTCCATCAGTAATAAATGTGTCTCTCTCCCTCTCATTACTGTAGAGTCAGAACTGACGCATCACTGGCCCTCCACTGGGTTTCCAAGGCTGTAAACTGCACAGTAGATGGCCCATCTTTCTCCCACAGAGCTCCTGGGAAATTCAAACTGCCAGAGAGGTATGGATTTTGGATTGGCAGTACAGTTCCTTCCAAGTACGTTGCCAGATTCCCTTAGAAATATGCTTAGTGCTCACAAATAGCACCCACCAATCATCATCATCATCATCATGATTGGAGTTTTTGTTATTGGGAGCTCTGGTGGCTTTGTGGTAAGGAAGTGTGCTGTCAACCCAAAGGTACAAGGTTCAAATTTGCCAGCTGCTCCCTGGGAGAAAGATAGACAATCTCCTCCATGATTTACTGACTTTGAAAACCCACTGGAGGGTCAGCTATGAGTCAATTCTGATTCAACAGTACATAACAACATGTAACTTTATTTATTTAGTTGCTGTTGAGAATATAAACACCAAAATACATACCAATTCAACAGTTTCTAAAAGCATAGTTCAATGATGTTGGTTACGTTCTTCAAGTTGAGCGACCATTCTCATCCTGTCTGAGTTGTTCCTTTTCCACTGACATAAAATCACTGACCCCCCTAAGGTTCCTGTCTAGCCTTCTGAATTGCTGTTGTCAATTTAATCCCATAAAGACAGTCCCTAAAGTCATGAATGCTCAAAAATAACATTTTTCTCCCTAGTTAAGCTAAATTATTGTTTGGTTTTTAAGAAGACTTCAGGGATATCTTAGGTTTAAGGTTTAAATATTATCATAGGGGTTCATCCCTATGCTGTAGGATTCCAGGAAGTCTGGAGTTTATAAGAATTTGAAATTCCATTCTATATTTCTTCCCTTTTCATCAAGACGCTTCTATGGAACTTTGATCAATTTGTTAGTAATGACAGCCGAACACCATCCAGTTCTTCTGATCTTATGGCAAAGGAGACAGTTTTTATGCAGTTAACCACACATTCCATGTTGTTGTTGTTATGTGCTGTTGAGTTGCTTGCGACTCACAGAGACCTTCTGCATGATAGCTCTGAACCCTGTCCTGTCCTGAAGCAATCTCAATGTCTTTGACACACTTTCCCCATTACTCCAGTTACTATGTCAATTTATCTCCTCTAGGGTCTTCCGCTCTTGCTCTGTCCTCCATCCTTTCAAGCACGATGTCCTTCTCCATAGCCTCCTCCTGTTCCTAATTCTCCAAGCTCTTCCATTGTTACAGCTCAACAGAGACCAGCTGTTGGGTTTTGGTGACCTCTTACAAGCTTTTGAGACCAAAGCACAACTCATAGAACTAGGAGATAGAAGAGAGGCACTAAACATGTTAGTACATCAACTAACTGAAGTGTCTGATAAAAGCATGACCTTGAACCTCCAAACCAAGAGAGAAAAAAAAATCCTGTGAGGTTTTTGGTCGTACACAATCAATTAGTTTCTGTAACTATTCTTTCTTTTCTGTTTTTGGTCATTCTTTTAAATACAATCCTATGAAATCATGACTAAGTTTTTGTGATTTCTTTCAATTCCACTTTCTGGTTTACTTTTATTTCTAAAGTCAGCCTCTGCCAAAGTATGGCACTCTGACATTGTTCACAGAAGAAGGAAGCCTCTTCTGTCTGGACCTGACGTTCATCCTTGTTTCTCTGGTCTGTCAGCAGAGACTGACTTCTTGAGCACACCTGGCTCCCAACCAGTCAAGTGAGGGGCTCTTGCTTTTAGCCATTGAGATACACACACTGTGTCTTAGTTTTGAGAGGCTTCCACAGTTATTTGGTATGTTGTTCTTGTTACTAATATCAATAAATACTAGCCTCTGTCAATGCTATTGTGGCTGTAAACCCACAAGCATTTTGAAAAGCAAGAGTTCTCTTGGTTCTTTGTTGTTGCTCATGTGCTGTGCAGAACACTGAGTTTGACGTTTTCATTCTTACTGGTGACTTTATTAGAATTCATGTCTTCAGAGCTGAAGTAATCAAAGGCCTAAACTCAGTTTGGCATGATACTTCCCACAAACTAGTATCTTTTCCTCTTTTAGCTGTGACAAGCAGAGAGCAACACATACCACAAAGCTGAGCAGGAAAGAGGATCTTCTCCCTAATGCCTGTGGAAATGAGAATGAAGTGATTTCCATCATCTCATCTGCTAGGGTGGATGGCTCCTGAATTCTCACCATCTGACTTTAAGTTAGGCGGTCACCACATCTGTTAAACATCTGACTACAAACTGAAGGGTTGGCAGTTTGTATCCACCCAGCGGCACCTTGAAAGAAAGTTCTGGAGAATTCCCAAAGATTAAAAGCCTTGAAAACCCTCATTCTACTTTACATATACAGGTTACATCTGCATAACTAATGGACTCTGAAAACCCAAGGCACACAGAAGCAACACCACTCCCACCATGGACTACATCACCAGAGCTCCTTTCTGAACATGTGGGTTTACCATGAGTCGGAATCAACACAACAGCAATTGGTTTGGTTTCTTTCTCAGTTTAAAGGTACCTATCATGTCCTTGAACAAGTTTATCTCGTCATGTTCAGCTGTTTGATCTGCACTTGAAAGAATGAAGATGAATCAGTGACATGCAGTGAAATGAAACCAATTTGAAAGCATTTGATAGATTATGGAAAATTATTCTGAAATGCCAAGTGTAATCTTTCTCTCAGCTTTCCAGGGGACATCAATGGCTCAATTCTGTCTCAAGTTACACAAACACATTTGACCAAAAGGAAGGGGGGGGGGGAGAAAGAGCTGAGAGTATGCAGCAATAACACCCTTGAAGGAAGAGAGCCAAATTCTGAGATGGCATATAATGATATACTAGTTAGCAGATTCTGAAAGACATGGACTATGCCAAATCTATGTTTATTCCTCTTTATTTCCCTAAAGGGTCCCACCCAGTCACAGAAAGAAATAGTATGAAAATAACTCAGGGTGGATTTAGCGCTCCGCTCTTGTCCACTCTGGTGAACAGCTCTGTCATTGTTAGGTGCTGTCGAGTTGAGTATGACTCACAATGACCCTTGAACAACAGATCTGAACCTGTGCCGTCGTCATCATCTCTGAGACATTTGAGCCCATTGCTGCAGTTACTGTGTCAAACCTGTTAAGACACTAACAATATGGTGCATACCAATCCTAGAGGATACATCAGAACAGAGCAGGAACAGGTTAGAAACCACAAGGTTTCTAAGGGCTCTATTTGAGTCAGTTCCTTAAAGGTGAGTCAAGTGTAGAAGAAAAATATGGCAAATGTACAGGATTGGGGAGTCATCTCTTACTATTAGGCCTCATATTGTTTGTACACCCTGAGGTGGGTATCCAGAGGGTCCCCAATTTTAAACAAGCATTTCCAAACATGAGCCGAGTGACAGAGGCATCTTTGTGAAAAGTAGATGAACTCTCTGAATGATTGGTTCAGATGTTTTCATTGTTTTACTGAAATCCCCTCGATTTGATGGTCTCCTCCTATGTGGATAAGCAAGCATCGGGGGTGGAAATTGCTGATTCTGTTTCCAGCCCCAAAGCTACACTGCATTATACGGGTGAAATGGCATTGCTGAAAGGGGTCTGGTTTCCTTGGTGACCTGGGAGACTTGGTTATATCTGAAATTGTTGAGGAAGAGAAGAACTGGTGAAGGCAAATCTGAGTTCTACCAAGGTAAGGTGTGCTTCCCACCAGTCCTCTGAGGGGGATGGGAATGTGTCTCCTAAAGGTGACTGAGAGCAGATCTCCTCCAGCCAGGGAGATGAGTGACACTCCATCTGCTCCCAGAGGCCCACAACCCAGTTTGGCAAGTCTTTCCTGCGCCAGTTCTGAGTAAATTGCATCACAGTTCCTCAGCTTTCCAGTCTGTTTTGTTGCATATAAACACTGTAACTAGGTTGATGAATTGTTAGCTTACAGGAGGATGTACAAACCACCTTCCTGCAGGCAAGGGAGGGCAGGCTATTTTATAACAGGTAGGTAGGTAGGATGACCCAGATTAACTCCTTAATGTCTCTTCTCTTGAAATGGCTTGTTACCTTTAAGCCCTAAAGTCACTGGCTGACCAAGACAGTATGACAAGCACTGTGTTAAATACTCCAACAATGTTATCACATTTCAAGGAGCCCTAGTGGCACAGTGGTTAAACACTCGGATTTGAGCTGAAAAGCTGGCAGGTCAGACCCACCAGTTGCCTCAGGGTAGAATGATGTAGCCATTTGCTTCCAGAAACTTTGAGAACCTTTGAAACCCCATGGAGAATTCACAGCCTCAGAAACCTTGTCCTAGAGGGCTGCTGCTGCGTTGGAATTGGAAGTTGTGATGAATTTTTATTTCATTTCCTCTTCACGGCAATTTTATGAGGTGAGTACTGTCATCACTGCCTTATTATGGATCCAAACAGAGTATAATTAATTGCCCATAGCATTCCCAACACTCTGACCTTTATAGAAGCCGATTGCCACATCTTTCTCCCATCAGGGATTTGGTGGGTTAGAACTGCCAACCTTTTAGTTAGCGGCTAAATTCTTTATTCACTATGCCACCAGGACTCCTACTGTTGGAGAAGGTGAAAGATACTCTCTCTTCTCACAAGTACCTGATAGTCAGAGTCTGCCTTATGCTGCATGTCCCGCAGGTATTGAGCTTCACTGATGAACTTCTGCCTTTCCTGTGCCTCATGCAACATGATTCTTAATCCCCAACCTGCAGGTACAAGACAAATAAAAATGCTGTGATATAATTATTCGTTGCTTTGCTGTCTTTGGATTTATCATTGTATAATTGCTTTCCCCCCTCATCCCTCACTCTTATTAATCTAATTTCTATTGTCTGGAAGGCACAGATGTTGCTTTCACATTGAAGTGTGCCTTGTGTTGGTGCTGCTGCTCTTATAGGCCTCCTGTGCCAGGCATAAATAATGCATTTACCCTCCTCAGGTGGCTTCAGGGACCCTGACATGTCTACTTACAGGGAGGGAGGTTGGTAGACATCTGATACAAAAATAGTTCTGCAACGTGACAAAAAGGAAATCCAAGAACTTAGCTAAATTAGCAGTGACCATAGTCGTAAGCCCTTGGTTATTTAAATTCATTTCTTTACTAATTCTTGCCTCCCACTTACCACCCAGGCACTGTGCTAGGTAGTGGGATACAGCAGTCGGCAAAAAAGACATGGTTACTGCCTTTGTGCTGCTTACAACCCAGGGTAGAAGATGAACATAGAATGAATAGACTCTCAGTGTGATAATGGCCCATGGATAAGGAGGCCTAAGAAGAATGTTGGCAATGAGTAAGGAGTCACCCTGCCAACCCAAAGGCACATAGTTTGAATCCACTAGCTGCTCCAAGGGAGGAAGATGAGTAATTTCCTCCTACTGCTTCTGAAAACCTTCTGGAGGGTCAGTTATGAGCAGGTTCCAACTAAATGGTACGCAACAATGGACTGTTAAAGCAACAAACATATCTGTCTTGGAAATAGTGCAGCCAGGGTGTTCCTTAGAGGCAAGGATAGTGAGATTTTGTCTTACATAATGTGAGCATATTATCAGTACAGATCAGTTCTTGGAAAAAAGACCAACTTAGAAAAGTTGAGAGTCACAGAAAGAGAGGAAGACCTCAATAAAATGGATTGACACAATGACTACAGCAATGGCTTAAACACAGTAAAAATTATGAGCATGGCACAGGGTGGGGCAAGAGTTTGGAGCTGTTGTACACAAGATTGTTATAAGTCAGAGTTGACTCGATTCACTCTACCATGGGGTTCGTTGAGAGACTGTGAAAGGGCATAACCTGGTTTGGAAGGATTAGGTAACGTTTTCCTTAGGAAGAGATATCTAGTTTGATAAGGAGTAGGTAAGGTAACTGTCTCAAGAAGAGAAAATGGGACATGGAGGCACAGGGCCATGCATGTCTCTCTGAGGGCCAGAGAGAGTAAGAATAGCACCGACCCTCACCACCCCAGAACAGAAAGCAGATTAAGAGCCCGTAGCCCACTCCCATGGTGGCTCTAGAGGCATACCAGCAGCAAGAGGCTCACATATTCATTGCTGACTCACAAACTCACAGGGCTGGCACAGAGAATGGGGTTTATTAGAAAAATAAGTTGGAGACTGGGGGAGGCAAAGAATATTTCACAACACAAGTCTAGGCTTTAGCCTAACAGTTCCAAGGCACAACTCCTCAACTAGTTTAGGCTCCAGTTTCAGTTCAGCAAGTAGCTTTTCCATCATGAAAAGTAAGAAGAGCAAAACCTTTAACTATGGCCAGCACAAATACAAGAATCCTCAGGTCACACCTTGCTACCATTTCTCCACAGCAATGCCATAGTCTCTCCACCACCGTCACCAAAGTCTTGCACCAAGGTCTTGTTTTAGTCTCCTGTAAGTCTTGCTGCCACAAGTCCTGCTCACCTCAATGTGGTAAGCACTCTTTCTCTTATCCTATTCCAGCAGCTGTTGATGATTTGAAATACTATGCTGATATGCGACATCATGTGTCTTCAGTTAAGGTAGCAGGAGACCAGATGGGCTAACTGTAATGGATAAAAAGCACCAACTTTTAGGCTAACACCATAGTAACCTATCATGGTTAACAAGGAAAGATAAGAGGGCATGTTAAACAGACAGGATCTCAGGACCAGGATTGCTGGTGCACACGGGGAACAGGAACACCAGTGTGGTTGAAGCAAAGTGAGACGGGAGAACTAAATGAGAAGGTCTTCAGGGTATAAGGCATTTGAAGTTATGCAAAGGTGTTGGAATTGGGATTCACATCAGCGTTTGTAAGCGTAATAGATTTCAGAGAAAACCAGAACTATTGTGACTCTATGGAGAAGGAAGGTTTGCAGAAGCAACTATCTGGCTGGTGTCAACATTCCCTTTAGAAAATGCTGAAGGAAGAGCAGGTTTGTGAGAAAATAACATGGAGTGAGAAATATCTAAAATATGACAAATGGAGTTGCTAGGTGCATATTTAGATGGAATTTATTAGAGAGGTAAAATTTAGCCATCACTGCCAGCGTGTTAACAGTTGAAGGTGTGAAGGAGTTTACCTGGATAGAATGGGGAGTGAACAGAGAAGAGAACCCAGGGGAAACCCCTGAGGAACACTAACATTTTAGGAACAGGTTGATGAAGAGAAATCCTGCAAAGAAGCCAGAGAAGGAAGAGTCATTGAAGCAGGAGAAAAACTAGGTGGGTACAGTTCCACAGTTGCTGAAAAGAGGGCTTGGAGCATGAGGTTATTAATAAGCTTGGTGAGAGCATTTAGGGGAGTGACAAGCTGGGGACAGAAAACAGTGAGTGGATTTGGTGAATGGAAAATGAGGCAGGGGAGATACTGCCTTTAAGAAGTTTGGCTCTCAAGTTTGGCCCAAGTTCATGACCGAAATACCAAAGTTTATAAACTTTCTAAATGGTAATGTTAATAAAGAGATTAATAGACCACATCTATATGGTAATTAAAAGTTCCATACTACTCTTACTTAATGCCCAGTAAAATTGTTCTGTTCATTTCAACAAATAAGTTTTTTAATGACTCCTGGATGTAGGTGACTTTCTAGGCTCTTGTGGAAGCAGGAGAGATGACAGATGATGCCTCTGCCCTCAGGTATACACACTCTGGGACCTTCCTTCCCTCCTCCAATCTAATCAGTTGTGTAAACAGTGACCAAATCAAGTTCTGACTACAAGGGTGAACTCTGATGGTGATCCCATGCCTGGTCTGGTAAAGAAGTCTGCAAGCTTCACTGTCTAGCCCTGAAGAACAGGGAAAACTTGAACTAGGCCCTCAAGGGTTATTTTCTCTCAAATACAGAAAGAGTTGTAACCTGAAACTGTGTAGGCATAGCAGCCCAGTTATGTATACACTTGTTAACTGAAAGACTGATGGTTCAAAGCCAGTCAGCCACTCTGTGGAAGAAAGACTTGGTGACTGCTCCCATAGAGACTGCTGTTGACATCGGGTGCTATGAAGTCAGTTTCCACTCGGAGTGACTTCATGAACAGTTGAACAGAACATATCTCAGTCTTTTTCTACCTTCATAATTGTTGTATTTGAGCCCATTGTTACAGGTACTGTACTCTCATCATAAGAGTCTTATATATTTTCCCCCTGACTCTACCCATAAAGATTACAGCAGAGAAAACCCTATGGAGTAATACTACTCTGTCATAAGGGAGTTTGGAGGCTTAATGGTAAAGATTTGCACTGCCAAATCCAAAGGCTCAAGGTTCAAAGGCACCAGTCACTCCATGGAAGAAAAATGTGCAGTCTCCTCCCATGCAATTTACTGCCTCTGAAAACCTGGTGGAGGGTCAGCTATAGGTTGAATCTGACTTAACAGTACAATTCTGTCACATAGGATAACTGTAAGTTTGAATAAACTGTATAGCATCTAACAACAATTTAAAACTACTACCCAATTTGTTGATCTCAAGTCCGTCTTATAGAGATTGAAACCAAGTCTCTCCTTGGAGGCTAGTATTTTGAAACTCTGCCTCACTTACTTTGATCATGTGGTCAGGAGAGATTGATCCTTGAAGAAGGATATCATACTCTGAAGGGTGGATGGACAGTGCAGGAGAGGGAGACCTTGGTTGAGATGGATTAATACAGTAACTGGGGTGATGGAGATTGGTGTGTCAGAGTTGGTGAGACTGGCTCAGGACAGGGAAGGGTTCAGAGATGCTGTACAGAGGGTCACTGTGCAAAGCAGGCGACTCAACCAATAAAATTCTATGACAGGTTTGGAAGCAGGAGTGGCACCCACTTCCTAAACATGTCTCTGGAAACTCTGTGAACTTTAATAAGTGTAGAGGGGCTTTGGGCCTTTTGTTCATAGGGTTGCTATGAGTTGTGCTCAATTTGAAGGTAATCAACAACAACAATAACAATCCAATTCATTAACATAGCCTTCAAAATGGATTGTAACTCAACATCAAGAAAACAAAAATCAGGGAGCTCAAAAATCAGGTGGCCTAGTGGCAGGAAGCTATACTGCAATCCCAGAGGCGTGTGGTTCAAATCCACCAGATGCTCTCTGCTGGAGAAGGAGTGGCAATCTCCTTCTGTACCAGTCAGATCCAATTTGACAGTATGAACAGAAAAAAATAGTAAAATAAAATGAAAAACAAAAACAAAAACAACCCAAACAAAAATATTCATCACTAGACCAATAGGCAACATCATAACAGATGGAGAAAAGACAGAAATTGTCAATAATTTCATCTTGCTTGAATCCACAAAGCAACACCCTTAGTACTAAGACCTAAGAATCAGAAAATCTATCAAAGAATGAATGGAAAAGCCATCCTTTACATAAACTTTCACTAAAATTACAGTATTTTTTTTTAAAAAAAAGTAATGGAAATTAATTTGATAAATGCAGTTATAGCCAATGTGGATTGATTTGGTGGATAGGGGGACAAATACAGAAGTAGAAGAATAGAATTTTTTTGAGGGGAAAAAAAGAAATGAGAAAATATACTGCACTGGGAAAATGTGCTGTTAAGGACCTCTCTAAAGTACTAAAGAGTAAAGATGTCAATTTAAAGACTAAGGTAAGCCCAATGCAAGCCATAATATTTTCAATCACTTTTTATGCACCTGGAGGTTGAACATGAATAAGGAAAACAAAAGAATAATTGATGCCTTTGAGCTGTGGTGCTGGAGAAGAATACTGAATATCCCATAGACTTCTAAAAGAACAAAAGATACATCTTGGAGGAAGAACAGTCAGTGTCCTTTTTAGAGACGAGGATAGTGAAACTTGGTCTCATATATTTTGGCCATATTGTCAGGAAGGGTCAGTCCTTGGAAAAAGACACCATGATAGGAAAGGTGGAGGGTCAGAAAGAGGAAGACCCTTAAAGGAGAACTGACACAGTGACTGTAACAATGGGCTGGAGCATATCCGGAATCCTGAGGATGGCACAGGACAGTGCAAGGTCCGGGTCTGTTTTTCAGAGGGTCACGAGGAAATGCGGTCAACCTAACAAAAACGACAACATCATCCAGTCTGTAGCTGTGCTCAAAGGTGGTGCCTCTCCGGTGTTTGAACCCACTAATGGCCCCTCTGGAGAAAGATGGGCAATCTCCTCTCATCCTATTTACAGTCTCTGAAAACCAACTGGAGGGTAGCTATGAGTCAATTCTAACTCAATGGCAGTGAGCTGGAGGGAAGGTGCACAGCTCAAATCCACCAGCTGCTCTGCAGAAGAAAGATGAGCAGCCTCCTCCCAGGTGCTTTACTGCCTCTGAAAATCCACTAAAAGGTCAGCTATGAGCGGTTCTGGCTCAACGGCACATACAGCAGCAACACACACAAAACCAAACTCTGTCTCTGGACATTTTAATAGTCATTTTCACAGCTACATTTTAAAAGATAATTTTAAACTTTTTAGATGAATATGCATCTCTACAAAATCAAGTTATGTTCTTAGCATTTCCAGAAAATGATGAGGTTAAAACAGGCAGAGAGAGAAACCCTCACTGCTACTGTTGAAAAGAGAAGCCCGTCAGAATATTAATCAGGCAGAGAACATAAGGAACATAATGGAAATATGCTAATGGCCACTGAAGGAGCACATCCCAGAGACAAGTTGGATGGTACATTTTTGTTAAGAAGTTAACACAGAAAAGTCAGCTAATCTATCATGGTTTTAGTGCGCTGTTATTTTAAGGAGTCTTCCAAATCAAGAGGCATGAAATAGCTTTGTCTAAACAGGTAGAAAACAACGCTCTTCAAATTACTTACTAGGTTACCTCTCTCTTCACAATCACCCTACCAAATAAAGCACTTTGAAATTTCCTACAAAAATCTTCTCCCCTTCTGGGTACCCCCATTACATTGCACTTGACTATAAAACATTTGGAACCAACCCCAGAGGTGTGCGGTTCAAATCCACCAGATGCTCTGCTGAAGAAGGAGGGACAATCTCCTCTTGTACCAGTCAGATCCAATTTGACGATACACACATAACAAAATAAAAAAACAAAACAAAACATTTGGAACCATCATGGTAACACAGGTAAATCTCTTCTTCAAATACTGCACTAATACTTTTGTGAGATTAAATGACTACACCAGGAACCAAGAGAACAGATTGTGAGCCTCAGATTGAGGAGATGCTAGGTCCCTACTGCCAAGGCAATCAACACTCTCTGTATCTCATGTGTCACTTGAACTTCATATATCTCTGAAAATTGATGAAACTGACCAAGAAGAACAAGAAACAGAAGTTAAACTGTATGGAAAGAAATTCACATAAGATCATACTTAATTTGTAGATCTCAGCTTCCTGGGCCTACTCAACCAGATGGTCATTTGAAGCCAATAATTTTTCCTCAGCAAATAAAGACAGGTGGACATTGCAGGTGGGGGAGGATGGTTTTTCAAAAAATGTGGGCAAGGCACATGTTTCTAAAATAATAGCATTCTGTCTTCTCTTTGTTGCTCACCTTTGAACTTGATTTAAAATCCACTCATGGCCATCACATTTCTGTTTTAAGTCTCTAGCAATAATGTACTGCGTCAAATTTGTACTTCACACATCAACGTAAGATATCAACGTAATTTACCCATATCAAATAGGGTGAAGGAAAGAGAGGGAGTAGGAGGCATGTGAGGAAGGAACAAGGGAGGTTTATGTGGCCGAAAGCAAGAGCAATTGATGCTACTTGCCTTCAAAAAAGCAACTGATTCTATTTGCCTTCAAAATTCTACATATCTGTGACATCTCAATGAAGACCATTCTAAGAACTTTTGTGACACAGACATTCTCCTCCCTTGTAAATCTCCATTGAAATAAAACACAGGTTATACGATCAGGGAGAACAAAATCTAATTGCAAAATATCTTTCTTTCAGTTGCTTAAAACAAAAGAGAGATCATACATCTAGGCTGCTCTTCTGTTTTATTTTTGTCCTCCTGTTTACATGTGTCAAAATAATTTTAGAAGGAGCTCTTGTGGCCTAGTGGCAAGAAGCTATGCTGCAATCCTGAAGGTGTGCAGTAGTTCGAATCTACCAGATGCTCTGCTGCAGAAGGAGAGGGAACCTCCTCCTGTACCAGTCAGATCCAATTCAACAGGACACACACAAAATAAAATAAAAAAAGAAAAATAATTAGAAAATGTAAAAAAATAACAATTTTAGGACACTTCTTTTTCTTTTTTCTTTTTTTAAAAATTTTGATTTTATTATTTTGTGTGTGTGTGTGTACCGTCAAATCAGATCTGACTGGTACAGGAGGAGACTGCCCCTCCTTCTCCAGCAGAGCATCTGGTGGATTCAAACCACATACCTCTGGGATTGCAGTGCAGCTTCTTGTCACTAGGCCACCAGAGCTCCCTGACACTTCTTTTTAATAACAATCAAGATATATATATTTTTTAAGAGTTCTCATATTGGAAATATCATTAAAGTGAATAATTTAATGGTCCTACAACAAAGGAAAACATAAACGTAAGCTCCTCTTTAGGCTGATGGTTCCTTGGAAACAAAATGTAAATGGCTTAATTAATACCTGACACACTTGGTGTCTCCTCTTTTCCACAACTGGTTGCTTGGAAGTATTTCAGGAGACCTTAATTAATCTTTCTCACAATTGAATTTGTAATGACAAAGATTAAAGGATTTTTTAAAAAACCTTAGTTTCATTAAAATGTCTTGAGGATAAGCAGCAAAGCTAGTTGAGTTACATATGCCCAATTTTCCTAACACTTCCTGACCTCTGTAGTAGATTATGCTGTTTAATTTTCCTGAGCCAGTATGTATTCACAGTGACCTTATAGAGCAGAGCAGAACTGGCCTTTCCTGACCCACAGACTCTATTGGAGCAGATCACCAAGTCTTTTACTCTGCAGAGCAAATGGTGGGTTGAATCACACTGACTTCTTATTCAGCTGCCAAGTGCTTAACCACTGTGTCACTAGGGTTGTTTTGACAGCTACTGGGAGAATACTGTGATCACCAGAAGCAATTAGGGGCTAGACCCCCAGCTGTGGGAGAAATCAATGATCTATTTGGCTCTTACAGCCAATTTGGCTTAAGATAACAAGGGGGTGAGGATTATGTGCATTTTATTGTGAAACTATGACAGTCATGTAACATTAAGCTCACAAAAGACAGATTCATAGAGCAATCAGTTAAGCACTGGGCTATTCACCCAAAGGCTGGTGGTTGAATCTTCTTAGAGACGCCCTGGAATAAAGGCCTAGTGATCAACTTCCAGAAAGGGGACGGGAGGACACCACACACCAAACCAAAAACAAATCACAGCAGAAAACAATCCCAATCCACTATTGTGAAGTCAGTGCCCGCTCACAAAGACTCTATAGGACAGGGCAGAGCTAACTGCATCACAGGGCTTCCAAGGCTGTAAATCTTTACTGAAGCTGACAGGCACATCTTTCACTGTTGGACCTGCTGGAAGGTTCAAACGGCCAACTTTTCAGTTACACCAAACCGTATCATAGTAATCCAAATCCACCATCATGGAGTTGATTCCAACTCATGGCAACCTTCTCTATCAAGTTTTCACAGTCTGTAAATCTTAACATCTTTCTCTGAAAGAGTGGCTAACTGACTTGAACCACGGATCTTTGTGTTAGCCCAACATGCAGCATATTATACCCCCAGCGCTGCTTTAGCAACTATTTAAAATCCTAAGGAACAAAGACCAAAATCATGTCACATGAGACTATGTAACTTGGTCTTGAATAGAGTACGAGAGCAAAAGGAAGAAATGATGAAATAAAAGAGCTGAGTAGAAGATCTCAAAGGGTAACTCAAGAAGGTTTTGAGTAAAGTGCCATAAAGCAATGAACAAAGATCTACAGTTAGACTAACAAAAGGGAAGAACAAGCTCTGGGTTTCTCAAGCTTAAAGAACTGAGGCAGGAGGGGGGATTCAATTTTCAACAGGCTTAAGCTGCAATACCACAGGGTTCCATAGGCAAAATATTGAATGTCACAGAAAACATTTTTACAGAATCATTGCATCAAAAAGAATTGGTTGACACCGAAGCATTTCAGGAAGTAGTATATGATTAAGAACAATGATATTGAAGGAAAAAGTTCTGGCTGTTCTTAAGGCAGTGTGAAAAAATAAATCTCCAGGAATTGACGGAATAGCGATCGAAATGTTCAACAAACACATGTGGCCCTGGATATACTCTCTCATCTATTCTAAATTTGGCTACCTGGTCATCTGGCTGAGTCGCCAGGAGTCTGAATTGACACCATGGGGGGTGTTTATTGTCTTTTGGGGTGCCAAGCTCAGTACATATGTGTGTCTTACTCTTCCTAGGACCAGAAGACCGGGAGAGTCTATTAGGAAGTTATGTAGGTCCAAAGTGGTAGCCACTGCGCAAAAGGGTCTCAGATGCCTGAAAAGCTGTCCTTCTGAGGCAGAAAAAAAAACCAGGCTGCTATGCCAGCCTTTGGTGCAGGCCACCAAACTTCAGGCCTTACTTCCCCCCAGAATTTTACAAGTATTAAGGATGGGCTGTCCCCTGACTGCTACCCCACTTCCTCAGATGACCAGGGTCAGACAGGGTCGAGGAGAAGGTCTGGCCCTCTGGATGAGGACAATTACCTGGAGGATCAGTCTTTTCTTCCCTGCCAGGGTCTTAGGGGGCCAAAGGTAAGGGCTGGGCAGGCTGTTCGGGGACAAGGAAGAGCACATCAGTCGCCCTGGGGGCCAGTCCTCGTCCTCCACTGCCTCCTCTTACACTTCTTCCCTCCCCTCACTGGCCCCTCTTCTCCCTCCTCCCGACAAAGCGACCGGGCTTTCTAGGGGCGGAGGCGGTGGGGGCGGCTGTTCGGCGTCCTCTGTTTCCTAGGCAACCAGGCCTCCTCCTTCCTCACGCGGGTGCGTGTGTGTGCGTGCGTGCGTGCTTGCGTGGGGGCGGGGTGGGGGCCGCAGGCTCGGGCGTGCAGCCGGGCGCGTCCTCGGCCCAGACGGGGGCGCAGCCGCTTGTTGCCATGGGAACCAGCCAGGATGCTGTCGCCAAGGCAGAGCGGCGATGGCGGCGGCCAGGGAAGAGATGCTAAAGGAGGAGGCGTCTTGGCTTTGTCCTGTTGACGTCCGTGCCCAGGCCCAGATATCGACGCCTTCCCTGGTTTCCTGAATCCAGAATGGAATTTATAAAGGCCGAGATTAGAAAATGGGAGGGAAAAATATTTTTAGTTGCATGAAATAACATTAAAGGCAATACTGGGGAAGAGGAAAAGATACAGCAGTCTTGGCATTTAAGCTCTGCAGGGGATCTCAGAAATGTGGTCCAATAGAAAAAAAAAAAAAAAAACCAACACAAAAAACCCAAACAACAAAAAACGAGGGGTGGGGGGGAATGAAAGCTTAAGGGAGGTACCCAGGCAACCGCTAAGTCTAGCCCAGAACCCAGGTCTCCTGGTTATCAGTGTCCTCACCCAAAGAAGGAAGTCTTGGGGGTTTAGACAGGTGACCACGGTCATGGAGGGAAGGCCCCAGAACCTCTGCCCACCTTGCCTTCTCTCTGTAGATCTCTCTCTCTCTCTGTGGTTTTCATTTGCAAAGACAACTCGTCTCAATAAGCAACACACTGATGTTAAGTGTGAGCGTTGTTGGTTTTTTTTTTAAATTTATTTATTGTGTTGCCATGAGTCAGAAGTGACTTGATAGCAATGAGTTTGGTTTCCTGGGTTTGGTATCAGCAGCACAAGTCTAATGTGCTCCTCTGCTAAGAAGTTCTCTAAAATTCTCCACTGCCTGCAGAATAAAATCCAAACTCTTAACTGTGGTTTTCCCTATGCTCTCCCAGAGCATAATTCGTTCTTGTAATCACCCCCTCCCCTTCAGTTCTTCTTCACTCATACTTCAGTCAGGCAGGACTATTTATTACTCAACACTGAACATTGTGCAGAAAGCTCAGGCTCTGCTTTCATGTCAGTTTTGAAGTTACAGTCTGAGCAGGGCAGAGTAAAGGCAAAAAACACTTAAGTGAAGTCCTTGTTTTGAGTACTTTCTCACTTGACCTTCATTGGTCCTCCATCAGTCCCTGGTACCTTTCCATCCCCAGTTGCTCAAGTCACATTCTGTTCCTGTTCTCAGCTGGCTATCAAGTAATCCTTATTAAAGCATTAACTGATAATTGAGGCATTAACTGAAAAGAAATAATGCATGACCTCTTCCCATATTTGTTGCCTTTGGAAAGGAGACATTTAAAGATGCTAAATCTTTAAGACACACTGGATTGAAATGACAATAATGAAATGATAGGCAGAGGTGGTTCTGTGGGAGCTAAGACATACCCTCTCCAATAAAAGTATTTAAATGGTTAACAGTACCATTGTTGTTGTTGTTGTTGCCATCAAGTCAGAATCAACTCACAGCTGACCCTCCAGTTGGTTTTCAAAAGTCATTAATGGCACAGGAGGAGACTGTTCATCCTTGTTCTGTGGAACAGCTGGTGGATTAGAACCATGTGCCTCTGGGATCGCAGCAAAGCTTCCTACCACTAGGTTACCAGAGCTCCCTGACAACAACCACTGTCATTGTTGATTAACAAAGTTGTACAGAAGTAACAATCCCAAAGACACAAAGTAAGGGCTAGAATCAGGGCCCCAAAGTAGGAATCCCCATTCTTGATTCCTTAATGTTGCAAAGGAAAGTTCTTTGGTACATACTGGATCCAGATTTATTTTTTCTTTTGCATAAAGATCTTTATAAATAATACTGTCAGTATTGTATGCCACTGAGTTGACTACAACTTATATTTAATCCATGTTATTACAGAATAGAATTTCCCCATAGAGTTTCCTAGGTTGTAATATAGATTATATCTCAACAGCAAGAAAATAAAAATCCTTACCACTGGACTAATAAACAACATGATGAGAAATGGACAAAAGATTGAAATTGTTAATGATTTCATTTTATTTGGATCCCAACTCAACATCCACAGTAGCAGCAGTCAAGAAATAAAAAGACATGCTGCCCTGGGCAAATCTGCTGTCAAGGATCTATTTAAAGTACTAAAGAGCAAGGATGTTAGGTTAAAGACTAAGGTGGGCCTGATTCATACCATGATATTTTTCAATTGCTTCCTACACATGTGAAATTTGGACTAATGAATAAGTAAAACCTACAATCGATGCCTTTGAATTGTGGTGTTGACAAAATATTGAATATATCATGGACTGCCAAAAGAATAAACAAATTTAGAGTATGGAAGAGCAATGATGTCGCCATAGTCTTCACAATCACTTGTTACGCATCAGAGAGCTGGACAATGACTAAGGATGATAGAAGAAGAATCGATGCTTTTGAGTTGTGCTAGAGAAGAGTATTGAACATACCATGGACTGCTAAGAGAACAGGTCTGTCCTAGAAAGGGTGAAACTAAGCTGAAGCACCATTTCATATTCTTTGGGCATGTTGCCAGAAGGGACCAGTCTTTAGAAAAGGACATCATGTTTGGAAGGGTGGAGGGACAGGGCAGGAGAGGAAGACCTTGAATGAGATGAGTTGACTCAGTAACTGGGGTAGGTTAATTGGAGACAATTAAATTGGTTCAAGATAGGGCAGGGTTCAGAGCTACTGTACATATGGTCACTATAAGCCATAGACGACTTGATGGCACATAACAACAACAACAACATCTTGAAAAAAGTGCAACCAGAATACTTTTTAGAGGCAAGGATAGTGAAACTGTCTCATATACTTAGAATGTGTTGTGAGGAGGGGCTAATCCTTGAAAAAAAAGACATAGTTACACAAAAGCTGTAGAGTCAGAGAAAGATAGGAAGACCTTCAAGAAGGTAGACTGACCTGGTGACTCTAACAATGGGCTCAAGCATGTTAGAGATGGTAAGAATGACACAGGATAGGGCAAGGCTTGGAACTGTTGTTCAGAGTTGTTGTAAGTCAAAGTAGACTCTATGGCACTTAATGACAACAATCTTTACAGAAGGAGATCACCAAGTATTTCTTCCATTGAGCCACTGAGTGGATTTGGAACGTTTTGGGTTAGCAGCCAAGTGCCTAACCATTGTATCACCAGGGCTCCTTTACAAAACCTCAAAAGATGGCTGATGTTTACATGAAAGAATGAAAAATAATTTCATATCATACCCAGTACAGAATAAACACGTAATAATGTTTATTGACTTTCTGAGTCATATTTTTTAGATTTTATTAAAAACATATATGAGTACAAACCATGACTATTCAAAAATCTTAAATGATAAGGTTTAGGAAAGTCACTTTATATATCTATCTCAGTTTTAAACTATTTTACATTTCAAATGTTTTTTTGTAAAGTAAGTACTATGAAAAGAATCAAGGGAGCTTGAAAAAGGAGATAGTACCAGAGGTCAACCTTTGACAAATTTTAGAGTCATTTCAACTTTCATGTTCAATAAGAAAATGACAAGTAAGTTGAGTTCAGCATCAATAGTAGAGGATTATTAAGATGGGAGGTGGGAAAGCAATTTCCTTACTGGGAAAAAAATTCTGTTATTACTCCCTGGTTGGTGGTTACTAAGTGCTGTAGAATGGACTTTGACCCATAGTGACCCTACATACAACAGACTGAAATCTTTCTCATCCTCATGATCTCACCTGGGCTTAAGGTCACTGTTTTCAATTCATTTCATTGAAGGTTGTCTCTTTCCATGACTACTTTTCCAACCATAATGTCTTTCTCCAAGGACTGGTGACTCCTGACAACATGCTCAAAGTACACGAGACAATGTCTCACATTTCTAAGAAGCATTCGGGGTGCACTTCTTCCAGAACAGATTTGTTCTTTTGGCAGTCCATAACATATTTAGTACTCTTCACTAACACCGCAATTCAAAGGCATCCATTTTTTTTTAGTCTTCCTTATTTATTGCTCAAATTTTATATGCATTTGAAGTTGTTGTTGTTGTTATGTGCTGTGGAGTCTCCTGCAACCCATAGTGACTTATGTACAGCAGCTCTGAAGCCTGCTCTATCCTGAGCCAGTCTCACTGAATCCAACACACCAACCCCTATTATCCCAGTTACTGTATCAATTCATCTCATCCAAGGTCTCCCTCTCATGTGCTGTCCCTCTACCCTTCCAAGCATGATACCTTCTCCAAGGACCAGTCTCTGCTGGCCACATGCCAAAAGCATGTCAGACAAAACTCAAAATCCTAGCCTTCAAGGAGAAACTTGGTTTCACCCTCTGCAAGACAGACCTATTTGTTTTCTTTGCAGTCTATGATATGTTCAAGACTCTTCTCCAGCACCACAATCCTAAGGCATCGAGTCTTCTTCTGTCATCTTTAGTCATTATCCAGCTTTCTGAAGCATAACAAGTAATTGCAAAGACTATGGCCTGGATTGGGTACACCTTAGTCTATAGACTGACATGGTTGCTTTTCAGCACTCTGGAGAAATCCCTGACAGCAGATTTTCCCAATGCAATTCATCTTTGGTTTCCTGACTGCTGGTGCCAAGAGTGTTGACTGTGGAGCTGAGCAAGCTATAACTGTTAACAACCTTAATTTCTACATCTATCATGGTGCTGCCAATTGCATATGAAGTAGTGGATTCTAATTATTGAAGTACTTGTTATTTACAAGTGAGTCAGATGACCTTGAGCAATACAGTTCAATGTTGAAACTGAACAAGCAGGATTTTTCAAAATGTCTTATTTTTTATACAAAATTCTCTTTCATTGTATATAAGGAAATGGAGGCCAGGCAGAGAACTTTATGAAAGGACTGGATAAAAGCATGCATCGTGTTATATGTTGTATTGTTAACTGAAAGGTTGACAATTCATATCCACCAGGCTCTGAAGGATAAAGATGAGGCCATCTACTCCACATGATGTTTTGCCACAAATAGGGACCAACTCAACCTATGTTGTTGCTGCTGTTTTGTACTGTTGAGTCAGAACTGATCCATAGCTGACCCTCTACTGTGTTTTCAGAGGCAGTAAATTGCATGCAAGGAAACTGTCCATCTTTCTCACCAGAGCAGCTGATGAATTTATACTATGGACCTTTGGGCTGGCAGCACAATTCCTTACCACTAAGCTACCAGAGCTAGTTTCTTTCAATTGTCCCCTAATGTTTCTCCCTCTCTATTTTAACTTGTTTGTATATACAAAAATCTTTGAATTGTGACTTGAGTATTTATAAAGCATATTATTTTTTCAATCAATTATTCACATACATTTTGCACCATAACAATACCTACAGTGTCTGATCATCCATTCATTCTATATTGCCTTTCCTTTAACCCATATTGTTGTTGTTAGGTTCCACTGAGTTGAGCATGACTCACAGCAATCCTATGAACAAAAGATCTGAGCCCTGTTCTATCCCCCACCATCCCCTCCTCACACTTCCTGACACACGAGAACACATTGCAGCAGTCACCATGTCAATCCACCTGGTTGAGGGTCTTCTCCTTTGCCAACTCTCCACCACATGTTCTTATCCAAGGAATAGCACCTCCTACAACATGTCAAATGTATGTCATTCTTGCCTCCAAAGAGCACTCTGGCTGCACCCTCTCCAGGATATATCTGTTCATTCTCTTGGCCGTCCATGGGATGTTCAGTGCCCTTCTCCAACACCACAGCTCAAAGGTGTCAATTCTTTGTCATCTTTATTCACTGTCCATCTCTCTGATGCACAGCCAGTAAGCAGAAAGACTATGTCGTGAGTAAGATGCACTTTAGTCTTCAACATGATACCACTACTCCTCAATAATTTGGAAAGGTCCCTACCTACAGATGTTCTCAGTGCGATACATCTCCTTATTTCCTGACTGTTAGTGCCAAGGTTGTTAATTGTGGATCTAAGCAAGATGAAGCTGTTAACAGTTTCAGTCTTCTCTTTATCCATCATGATGCTGCCTATTGGTCCAATGGTAAGAATCTTGGTTTTCCTGACACTGAGATGCAATCCATAATGAAGGCTGCATTCCTTGATCTTCTGTAACAAGTGCTTCCAGTCCTCCTCACTTTTAGCAAGCAAGGTTATGTCATCTGCATAATGCAGGTTATTTATTGGAGTCTTCCTCCAATCCTGATGCCACTCTCCTCCTCATGGAGTCCAGCTTCTTAGATAATTTGCTCAGCATACAGACTGAATAAATATGGAGAAAGAATACAATCCATATTAGTATTTATTATCTATTAGTTCATTTTCTACACACTCCTTTCCCTTCTTCCTCCATATGTTGGCTTCTTTTTGTTCCAAGGCAAGTTTCAGAGTCTCTTCTGACATTAATTTCTTTCCTTTCTTTTTAATTACCTTCTTCTTTATTCATGGATGATGTCCTTGATGTCATTCCACAATTCATCTGGTCTGATCATTAGTGTCCAATGTGTCAAATCTATTCTTGAAATGATTTTTAAATTCCGTTGGAATACACACAAGGTCATATTTTGGTTCTTGTGGACTTGCTTTAATTTTCTTCCAACTTCAATTTGAACTTACACATAAGTAGTTGATAGTCTATTTTGAATGGGGAAAAAAGCCAAAACAAAGAGAAAGAATGCTAAGAGAGCTGAACACTGTCAAGTTGGAAATGACTTACAGCTGACCTTCTAGAGGTGTTTCAGAATCTGTAAACTGCATGGGAGAAGATTGCCCATCCACCTCCAAGGAGCCTTTGAATTGGCAGAGCAAGTCTTTACCTCCTTAGGCCACCAGAACTCCCTGCCCAAGGTTTCTAGAAGTAGAATGTTCAGCAGGCTTATATAACCTGGCCCAGCTGCTCACTTCACTTGATCTGGAGCAACCCACACTTTTGTTCTTCTAATATTTCCTCTTTGTAAGACAGTCTGATTAGATCTCTTAGTATCGAATTAGATACTCCCCTGCTGGACAGAGAGTTCAGAGTTCATCACAGAAGCAGATAAAAACAGCAAAACACCTCATTGCCATCAAGTCGATTCCGACTCATAATAAGCCTCCATTGTGTTTCTGAGGTGGTACATTTTAACAGGAGACTGAACATCATTCTCCTAGACTCAATGGTGGATTTAAACTAGTGAAAGCTCATGGCTTTTGGGTTAGCAGTGACATGCTATGACTATACTACCAGAACTCTATCAGTAGTAGATGGCTTCCTTCATACTAAAAACATGGTTGGTTTTGCCTTGGGCCTCGCCATAATTCACAGTCTCCCTTTCTCACCAATAGAGGCCAGCGTGGTGGTATTCCCTTTATTCAATACAAATGGTGTGAAGGAAGAAAAAAAAATACAAATGGTGTGGACTGAGGTAGTTTGTTTGCAGAAAGATTCTCTGGTACAATCTGAAAAGGAGACTGGAGTACATGAGTCCCTTAGAGCTTCTTGGGTTTCTCTCCAAGACATCTTTGTACAGATGCTTCACTGACTCATTTTTTAAAAGTGGCTAATGGCTTATTGAGTAGGCTGTGGGCTGTTGTGACACTCTGCATTGATCTCTCAGCTATATTTAGCCAGACTGTGTCTATGCAATGTGACCATATCTTAACATCATTCATAAATGAGGTCTTATATTGATGTCATTAAGATGGTTAGAGAGTTTGGTAGGCTGTTTTGAGGTAAAGCTCCCAGACTTATTTGATGCAGGTCATTGAAGACCTAAAACTGGGTCCTTGGTTTTATATGACCAGAAACTTTCTTTCAGTTAACTAAGAGATGACACTTTAAGGAATTGATTTCTGTTTGAGTTATCTATCTAGTGCTGCCATAGCAGAAATACCACAAGTGGATGATTTTAACACATAGAACTTTATTTTTTTTAAGTTGAAGAGGCTTGACGTTCAATTCAGAGTGCTAATGCTGGAGGAAGGCTATCTCTTTGCGTGTATCCTGGTTGTAGGAAGTTCCCAGAGCAGGGACCCCACTCCACCCCCAGCTCTAGCTCTTCTTGGTCTCTCTGATCTCTACTTTATTGTTTAATCTCTTTTTAATCTCAAAAGAGATCAAGTAAAAAGGTAAACTAAACCTATAGATTATATCCTATCTCATTAACCCAATGACCACTAATCCTGCCTAATTAACATCACAGAGGTAAGGATGTACAACACATTCCAGATCACAAAATAGAAGATAATGGCATAATTCAGAATCTCATGGACTAGCCATATTAACATCTATTTAGGTGACACACAATTTAATCCATAACAATCCCCAACAAGCCCACTCAGCAGTGACTGCCTTGTCATTCATCTGGGCAAGTTATTATTTTTCTTAGAGACTAAACCTGGCAGACTGACCAGCCCTGATCACCTGCACAAGCTACTTCCTCCCAGAGGAAAGGCATCCCCAAGAGACCAAATTGCAGATCAGAAGGTTGTTCTAGTGATCATTGAATTAGATCAAGGGGAATTGAGAGTTCTTAAGGGATATCTCTGGCAAGTTGAAGTAGCCTTCAGAAAGAACCTTCTTCTCTCTTGGGGCATTTCAATCTGGATAACTGATTTAGGGTATTCACCTCAAAGCTTGTGCTCATGCAAAACCTATACCTAGACCAAGAAGCTGTTGTCTAAACAGAGCAAGGGAACACTGTATGGTTCAAAATCAAGAAAGAAGTGCATCTGAGGGGAGCTCTGGTGGCCTAGTGGCAAGAAGCTGCACTGCAATCCCAGAGGCACATGGTTCAAATCCATCAGATGCTCTGCCGGGAAAGGAGGGACAATCTCCTCCTGTGCCAGTCAGATCTGATCTGACGGTACACACACACACACACACACACACAAATAATAAAAAAAATTAAAAAAAAAAGAAGAAGTGCATCTGGGATGTATTCTTTCTCTATACCTTTCAATCTGTACAAGGAACAGATCATTCAAGAGGCTAGACTTAATGAAGAAGAATATGGTATCAGGATAGGATGAAGACTCATAACCTGTATTATGCGGATGACACATCCTCACTTGCCAAAACTGAGGAGGACTTGAAGCATTTGCTGCAGAAGGTCAAGGACTGCAGCCTTCAATACGGGTTGCCTCTCTACATCATGAAAACAAAAATCCTCACCACTGGGCTAATAGGCAACATCATGACAGATGGAGAAAAGACTGAGTTTGTTAATGATTTAATCTGACTTGAATCCACAATCAGCATCCTTGGTACCAGCAGTCAGGGTGTTGGTTGTATTGGGAAAAATCTGCTGTCAAGGACCTCTCCAGAATGCTAAAAAGCAATGATGTCAGTCTAGAGACTAAGGTATGCCCAATCCAGGCCACAGACTTCTCAATTGCTTGCATCTGAGAGTTGGACAATGAATAAGGATGACAAAAGATGAATTTGTGCCTTAAAGCTGTGGTGCCAGAGAATACTGAACTCCTAAGAGAACAAACACGTTTATCCTAGACAGGGTAAAACCAGGTTGCTCCTTGGAGGCAAGGCTTTTAAAACTCTCTCACATACATTGGACATGTTGTCAGGAATGGCTAGTCCTTGGAGAAGGACATTATACTTGGAAGGATGGAGGGTCAAAGGAGGAAGGAAGACCCCAGATGAGATGGATTGACATAGTGACTATGGCAACGGGATCAGGTGTGTCAGAGATAGTAAGGTTGACTCAGGGTAGGGCAAGGTTCAGAACTGTAGTAGACTCGATGGCACATAACAACAACAACAACCATGTCAAAGCTTTTGGCAACTTTTGCCACAACTATATTTCAGTTAACTACCTTTCTGATCAACTTCATGGGCCACTTCTCCTCCATTAAGTGATTAGCAGCATAGCTTAAGTCAAGACCTGGTTTAGAATACTGGCACCAGCACTTGCTATTTGCTAGAGGAGATGTTTATCATCTCTTTGCACCTCAGATCCTCATAGTTAAACTGGGAATAGTCAGAGTCTCCTCACCAGGTTTTTGTGAGAATTACTGAAATAAAGAATGCAAAAAAAAGAATACCAAGTTTCTGACACAGAATAGCTGCTCAACAATCACGGTTCAAGTTTTCACCACATTTGAGTTGGCCCTGATTCAGGGTGACCTCAGAACAGAAGCGAGCACAGCACCATCCTGTTCCATCTTCAGGACCACTGACATGCTTGAGGTCATCGTTGTATTTATCAACGAATGGGAGCTGTCATTATCATTTACATTATGTAGATTTGATTCTCCTTGCTGAGATCAGAGAATACCCTTAAAGTGCACAGCCAACAAACTCAAAATATCTCTGAAAGTTTATTACTCCTTTAAGACTTCACTATGCAGTGTTAAGTTACCCAAAAAGCAAGGTATGTACATGCTTATTTACTAATCTGCTGTTGTTAGGTGCCATTGAGTCAACTATGACCCACAGTGACACTATAAACAACAGATGTGAAGCTTGGCCTGTCCCGTGACATTCTCACAATCTCTGATATGCTTGAGCCCATTGTTACAGCCATTCTGTCAGACCACCTTGCCTCTGAGAAGCACTCTGGTTGCACTTCTGTGGCTGTCTATGGGATATTCAGTACTCTTCTCCAATATCCCAATTAAAATGCATCAATTCTTCTGTCACCCTCATTCATTGTCTAATTTTAAGATGCACAGAAAGTAGCTGGAAAGGTCACGGCTTGGATCAGGCACATTTTAAACTGATCTTGTTGCTCTTTGGCTGGTTGGAGAGGTCCTTGACAGCAGATTTTCCCAATACAGCAATTTTCTGATTTCTTGACTACTGTTACCACAGATGTTGATTATGATCCAAGTAAAATGAAATCATGGACCACTTCAAACTTTTTTCCATTTATCATAGTGTTCCCTATTGGTTCAAGGGTAAAGATTTTTGTTTTCTTGGCTATTGGCATGTAATCTATATCGAGGGATGTAGCCTTTGATCTTTGGTAGCAAGCCTTTCAAGACATCTTCACCTGCAGCAAACAAGGCTGTGTCATCTGCATAATGCAGGTTATTGATGAGGAGTAAACTGTAGTGAACAATTTTACATGTGTTCACTCCAGCAGAAACTCTGCTTCCATGTCTGGCTGGCATCTGTCTGTCTCTCTCCCAGTCTCACAGCAATTTTCTTACAGAATCACAGACTCTTTTCAAATATATATTCTTTAAGCTTCTAACTGAAAGATTGGCAGTTCAAACACACCACCCCTGCACAGGGAAAAGATGAGGCAATCGGCTCCCAAGATTCAGAGCCTGGGAAATTCAATGGAGGGTCAGTAGGAGCTGGAATAATCTTGAAAGCACTGGACTTGGTTTTGATTCGACAGGGCTGAGTGTTCTAAGCAAAGTAAACAGAGCCTTATTTGTGCTTATTTCCCAATCTGTAGTGTACAGTCTCACACATTTGTCGCATCTAAGATTAAGAACTAAGTTACTAATATCATCCTGTTTAATCTTACATTGGTTATTTGTAACATTAAATTTCAGAGAATTCTATTTTAGGACATTATCCTCCCCTCACTGTGGGGTATTATCCAGTTTAGGGCTTATAGCCATCCATGATCTAAATTATAATGAAATTTAGTAATGTCAGTTGGGCTTTCATAGGTCAGCTATTTGAGATTTGATTCTCTTGTGGAATAAAAGAGACTCTATTAAAGATTGGCAAATGCCCTAAAATTAATATTAAAAAAAAATCATATCCTTTGAGAAGCCTTTAGAATTTTCCTCATTTGGGACTGTAGCTGGTCTTTTGTGCTGTTTTACCAAGAGGGGGCAAACTCATTAACGTTTTTGGATTCTGAACTGTTGAGAAAGTTCTCAAAAGCTCAAACAGGCTTTGATTTCTTTATCCATTTTGGAAGCTTCAGCCTTTTCAAAGCCCTTCATTATGGCAATTGATGCATTGGATACAAGATTGGACGCGATTATAAGAACTTGAGAACATAAAACACACTGCCTTTTTTGAATTTCTAAAAAATTATTACCAAAGGAAAGGATTTGACTTCAGTCCAAAAAGAATATCTGATTTGTTTGGACTTGGGATAAATTCAAGCCATACATGTTTGGCCAAGAGTTTAATTTGTGGGCTGATCACCAAGCCCTGAGTGAGTACTCAGTCTTCAGGAAGTTAGGACAGTGCGGGGCAGAGCTGGTTGGATTCCCACATGTGCAGTAAACTCGTTTCTGGACAGATAAATAGTGAGAGGAATAATAAATAAATCTTTCTCATCAAGAGGGCAGGGGAGCAGGAGCCCTGAGCAATTTCTAGACCTTCTTGAAGTGGATGTTACTCTGTGATGTTTTATTTGGATCAAAGTGCAAGGCAAGTGAGGAGAAGAGAGAGCAACACCCGGAAGACAGTATGTTAGAGGGGCAGGAGTGCTGGCTAGGGAGCAGGACTCCACCTTTTCCTCCTTTCTAATCATCCATTTCCTGGTTATTGCCGTCATGCAAGTGTCACTCATTGCTCAGCGGAGCCCCGTCTGCACTCTGAGGAACAGAGAAGGGCTCCCTCAGACAATGACACTGTCCAGATGAGCAGTTATTACCAGCACAGAATATTCCCAACATTGGTCCTCGTTTCTTTTCACGAGCTCTTTCTTTTGTGCTTCTCGTTCTGATTACACAGGAGGAACGTCTGAGTAGTGGGTGCCCCAGTCTCTTTTCTTTAACCCTTGTGGTGGTTCTCACTGGCTTTGCCTCACCCTGGATGGCTATGTCTCTCTCTTTTAACCAAAGGGTGGCCTGGCTGGAATCTTCTCTTCAAAGCTGAGGTGGGAACTAGGCTTGAAGTGGCAAGGGGGAGTGGGGAGGAGAGAGAAGAGAAGGGAAGGGAGCACCAAGGAGGGGGCTGTTGAGGACTGCTGCCAGTGTTTAAAGCTATGCGCCCTAAATCATGAAGCTGGGACATTCCATCCAATTCATGCAGTCAAAATTCACGCAAGAAATATTTCTTAAACGTCTCATTGGTGTCAGGGACAATTTATAAGAAGAAACATCAACATATATATATACATCAAGACATGATAATTCATACCAGGACATAATGGGGCGCAGTGCTAAAGGATGCTGAGAGGAGTGGTGGGGAGGGCAAGATATGGTCTTTCTGGGTACGGCCCATAGGATGAAGTGGACAGAGGTAGAAAAGGGGTACAGGGCAGTCCAGGTGGAGGAAATAGCTTTGGGAAGGTCATGAGTTGAGAGGGAGTTTGGCGATTGAAAAATCCAAAGAAAACTGATGTAGCTGGGAGATCATTGTGAGATACGCCCTGATAAGGTTGCAAAAGTTGGGGCTGGAGTTTACTGTTAGTAGAAAGCCGTGGACTGGTTTTTAAAGTATGTGTATGTATGTATGCACGTGAATATGTGTATGTGTCCACTCGTGTGTATATGTCCATCCTGTGAGGGAGGAGGGGTGTGTATGGGACAGAGACATAGACAGACAGACAGAGAACAGAGGTAGAGGCAATGTGAGCACAGTGTGGAGACCCATGAGGAGATTCTTTACCAGAACCTGGAGTTTTAGCTCCATGGCCCCATTCCCACCTTTCAGGAAAGTGCCGTTCAAGCCTGTGCTTGTGCATCGACATGAAATAACATGATCAAAGATGAACTATCAAAGACGTTTCTCTTGGTTCCAGCACACTACCGCGATCAGATGTCACACACAGATAGACCAAATCCTGAGTTTTCACTTCTGGTCTCCTTCCAGTGTAGTTTGGCATAATCTGCCATGAGGTATTTTTGTCATAGTCAGAGTCTCACCCCTTTTACTTTCCCCTCTTTGGTCTTTTCTTTCTGTCCCGGATCTCATCTGCTTCCTTTCTCCTCCCCTCATCATCCCTGCTGCCCTTCTCTTCTCTCTCTGCCTTTCTCATCAGGAGTCAGAGTTGCTTGCCAAACCACAGCTCTTAGGTTTCTATTTTCCCAAACAAATGTCTTGGCTGGTTATATAGACTTTTGTTATTGGTTCCCTCGTTTGCTTCCAGGCTTGTCCTTCTCTGGTTCCGCTCACCTCTCTTAGACAGCCTTCTCCACACCACTCTCTCCTCCAGCAACAGGATAACCGCCTTACTCTAGGCCTGGAAAAAGACTTCTGGGGAGGAGTTAACCTCACATGACATCAGCTTAGGGCCAACAACAGTGCAGTGGAAAGCAGTTCTTGAAAACCCAGCAGAACAGAAGGTATCACTGTGCAACATCCCTTCTGAGACTCCCTGCACCCTGTGAGTCAGAGTAATGAGAGAACATTCTTAAAACATGACTTAACCATGCTCAGTCCTCAAACAAATTCCTGGATGCCTGTGGAATAGGTACTTCCAGCAAGCCCGAGCACAGGATGATTAGGGCTGGCGTGTTAACACTCTTTTCCTCAGAATTGCTGCCTCTACAAACACACCTTCTGGGCCAGTTAGTTGTCCTGTTTGACAGACACTGTGGCGACCTCTCACAGCTACCGTTCCAAACTTTCAGATTCCTGTGACTCAGTCTTTGCCTGGGAGTGATTGGAAGCCTTTGCTATCACACTGCTACAGAAAGAAAGTGGCAGAAAATGCCTCTCAAATAAAGAAAAAAAGAAGCCGGTTATTGTCCATCTCCAGCAGAAAACAGAGAAATTTGAGAGTCACAACGCAAATGCAGTTTGTCCTTTATTTCACCGACACCTGAGGGTGGTGCTTTCTCTTTTCTAATATAGACAACTTATCTGAGCAGATTTTAAGAAATTAATTTAACTGAAAAATGATTAAATTACTAAGAGAGGAAAATGCGTGTGGTTGGTTTCATACAGGGTCAGAGGCGACTGCTAATGCAATATTTCATCAATTGACTCATTGCTATTCTTTCATTGATGTGATTTAGTTTCTCAAATAGCCCTTATCGTGGCAGACTTGCATTAGATACACTGCACAGATGCTTTATAATCCTCATGGTGTGTTTTACTTAAAAATGTTAGAAGCCATTCTACATCTATCCCTGTGAATGTGTACATCTACAGAGAGTTTTATAGACATTCAGACAACAGCTCTGAATGAAACACTAGGGCAAGTGTTAAATTTATACACTGTAGAGCACTTCATGCATTTCAAAGACTTCCGCACACAGCCATGTTAAGCTTGTTTCATACCCATTGAATATACCATTCTCTTCCGTTAATACACTGAAGAAACCAGAGGACAAAGAGTCCCCCTATGCTCCTTATCCAAGGCCACACAACTGTTGCTGGGACCTTGAGCTTTCTGAATGCCAGGCACTCACTCGCAACCCGTCACAAGTGCTGGAGAGCCGTGGCAGGCCAGTCTGTTAAAAAGTATAAAATTCTATGATGGGTATGTGTATGTGTTGATACATTCTGTTTGGTTCTTTTTAATCAAAAATACCCCAACAAGTGTCTATTATTCCTTTTGATATGTGTTGGAGCAAAAGAGGTCATTATAATGACCTGTCATGGAAACCTTCTGAAGTTGGGGGTTCCACGGGAAAAGAATGAGTCCCTTTCCAGCAGTATGTGAAGAGGGCTGTGTGCTTATGGGTGGGGATATCTTCATGCCCCAACCTGTGCTACGCCTCTTCCCCATCATCTTTGCGTCAAAAGGTTGTGCCCACAGCTTGGAAATGAAGGCAGGGCTTGATGCAGGAGTTTGCAACCTCCTCCGACCAGGATAACAGACCCACGGGGTATCCCAGGAGGCAGGAAGGCATATGCAGGGACTCATTTATCAAACGCTTCGCAAGCACTGATGGATGCCAAGTACTGTGTTGGGCTCTGGGGTGTCTCAGGAGAATCAGGCACAGTCTCTACGTTCGTTCATTCGTGGGGAAGGAAGGAAAGTAACTAAGACAGCATCTTAACAGGGAGTTCTGTGGTGGAGGCAGATTGGGGGTTGGGGGTGGAGCAGGTTCTCACGGTGAGACACGGCCAAGTGCTCCCACAGATGGCTCGAGGCCACCCTCCAGGGTGCCCACTGGTTCCTCAGTTCACACGGAGGCATTCCTCAGCAGTGCCAGACGCCCTAGCCTGTGCGCAAGATGACGCCTGCCGTCAGCTCTCCCAGGCTTCCTGTCTGCGCCCTTTTCCTCCCTCCGACATGTTTCTCTTCTCGCTGTCTGCAGAGGTGCTGTTAACAGCCTTATCAAAATCTGTTCGAGGGCAGCCACTCAGAGCCAGTCGGTACCACTGAATGGAGCTGATCTGAAAACAGTCACATTAGGCCGCACGTGACTAACATGGCACACACAGCAGAAATGACTAATATGGGGAGCATGTGAGTTTTTAAAGGCCTCAAAGCTTTAAGTAAAAGTGCTTTGGCTCTAACCATGGAATTACAGTCCTCGGGCAGCTACTGAGAAGGTTTTCTTCCTGGCACTGCTGAAGTCACACATGCTGGACAGTTGCCTGCTCTTTTCTTCTAAAGCTGGCTCTGTTTCCAGGCGCTCAGTCCTTCATGTTTTTCCTCCCTGCCTTCTATTGTGGCTGTCTGATAAGGCAAGGGTGGGAGCTGATCATTGCTAATCTGAGACCTTTGGGCTGGAAATCCCACAGTGCTGCAGAAACAACTGCTTGTGAATATCTGAGGGTCCACAGATGAGAAACAATGAGACTGTCACAGAATGGGAGAGTCAGATGTGATCCTCTCTAAAGCCACTCACTAATTTAGATTATTGTTTGTTAAATGAGATTAATGTTTCCTGCTTGAGGACAGAATCATCTTTGTGAGTGAGCTCACGAATGGGAAGAACACTGTAAACGAGTTGTTGTTAGCTTTGGTCAAATCAACTCTGACTCCCAGCGTGGCCCTATCCTGAGCCTCTCTCAGTGGCTCAAGCCCACTGTTACAGTCACTGTGCCAATCCATCTTGTCGAGGGTCTTCCTCTCTTTGTCTGACCCCCCAACTTTCCCAGAATGATGTCTTTTCCCAGGAACTGGCCCCTCCACAGGATATTCAATATTCTCTAACACTAAATTCAAAAGCATTGAGTCTTTTGTCATCTTTACACATTGTCTACCTTTCAAATGCGCACACCTCAGTCTTTAAATTTTAAAAAGCAAAGATGTCAGTTTAAAGATCAAGGGGCTCCTGATCCAAGGTTAGTCTTTTCAAGTGCTTCCTATGCCTCTGAAAATCGGACAACGAATAAAGAGGACTGTAGAAGAATGCCTTTGAATTGTGGTCTTAGTGAAGGATGTTGAATACACCATGGACTGCAAATACATCTTAAAGGAAGTGCAATCAGAGTGCTCTTTTGAGGCAAAGACTGAAACGTTGTCTCACTTCTTTGGGCACATACTCAGGAGCAACGAATCCTTAGAGAGAGACATCATGCTGGAAAAGGAAGAGAGTCAGAGAAAGAGAGGAAAACCCTCAACAAGATGGGTTGACCTGGGGTCAACAGTGGACTTGAACATGACAGAGATCTTGAGGATGGTGCAAGGTTTAGATCTATTGTTTATAGGGTCACTAGTTCTGAAGAGCAATGGTCTCTCTGGAGACTAAGGTGCGTCTGATACAGGCCATGGTCTTTGTAATCACGTGTTATGCATCAGAAAGTTGGATAGTGACTAAGGAGGATCGAAGGAGAATTGATGCCTTTGAGCTGTGGTGCTGGAGAAGAGTATTGAGGGTACCATGGACTGCTAGGAAAACAAACAGATTCATCCTGGAAAGGGTTAAACCGGGCAGCTCCCTGGAGGCAAGGATTCTGAGACTCTGTCTAACATACTTTGGACATGTTGTAAGGAGGGACCAGTCTTTGGAGAGGGACATCACACTTGGGAGGGTGGACCGACAGCGCAGGAGGGGGAAGGCCCTTTATAAAGTGGATTGATTCAGTGAGTGGGGTAATCGGGATGGGTGTACCGGAGACAGTGTGATTGCACAGGATAGAGCAGGCTGTTGTACATAGAGTCGCTATGAATCAGAAGCAACTCGATGGCACATAACAACAACAACACACATCACAGATGAGTTGACGGCACCTAAGAACAACAACTAAATCAATGCTGGTTATTTAATGTTATGGAGGTCACTGAGAGGAATGCAAACAGGTAACACTTTGTCCAGCTGAGAGGATGTACATTCTGAACCTTACCTCTCTGTGCAGTCCTCACCATTTCTGGCATCCTTGCTCCCATTGTTACAGTCCCTGCGTCAATTCACCTCCCTGAAGACTTTCCTCTCTTTTGCTGCTCTTTACCAACCACCATTTCTAAATACGATGTCCTTTTCCAACGGCTTGTCCCTCCTAACAACCTGCTCAAAGTACCGAGATGACTCTTCACCTGTCTCACCTCTGAGGAGCCCCTGGTGTACTTTCTCCAAAGCACATTGATTTGTTCAGTTGGCAGTCCACGGTATATTCAGCATTCTTCTTCAGCATCACGACTCAAAGCATCACACAGTCTTTTGCCATATTCACTTACCCAGCAATTTTCAGATGCATAACAAATGACTGAAAAGATCAGGTTCACCTTAGTCTTTAAGTTAACATCACTGCTCCTTAGAACTTAGTGGCTTGGAAGCAGGTGGCAGGAGAATAGCCATTTTCCTTGTTTATTCCTCCTTTGTCATATTTCCAGCATAGAATATTTATTTCATACTAATAAACTATGACACTGTGACCTTATATTTTCACGTTTTATAGTAAGTCATTGAGATAAGTCTGGATTAGAACTCCAAAATTCTACTTCTCATTCCCTTAAATTCACTCTCCTCAGAACCTAGGCAATTTTTTTAGTAATTACCTTTTTTTAAAAAAAAAAGGAAAACAGGTGAAATTAATTTTTAATAGTATCATGTTTAATAGTTCACTAAATGAAAACATTATCATTTCACCATGTAATCAATATAAAAATTATCAATGAGATATTTTACATGCCATCTTTTGTACTGAACATTCCAAGTGTAATATATATTTCACTTCCAGCACATCCTCACCTGGGGCCAGGCACATCTCAGGTGCTCAATAACAACATATGGCAGGTAACTACCTTATACTAAGCAACTCTTAGTTTCTTTTAAATGGCAAGAATTTACATACCTTCTTGGATAAAAATATTTCCACTGTGGGAATTAGTGGGCCTTGAGTAAGTGAAGCTTGGATATGATGTGAAGAGTGAACTGAAGGGAACAGGAATTAGACTTTTGGAGTTCTAATCCCAGCCTCTCTCAGTGATTTACTATAAAGATGAAAATACATGGTTATACTGCCACTGTTTAATGGTATGAAATAAATACTCATTAATAGAAATATGACAAATGAGAAATAAACAAGGAAAACAGCTATTCTTTTCACACTTGATTCCAAGTCACTGGGACCACAGAAATGAAGCATGGCAAAGAACCTTGGAGATCATATGGGATGGTGGCTTTCTCCTTCATGGTACATCAGAATCACCTATGAGAACTTAAGGAAAATATTGATTGCTGTCCCAAAATCTCAGGGACTCAGATTAAACTGGTTTGGGGTTGGACCTTGTTGTTATTGTTGTTGTTATAAGCCATCAAGTCACCTGCGATCATAATGACCATATGTACAACGCTGAAGCCTGTCCTATCCTGAGCCAGTCTCACTGACTCCGACACACCTACCTCTATTACCCCAGTGTGCCAATCCACCTCGTCCAGGGTCTTCCTCTTCTACAGTTTCCCTCCATCCTTATGAGCATGATGTTCTTCTCCAAGGACCACTCCCCACTAGCCACGTGCCCAAAGTATGTGAGATGGAGCATCACAATCCTAACCTCCAAGGAGAAGCCTAGTTTCACCCTCTCAAGACAGACCTGTTTGTTCTCTTGGTGGTTGATGGTATGTTCAATTCTCTTCTCCAGCACCATGACTCAAAGGCATTGATTCTTCTTTTGTCATCCTTAGTCACCTAGACATCATTATTTCTTAGGAGTTTAGACAATTCTATTGTATAGCATGGGTTATGAACATGTTACTAAAAATAGCCCTTTCATTTTATAGATGAAGAAACAAAGGCTAACTGAGATGAAGTGATGATTTGTGTAAGGTCATCTAGCTGGTTAGAGGTAGGAGGAGTGCTGCCAGGTACTGTCAAGATGATTTTGACTATAGTGACCACTGTGACAAAGCAGAACTTACTGTTTTCTCTTTGAAAGCACGTGGCCAAGTCATTCTCCCAGAGAAGAGAGGTTGACTGGGTTCAAACTGCTAACCTTTTAGTCATCAGTCAAGTGCTAAACTGTTAGTCTACCAGGGCTCCTTAGAGATAGAGCTGGGCTTCTAACCCAGGTGTTTCCCCAGACAATGCTCTATACCCTATTTCACATACGGAAACATTTCAGTCACTCTTTGTGGGTCGTTTCCTTGTTTGGTCCCCAAATGACTCTGACTTTGAAATGACAATTGGGAGCTTGACTTAGGATTTTAGGAGAAGGGATAGCAAAGGACCCCACAGCAACAAGCACTTGAGTTAGATCATCTTTCTCTGCATTGACTCTAGGCTATGCCAGAGGAACTGCCTAGCAGCGTTCTCACTCTCAGGAACCTTCAAAGGCCCAGCAGGTCGTGTGCACAAATACAGTAGGAAAGGTAGAGACTCTAGCCAACCGAACAGGAGGTCACACCTCCTGAAGGACCAGTCACCTCTCCGCTCTCATCCTTTATCAGCAGACCTTTCATTTGCTTGGAGAAGTCAGAAACATTTCTTTGAAATATTCTAACTTGTGAGTATTGACGATTAACTCAAATTTGAGAAAAACATTGTACAGGTTAAATAAAGCCCACTCATGAACTGTATTCTGCCCTAAGTCTTCAGAATGCAACCTTTAAATAAGTTCAAGATTTCTGTATACTTAATACTGTGATTTATTAGTCTACAAAATGTTGACCTAACGCCTCACATTACCCTTGGCTTGGACGTTGTGAAGCTGATTGAATGGGCATCTGTATCAGCAGGAGAGAATATGGAAATAGTTATCTCAATTCTCCTTTTATGTTATTTTCATTTTCCCCTGACAATATTAGTCTTTCTTTGGGTGGAAGGCTATCTTCAAGGCCTTACACATTTGCACAATTGTATTGAAAGTAAAGATCATTATTATCTATAAGATCTAGTATCATCTATTTTTAAATTTGTCTTGAATATCTAGTGAGTCCAGGTATTACTAGCATCACCCTGGGTTAGACTCTGTTCTCCTACACATGGCTGTATAAGCAGAAAGGGTTTCATTTCACTGTAAAATGAGAAGAGACTAGGGCACTGGAGTAACCTATTAGCCAATGAAATGGTAATGCAAATAAAAATGAGAATGTCTCTCACTATTTATCTTTTTTTGCAAGAAGAAAGTTCCCAGAGAAGAACTCAGAACCATATGGAGAGCCTTAAGTTTGAAACAGCACTTTAAACTGTGAATTTGCATTTCCACCTCAGAGATACTGAATCAGAAACAACATTTTACCAAGATCCCCAGATGATTTTTGTGATACACTTGAAGTATGGTATTGGTGAAGAATATTGACTATATCCTAAGCTGCCAGAAGAAGAAACAAATAAATCTGTTTTAGCAGTATAGTCAGAATGCTCCTTAGATCTGAGGATGGAGACACTTCATCTTACATACTTTGGACATGTTATGAAGGGAGTACAGGTCCTGGAGAAGGGCATCATGCTTTGTAGAGTGGCAGAAAAAAAAATTCTCATTCAAATTAATTGACACAGAGGTTGTAACAATGGATTCAGGTGTAACAATGGATTTAGGGGTAACAATGATTGTGAGGATGGTGCAAAGCCACAGTTTTTCATTCTGTTGTACACAGAATTGCTATATGTTGGAAATGAAAACAGGACTTAACAGCAACAACTACAACAGGGCTTTCCAGTCAACAGTTTAAGAGTTGGTGCTGTTACTCTTTAATCTGACGTATTCATAAACCAAAAATAAATTGATCTGTGAAGCATATTAGAGACTCACATAAAATAAGCATGTAATTTATACTTTGGTTATTTCTGCCTACACCTAACCTTGAATTTTGCCACCGTTCCTTTTTAAATGTTAAAAACTTAAAATTAGAATATGAGCTTGAGAGAATCTGTCTCAGGTATATTTCTGTGAGCAGCTCCCCTGTCCCCAAATAACCAGAGATGGGTAACAGTTTCTGACAAGAACTAGAGGGAATGAGATTAAACAAAAAATTAGAGCAATTTTATTTTCTTTATCTAAAACCTTCAAGTCTTTGGAAAGCTGCTTGGTTGCTATTTCAAGCGATGCTGCCCACATATCTCAACAACAGAAATCTTGCATAATTTTGCTCTTCCTCTTTTTATCTCTGTTTGGGTGTATTTATTATTTCATACGTGATGATGCGAAGCTCATTAAAAGGGCCATTTATATTCCTGCTATCTGTAAGGGGATCTAACTGTTTACAGAATCTTTACTGTAATGCTCACATAAGCTGGCAGCAGGCCCTTCCTAGCACAGTATACATTCCATTCCCCTTGGTGACTCTGTTTATGGGAGTCTGTGTGATTTACTCAAGGCTAATAAAGTCAGTGGGAAAGGATGGGTCACGGATTTATCTATCCACAGCATTTAACACTTTCAGAGGAACGTTTCTCTTAAGTTCATTTTTCCTCACTGCCAAGTTAATTCAAGCAACCAAAAAGGCCTTAGTCCAAATGAGTGACAGTTGGCAGAAGGGCATTATTCAGCTGGAGAGACTCCAGAGTTTCTGATGCTTGGAGATGGACAAGTAATTACCTCCTGTCTGTGCCTGTTTTCTACCAGGCGAGGCCCAATGTTTATTGTAAACTATATCTTCCATTAAAAGCTGTAATAGCAAGTCTCATGTGCCCACACTATAAATTTGACTTGCACAGGTTGTTTTTTTTTTTATTTACTTCCCTGTTTTATTACATCCTTCGAAAATGTTTCACTTTAAAGGAAGATAAGGGGAGAATGAAAATGGAACAAATTCCAAATTCATGCTTGAAAAACGATATGCTTAGCATATATATATTTTTTCATGTATGCCTGGACAGCCTTGATGGCCACTTTCAGAATATTGGCAGCCCCTCTGTAACCATTAGATGAGATGGCTATTAGTATATCACTTGTTAAATGGTCCAGAAAATAACCTAAAAATTAAAGTTTAGCCAGACCACATAAGCTGAGGGCAACATTCCCAAACTTTATTATTCTAGGAAACCTGCATACTCTTACTATTTTTTTAAGAACTCAAAGAACTTTGTGTCGATTATAGCTATCAATGTTTACTATACAAGCATTAGGACTGAAAAAATACCCATTAATTCTTTTCCAAAACAACATTTATAGCAATGTTCATTGCAGCACTATTCACAAATAAAAAACACAAGGCATTGTTCATCAGCAGATGAATGGATAAACAAAATGGAGCAGAGCCATGCAAGCCATGCAAGCCAAAAATCTGGATGCATACTGCCACATGGATGAACCTTGAAAACATTTTGCTGAGTAAAGTAAGTCAGACGCAAAAGCACTGTCCCTTCCACCTTATGTGAAATATCAAGAATAGGCTAATGCACGGAGCAAAAGTTATCTGTAGTTATCACGAGGCAGGGGAAAGAGGGGGTGGATCTTATTTCTGAAGAGTATGGGGTGATGTGAAAGTTTCAGAAATGGATATGTATGTATGGTGTGGTGACGATAGTACAGATTGCTAAATGTCATTAATGTCGCCGAATTTTACACTTTTTTCTTTTTACTGTAATATGAATGAAAGTTTACAAAGCCAATTGGTTTTCTCTTCAGCCAGTTGTACATAATTTTATGACATTACAATGCTCTTCCTACCTCTTCCCTGTGATTCTTGTTTCCATTAATCCTTCTTGTCTACCCCTTCCTGCCTTCTGGGCTTTATTCCTGGGGAAATTATGCCCCTTTGGATCTTGTGTGGTTTTTGATTATTAGTACTGCATGCTTTCTGTTGCTTCTGTTCATTTCACGTTTATCTATTGTTGGGCTGCAAGTGGGATTCCAGGGTTGAGTTTTGTTTCAGGCCCACAGGGTGATGAAGAACCATTGTCTCGGGAGTTCCACCAGGCTCTATTAGACCAACAAGCCTGACCATTTTTATGTTTTTGAGTTTCGTTTCATAAAATGGTAATTTATTGTTACATCTCTTTTACCGCCATAAAATTGACAAAACAAAGAGTTCTCTGAAAATAACACTAATAGACCCTTTGAATTTTAGCACAACACTAAATAAAAGGAAATAACTTCATTTTCTAAAACAAAAGAAGTTTAATAAAAAAAAAGAGGAGTTGTTATTGAATTTTGTCAGACTTAATAAGAGACAGCTGGATTCTCAAATCTACTCCCGCCTTCAATCTGTTGCGGTATGTCATTTTGGTTGAAGTATATAGAGAAAATTTGGCCCCACAAAGATAAGTAGTTGAACAAGAGAGGAGTATTTTAACAGTCTTTCCAGATAATTACTAAAATTTCCTTTTGATCTCACACCAAAGTTTGACAAGTGGTAGTTTTTTAAAGGCTCATTGCTACAAGGAACTAAAAATCCTCTTCACAGGCTGTTCATACTAATTCTTACATCAGGTTGCTGTGAGTCACATTCGTCGGCAACTAACAACAATTTGGTGTCACTGCCCTGACTCATGCAAGGCATCAGCAGCTTTACTCACCATTGGTTTCTAAACATCAGTATAAATTTCAAAACAGTGAAAAGACAAGTAACATTTTTGCTGTTTCTGTTGGATACTGCTATGCAATCTCTCACTCATAACACCCCTAAGTATAACAGACTAAGTACAGCAGACTAACTGTGTACAACAGACTGTGTCCAACAGACCAAATATGTCTAACAGACTAGGTACAACAGACCGACTAAGTACAACAGACTGACTATGTACAATAGACCAACAGAGTACAACAGACCAGCTATGTACAGCAGACCAACTATGTACAACAGACTATGTACAACAGATTAATAGTGACCCTGTGCACAACCCTGTGCCCTCCTCACAATCTCCGCTATGCTCATTCTCATGGAAGGTCTTCCTCTCCTTCACTGACCCTTTGCTTTTCCACACAAGATGTTTCTTCCTCAGGACTGTCTGCTCCTGATAACGTTTTAGGATTATTGGAATTATTTAGGATTATGGTTTTAATTTGCAGAGCACTATGAATCCTTAGGACCCACCCACCACACTTTACCAACCACTGTTGTAGAACAAACTACTCTTTAGCACAATCCCCTTATAAAGACCAAATAGAATTAGAACTCTTTCTCCAAATGTGAAATGTTAACGCAATTTCCTTCTAAAGAGGATTTGGAAGAGATGTTATGCCCTGATTGGTGTTTTAATTTATTATCATTATTACATACTGTTGAGTTAGACCACTAACATCTAACCTTCTAGCTGGGACAGAAGTTCAACAGTAAATTGCGTGGGAGGAGATTTCCTTTCACCTATGGGTTGGCAGCCCAATTCCTTACCATTACCACCAGAGCTGCTAAGTAGTTAACTGGCATATATTAGGATATTGTTGTTGATGTTGTTGAGTGTCGTAGAGTCAGAACTGACCCATAGTTGACCCTCCAGTGGGTTTTCAGAAGCAGTTAATAGAATGTGAGGAGATTGCCCATCCTTCTCCTGTGAAGCAGCTGGTGGATTCCAACTGTGTGCATTTGGGATTGCAGCACAGCTTCTTGCCACTAGGCCAGCAGAGCTATATTACTGTTGTTGTTATGCATTGTTGAGTCAGAACTAATTCATAGGTGACTCTCCAGCAGGTTTTCAGAGGCAGTTAATTGCACAGGAGGAGACGGTCCATCCTTCTCCTGTGGAGCTGCTGGTGGATTTGAACCATGAGCATTCAGGATTGCAGTGCAGGTTCTTGCCACTACACCACCAGAGCTTCCTCTGGTGTCAGAGTTTCCTCTGATACTATTAGGCAGGGTCAATTTAATTTAGATTCTTCCTCCTCCATTTTGCCACAAAATACTTTCATTTTGCAAGAAGTCCAGTGTATGTGTGTGTGTGTGTGTTACTGTCAAATGCTGTGTAACTCTGTGAGACACAGTGTTACACTGTGTCATTTACCTGAAGGTCTGACTCCTTAGATATCACAGAGTTTTTGGTGACATGATACACCCCTCTTAAACTCTCCCTTCTGTTTCCAGGTCACCATGGGTCTAGGATTATGTCTATAAATAGACAGGTAGTAGGATGTGGTTCATGAGAACTCCAGATTCTCCAGCAGGGACCACAGTTTCAGACCACTGGGTTTGAAAAGCTTTTCCATTTTTAGAAATCTATCCATAGGATGATTCTTATTCTTTTACTTCTTCAGATAGAATATATAACCAATATGGCAAATGTTTGGAAGCAGGAGTGGCATCCACTTCCATAAATAGCTTGCCTCCAGAAACCCTGTGAACATGGAGAAAGGATGAATATCACGCAAGTGTTGAGGACTTTCATTCATAGGGTCACTATGAGTCGCCTACGACTCAATGGCACTTAACAACATAGAGAGAGACCAGTTGGCCTAGTGGACTGAAAGCAATGCTACCAAGCCAAAGGTGGGTGACTCTAATCCACAGCCCTAAGGCCTGTCTTTAATTGTTTTCGGTGAAACATTCTTCTAGGTCGTTCAGTCCTTGTGTGTCCACTTGCCGTTCAGAGGTAACTAGTGTTCACTGTGAAGCTGAACACTGTGACACTGACATGTCAAATGCAATAATGGTTACCCATGGTGGACAGTGTTTGGTGGTGGTCCCCAGGTAAAACAAGCTTGGAAGCAGGAGTGGCATACACTTCTGTAAATAGTTTGCCTCTCGAAACCCTACGAACCTGGAGAAAGGAGGAAAGTCATGCATGCAAATGTCGAGGACTTTCGTTTATAGGGTCACTGTGAGTCACCTACGACTCGACGGTACTTAACAAAAACAACAACACGGCAAAAGTGGGCCACTAAGAAAATTGAAGTACTCATCACCTCAGAGGTTATAATGAGATAAGGTTTTGCTGTATTTCTTTCTAATCATATTCACACATATACCTTGAAAGGAAATTCTTTGTTCCTTAAAATGCAGCAAACACTGATGAAGAAGAATTTAAGATGTCCTGGGGCCATATCAGGGGCCTCCCAAATGGGGCCTCTCTGGTAGTTTGAAACCACCAACGATGCTGAGGAAGAAAGACAATCTCCTCCTATGTGATTTGCAGTCTGGGAAAACCTGCTGGAGGGCCAGCTATGTGTGGGTCCAACTCAATGGCAATGAGTTGAGTTGTTTGAGTGCAAAGGAGCCCTGGCGATGTGCTGTGCTGCTATCTCAAAGGCCAGTGGTTGGCATCACCAGTTGAATCTCTAGAGAAGGATGGGCAGTCCCATCTCATAGGAATTTACAGTCTCAGAATCCTGATGGAATCAGCTGTATGACCATAGGTTTCATTTTGTTTGTGCCAAGGACCCTGGGCAAAGCAAACGGTTTGCGCTTGGCTACTTAAAGGATTCTAGTTCTGGGAGTTGCATTGCTACCCCAAAGGACACACCTCTCTGGTGGTTTGAATCCAATAGGTGCTCAATGGGAGAAATATGGGCAATTTCCTTCTATATAATTTACAGTTTTGGAAAGGTTGGTCAGTCAATAGCTGGTCAGCTATGAGTTGGTTTAACTCAATAATAGTCAGTTTGAGTACTTAAAAGTTGAAAACTTCAAGGGTGGTGGTTGAACAAAGCCAATGGTTCAGATCCACCGGCTGCTCCATCACGATTTACAGCCTCAGAATCCTAATGGAGGATTGACAACGAATCAGAGTCAACTTGACAATGACAGCGGGTAATGGTACTCTATTTTTTTTTTTAATTTTTATTTTATTATTTTTTTGTGCAGATACCGTCAAATCAGATCTGACTGGTACAGGAGGAAATTGTCCCTCCTTCTCCGGCAGAGCATCTGGTGGATTCAAACCGTGTACCTTTGTGATTGCAGTACAGCTTCTTGCCACTAGGCCACCAGAGCTCCCCAGGTACCCTGTCTTTGAAGAAAGGCCTAGTGATCTACTTCCAAAAACGTCAAAGTCAAGAAAATCCTCCAGAGTTAAGTTTTACTCTTGACATCTGAGTTGGTGGGTTTGGTTTTGGATTGTTGGTATTAGAGCGGATGGAAGTCGAGAAAGGTGATGATTATTTTGGCTAATGAGAAAATATTACAGTTATGAGACTTAACAAATTTACTTGGCTTTAAAAGGTTCTAAAGACAGAACCCTACAGGCGCAATGGTTGGGTGTTAGGCTATTAACCAAAAGGTCGTTGGTTCAAATCCACCAGCTCCACAAGATGAAAAATTCTGTCCTATAGAGTTGCCAGGAGTCAAAATTGACTTGGCAGGACTGGGTTGAGCTTGGGTTTCAGGTGAAGGTTCTAAACATGAAGATGACTCAAAGTTTCAGTATCAAGGGTAATCAAGGCCTCTGAGCGCGCCTGAGACCGGAGGATGACACCACGAGGCTATTAGCTACTTTCAGGGTTAAAAGTAAATCAGTGGCCATCAAGACAATTATAACTCAGAACATGAAAACAGTCACATGATTTTGGGACATCTCCAGGAAAAACCCTAATCCTTTGTGCTTTCAACAACATGACAACTGCTGAAATACATTTGCCAAGTGGTGACTGTCACCTGAAACTGACAATTACATTCTTCCATCTGAATACAGAGCTAAAGACATTGATAAAGCTTGATAAAGGCTATTAAAATCAGATGAAAATTTTGAATAAAATACTTGAAAGTGCATGTTCAAACTCGCTCTCACCTGATACCTTTCTTCTCCATCAGAGCTCTACTTCCTCCTCTACCCAGAGATTTTGTCATCCTGGACTTGGATTGGATTTGCCTCCCCTAGATTCCTAAATGAAATGCATGTGAAATCACTTCATTCAGGAAGCTGAGAACTGCCGGAAGTCCAGGCTGGGTTTAGAAGGGGTCGTGGTACTAGGGATATTGTTGCTGATGTTAGATGGATCTTGGCTGAAAGCAGAGAATACCAGAAGAATGTCTATCTGTGTTTCATTGATTATGCAAAGGCATTTGACTGTGTGGATCATAACAAACTGTGGCTGACTCTGAGAAGAATGGGAATCCCAGAACATTTAATTGTGCTAATGCGAAACCTGTACTTGGATCAAGAGGCAGTAGTCAGAACAGAGCAGGGTAACACTGCATGGTTCAAAATTGGGAAGGGTGTACGCCAGGGATGCATCCTGTCTCCATACCTTTTCAACATGTATGCAGAGCAGATTATCCGAGAGGCTGGGCTCTGTGAGGAGAATTGTGGCATCAGGATTGGTGGAAGATCTATTAACAATCTGCGTTATGCAGATGACACAACCCTGCTTGCTGAAACTGAGGAGGACCTCATGCACTTGCTGCGAAGGGTCAAGGACTGCAGCCTTCAGTATGGACTGAGGCTCAATGTCAAGAAGACAAAGATTCTCGCCACTGGACCAATTGGCAGCGTCAGGATGGATGACGAAGAGATTGAGAGTGTTCACAGCTTCAGTTTGCTCGGCTCCACAGTCAACACTCTTGGCACCAGCAGTCAGGAAATCAAAAAGCGTATCGCAATGGGAAAGTCTGCTGTTAGGGACCTCTCAAAGGTACTCAGGAGCAACAGTGTCTCTCTGGAGACTAAGGTGCGCCTGATACAGGCCATGGTCTTTGCAATCGCTTGTTATGCACCAGCGAGTTGGACAATGACTAGGGAGGACAGAAGGAGAGTGGATGCTTTTGAGCTGTGGTGCTGGAGAAGGGTACTGAATGTACCATGGACTGCCAGGAAAACAAACAGATTCATCTTGGAGAGGATTAAACCAAGCTACTCCTTGGAGGCAAGGATTCTGGGGCTTCGTCTGACATACTTTGGACATGTTGCCAGGAGGGACGGGTCCTTGGAGAGGGACATCATGCTTGGGAGGGTGGAGGGACGGCGCAGGAGGGGAAGACCCTCTATGAGATGGATCGATTCAGTGACTGGGGTAATCGGGATGGGTGTGTCAGAGGCAGTGCGTTTGGCGCGGGATAGAGCAGGGTTTAGGGCTGTTGTGCATAGGGTCGCTATGAGTCGGAAACGACTCGACGGCACATAACAACAACAACAACAACAGATTCCTGAAAGCGACCTATGAACAAAAGATCTGACAGAGACTGAGTCATACTCTATTCAACAGCACCTAACAACAACAACCACCACCAATCCCTGCCATTCCCTCCCCTCCTCCTTCTTCACTGCCACCTGGCTGCTACCCCTGGGTGGAATGTCCTTTTCCCTTTGAAGGAGCATGAAGCTGAACTGATTGCTGTTAAGTTGGAATCAATGCATAGCTGTAAATAGCACAAGAGGAGATTGTGCACCTTCCCCATATGGAACCACCAGCGGATTCAGTTGGCCAGAGGTGCTGTCTCGGGCTAGCAGTACAACTCCCTATGGAGCCCACCCCTCACAGAAAGAGTCACTGAGAAAGTGGTGTGCCTTGATTCCAGTGAGGACGCCATTGCCCCGTCATTTTTAACTCTTAGAGTAAGGAGGCCTGGCGGTTAAAAACATAGTTAAAATGTCTGGATGCTAACAGAAAAGTCAGCAGTTCCCTCACCAGCTGCTCTGAGGGAGAAAGCTGTGGTTTCTGTAAAATGTAAAGCCTTGGACACCCCATGGGACAGCTGGCCTCTGTGTAGAGGAGTAGTAGGGTCACTCCGAGTGAGTGGGAATCAATTCGACAGCAGTGGATTTGGTCCTGGGGTCTTCTTCTTCTTAGCATCTGTATCAACATTGTTTTGAATCACATCAGTGGCAATATTTCAGAAATCACCTTTTCTGAAGTGGCCAGATTTTATTCAGGGTCATATACAGTGTTGAAGACTTCAGTCAAACAAGACACCACCACGGGCGCCCATGATTTTCTTTCATAATATTTAACAGAGCTAAAAAAAAATTAAAAATTAAAAAAATTCCTCTAGACAGCAAGCAGGGGCTAGGTCTTTCTGCTCATTTTTATGCTCAGAACTTACATGAATTCTTAGAAAATTGTAGACACTTAGTAAATATTTGTTGAGTGACTAAGTAGGAAGATTTCCAAGAATATCTGGAGCAGACACAGCATTGTGGGAATATGCAAATGACCTCTCAAGGTGACAACCGCTGAGGCCCAGGCTGGCTTAGCACAGGCATCCTGGCACACTTCAGTCGCTCTCCTCATCTCTTAGCCTCACATGCACATATTCTGCGCACAAGTTGCAAACCAGGGAGTTAGCAACGAGCAACAATTGAGTCAGGAATGTAAACCCAGGGTCATGTCCATGTGGAAGCCATGTGTGCAGATATGGTTGCCGAGGGAAGTGCTCCAAGGCCTGACGGTCAGCACCACGTGTCCAGGTCTCTCCATTATAGATCATTAGTGCCAGCAATAATAACAAAATGCAAAGACGTCTCAAGTGCAGCTCAGTGCTTTAGATAGATTTGTTTTTCTCTTCATGTGGTGGAATCACATCTGGACATTCGTTAGATAGATTTCATCTAAAAATAGCTCTTATCCAATTTACTGTCACATAGAACCTTTTTTTTTTTGGAGGCAGATTCCACTTATAATTCTCTATAGTTTTTCCAAGGCTCTCTGCCATTTAATATAACAAAAGAATCAGGTTGTGAGTGAGTGCGTGTGTGTGTTGGAGAACAATGAAATAATTATTTTTGCAGGCTGAATAAGGAAGCCAACTGCTTTTTCCTTTCCTTCTCTTAATTTATTAAGTCGCTGTTGCTCTTCCTGGTTATGCTGTTAAATTCTAAAACTCAGCAGCACTTGGAACTCCATCAGACTCTCCTCAGCTATTCTTCCAGGGTCACAGTGTGTGAACCTGAGAGGTTTTATCTGGCTTCTGGATGGGTTTCTTTATAGTATCATTGGGATGGATTGATTCAGTGACTGGGGTAATCAGGATGGGTGTGTCGGAGACAGTGAGATAGGCACAGGACAGAGCAGAGTTTAGGGTTATTGTATATAGGATCGCTATGAGTTGCAAACGACTCGACGGCACATAACAACAACAACAACAAACAAATAATTGGTTGTGTCTCTTCATCTAGTTATGATTTTGAAGTTAAATAGAGAGAAATGAAAAAGACGTCTAGAGTAACAACAGATCAAGGAGGCAGAAGAAGGAGTTGTAGATGGACTTATCAGGCTAATGGAATGCTTTCGGGTAGTTTGCACACATTTCAAGGTAGAAATTGGGATTAAACCTGATTTTAAAGCCATTAACACACCACTTGTCTTACCTACCTTCTCCTAACACACCACTTCTCCCCTGACATTAATTGAAGTCAGTCAGAGCTGGCTCTGGAAGTTAGGAACCCTTTGATGGTCAATTCCTATGTCATATTGGTCAAGGACACTGGCAGTTTTGGAGATATTTATTCTCACAGAGAGGATCTTAACACTTCTTGCCTCACGGCACCAGCCCCTAACCAGAACCCTGTCTTTTGAGTTCTGGCCTTTGCTCTGTTATTTTTAAGGCACCTGGGGCCCAGTCTCACCAATGGGATCCTTGTTATCACCATGAAGTGAGGTGGGTTTCCTTTTTCCTTTTCTGAAAAGCAGGGGTCTAGGATCTAACTTGCCCGTACAGTCCTATGCATGTCATAGTGACTCCCTGGAGCCTCAGGACGTAGAGTTCCCTTCCCTGTTCTAGGGAGGGTTTGTCCAACTCCATATACTTTCTCACCCTTCTCATCGCTTGTTGTTGGATGCTCTCGAGTCAGTTCCAACATGTAGTGACCCAAAAGCCCACCAGGATGGAAGACTTCCCAGTCCTGCACCCTCCCACCATCAAAGCTCGGTTTGAGCACACTGTCGAAGTGACTGTGTCAATCCAACCCCTTGAGTGTCTTTCCCCTCCTTCTCCACAACCGGTCCCTCCTTAACATGTCCCACATACATAAGATAACGTTTTATTTCACTACTAAGAAACATTCTAGCTGTATTTCTTCCAAGCAGAGTTGTTCATTCTTCTCAAAATCCATGGCGTATTCAGTATTCTTAGACAATATCATAATTCAAAGGCTTCAATTCTTCCTTAGGTTTCCTTATTGATGGCCCAGGTTTTACATGCACCTGAGGTGAACGAACACACCATGGCTTGGGTCGGGCGCATCTTAGAATCTAAAATGACAGCCTTGCTTTATAGCAATTTAACACGTTGCCACACACTTTTAAATTGACGACCATGCTTAGAAACGCTTTTTTTTTTTCAATGTATTACCGTCATTTGTGGCAACATGAAGAGATCTTTATACACCTTTGACTCCTCATAAACCCCGAGGAAACCACCCCTATAAAGTCAATTAGATTCTTGTAGAGTTGTGTAAAATGTCAGGGCATTAATAATTAAGGCTAATAGCCTGACTCAACAGCAGGCACTTAACAACAACAACAGCAACATGGCCTGGGCAGCTGGAAGCGAGCAGCGCTGATGTGCATGTTAAGGGGATCCAGAACCTCATCATCAACAGTTGTAACGTGCCGTTAAGTTGCCCCCCCAACTCATGGCCATTCCAGGCCCCACAGAACAAAGCGCTGTCCCAGCCTGTGACATCCCAGGACCTGTTGTTATCCATATAAGGCTTTTATTGGCTGACTTTTAGAACACCAGGTCTTTCTAATCCATCTCAATGTGGAAACCCCACTGAAACCTATTCAGCATCATGTTGTTGTAGTTGTGCACTGTCGAGCACAAACTTCCACTGACAGATGGGTGTGTGGAGTCTGTACAAGAGGTGTATTGGCTGGCTATGAGACTTGGGTCTCCCACATGGAAAATGAAATTCCCACAACCAGTTCACTACTGCTCCTTCGAAAGCATCAGCACCATGCTTTAAATAAATACACAAATATTTCATCTGCCGTCTGAACGCTCTGAAACGCATTCACTCAGAAAAGTCTTTTCCAAACTGTTATTTCAAGGGCTTCCTAATTCCTAAAGTAATCTAACCTCCAGGGAGGTCAATCCCAAGATTAAACCTGTTGAATCATATTCAGTTTGCCAAGTCATTTTCTAGGCTTTTCTCCTGAGACACGTTGGCATAAATGAAACAACAGAATTAATGTTTTAAGACGAGACTCTCACTTGACACCAGCTATTTGCAACCTTCATTTCTCAACTCTAAAAAGTTAACAGATACGTATCACAGGTGGAATGAAATTAATTTTCACCACCCACAATAGTTCATTAGCAAAATAAGAAAGTATTTAATGGATTTGTGCCTGGTGTGCCTAAAATTATTTCACCATAACAAAAGGTCTTGAAAGACTAAGAAAAAGTATGATGACAATTAAATTGCCTATCTGAATGGTATTACTGTATAGAAGAAAACAGTCTTAAAATAGCTCCTTGTAGAGCTGAAAAGAGACGGAGAAATCCATAAATGAAGCACAAAGGTGTTGCAAATGGAATGAAAAACTTTTTAGACAAACCAACATGGTATGTACAGACTTGCAGATTTTCAGGATGTTTTATGCTTCCATTTCAGTTGTGTGTCTAGGTGCTTTAGTTAAACTCTGAAGCATTTTATGTGTCTAGGTGCTTTAAACTCTGAAGCATTTTATCTTTCTCTGCTTTACAAGGTAAACTTTCATTCTTTCCAAACATACAGCAAAGATTCGTGTATCCTTTGTGTTCTGACTGTGTTGCTGCTGTGTATCACTGCGTTAATTTCAAACATAACAACACTTTAGGGAAAAGCAGAACTGCCCCACGGAGGCACGGATCTTGAAGGAAACATACTGCTTCATCCTTCTCCTGCAAGGAAAGACCACTAGGTTGCAACAGCCAACCTTTGGATTAGCAGCCCAGTGCTTTACCACTGTGCCACTAGAGCTCCTTATTCTGGAGCATGCTGATTAAGCAGTTGGTTTTCTCTGTGAAAAGAGACCAACAGAGCACAATTATCGCCAGGGAGAATGTTTCATAAACAAGCATATTTTATAAACAAGCATTTCCCCCCATCCTTTAACAGCATTCCTTTTTAAGTTCAAGTCCATCCAGAGGTGCATTGGAAGAAATGCCTGGCAGTCTCCTGAAAAATCAACCATTAAAAGCCCTCTGTGGCACGTGTCCGTATGTCTGACACATATGGGTCTTCACAAGTTGGAATCAACTCCATGGCAGCTGTTGCTATTAGGTGCCTTCCAGTCAACTTCAACCCAGCAACGTATGAACAACAGCTCCAAACTTTGTGCCACCCTCATGAGCTCTTCCATGCTCAAGCCCATTGCTGCATCCTCTGTGTCAATCCATCTTGTTGACAGTCTTCCTCTCCTTTGCTGGTGTTCTATTTTCCTAAGTAATGAATCCTCAACAGCACGTAACAACACAGAGAGAGACCAGTTGGCCTAGTGGTCCAAAAGCAATGCTACCAAGCCAAAGATGGGTGACTCTAATCTGCGGCCCCAAAGCCCGTTTTTCATTGGTTTTGTTCAAACAGTCTTCTAGGTCGTATAGCCCTTGTGTGTCCACTTGCAATACAGAAGTAACTTGTGGTCGCTGTGAAGCTGAACACTGTGACATTGATGTGTCAAATGTGATAATGGTTACCCACGGTGGACAGTGTTTGGTGGTGCTCCCCGGCTGAAACAACCTTGGAAGCAGGAATGGCATCCATTTCTATAAATAGCTTGCCTCTGGAAACCCTATGAACCTGGAGAAAGGATGAAAGTCACGCTCGCAAGTGTAGAGGATTTTCGTTCATAGGGTCGCTATGAGTCACCTACGACTCGACAGCACTTAACAACAACAATAACAATGAATCCTAGTATTGGCAACTAGCCTATATAACATCAGAGATACAAAGGAGGAGGCACACCACTCCCTTTTACAGATGAAGAGAAAGAAGTGTATAGAAAGGCAAGGAGAGGGACAAAATGCAACAGCAAACGAATAATAATAATAAAAGAAGTATAAAGAGGGTAAGTTAGTGGCAAAGAAGAGGAGAATCTCTTCTGGTGTTAGCGCCTTCACTCACTACAGCCACTGAATGCCGATTATTGTTTATTTACTTGATAAAAGATTGGCTAGTGTTTTAGCATGAGTTCATTTTTTTATTAAAGTTTTTTTTTAATTTTATTATTTTTGTGTGCGTGTACCGTCAAATCAGATCTGACTGGTACAGGAGGAGATTGCCCCTCCTTCCCCAGCAGAGCATCTGGTGGATTCGAACCGTGCATCTCTGGGATTGTAGTTGCAGCTTCTTGCCACTAGGCCACCAGAGCTCCCTTAGCATGAGTTCATTTTTATAAGAGTCTTTATGAATACACACATTAGAAAGCAATAAAAATCCTTAAAAATGCCCTCTACTGATTCACATTTGAAATAAGGGCAAACAGAAAAGGAGAGAAAGAAAAAAGGAAAGGAAGAAATTGTCTTTCTATAACTGGAACAAGCTGTTTGGCTTCTGAGGGGGGCAACGCTGATGCCCATCAGAGCCCATTTTCACGACTTGGAGTATGCTTACTCAGCAATCACCTGGATCCACAGGGGGGGAATGGGAGGACTGTAACAATGGAGAAACAGGCTGAGCTGAGACGTGCTCCTTCAGTGCTGCCCACCCAGTGTGCACATATGTGTGGATGAGCAGGTTGTCGGCTGAGTGAGGAGACCAGCAGGCCTGGACTTCAGGGAGAAGTGTGAACTCTAGAGCTTGCAGCTGATGCCCATTTGAACCTAGCCACAGATGGTTGGGGATGGGCTGACCAAAACCCAATCAGATGAAAAGAAGCATGATCCACACTGTTAGTTAGGGTCGATTGCTGCAACCTGATGGCTTGCTCGGGACTAGACTTTGCTTGTGGATCCTGATGCTCAGTTCCCAAGTTGAACAGTGGATCCAGAGCAAAAGAGCCATGCTTGTTCCCTCGGAGTACTGGTTTGATAGGGATGGGCAAGTTGGAAATTGACTATCCAAAAGGGGGATGTCCGGGCACAAGGCATGAAATAGCTGGCTTACATGCTTTCACGAAAGTAGTTGGTGGGGTGATTGTGAGGTGGAAAAAAAGCTCCACAATATAAAATGAACTAAATATAATGTAAATGAAAGACAGTGTGGAATACAATGTACATGCATGTAACACAATGCAAATGCATGTTAACAATGTTCATTAAAAATTACTTTTAAGAAATGTCCCCCACTGCTCTCTCTCCATTCAGAGCAAAGAAGAAGGAAGCCAATCAAGGACCCCAGGAAGTAACTAGCGCAAAGGATCCAAGGATGTGCCCCGGGAAAGGATCCCAGGAAGTAACTAGCGCAAAGGATCCAAGGATGTGCCCCGGGAGCCACAGCCTCCACCAGCCTGAGACCAGAAGAACCTCGCGGCTTAGGCTCATGATAGATGGCCTGGACTGAGTAGGAGAAAAGTGTAGAGCAAAATTCCAAAAAAAAAGAAAAAAGATTAGATTTCCTGATATGCCAAGGAGTCCTGAGATTATGGCCCTTTGACATTCTCTAACCCTGGAACTGAACCCACATCCAGAGACCATCTTTAAGTCAAACAATAGGTCTATAAAGTGAGCAATTAAAGAAAACCCTGCTGAGAACAGCCAATTGTATGAGACTCAGAGGGCAGCATCTGCCCAAAAACCAAGTTCCAAAGGCAGGAAAGAAGGAATGAGGATGGGGAGCCCAGGGAACAGAAACAGGGCTGTCACACTGAAGGGATTGCAACTAATCTCAGAAAACAAACTGTGCATGAATTTGCTTTGTAAACTTTTACCTAAGCCACAATAAAATATTTCTTTCCACTTTAAAATTTAAATCCTACTTCCTTTGGCCACAACCCCCAGCATGCAAGGTGAAACCAGGGGGTGAGTCCAGCTGGTGACCTTCCTTAGAAAGGGGAGGCTCTGCACCCACTGTGTCCCCAGGAGGCTTGTTTGTCTCCACTCCATCTCCTCTCTCTCTGCTCCTCTCAGCTCTGGGAGCAAAAGGCAAGGAATTCAACCCAAATCTCTTTTTCATTGTCCAGTTGTATTGTGCCAAAAACAACTGCTTTACTTTTCCAGCTTTCCAGCTGCTTGAATTTTCAGTCTGAACTTAAAAAAAAAATTAACAAGAAAGAATTATTCTCTGGAGGTCAAATGAGGGTGAGTGTGAAACGCAGGATCAGTATATGTCCTGCCATTTCCTTCTCATAATTTGGTGCTGAACTTTGGGCTGGAGACCTGGTGGCTAGGGAAGGGGATACAAACAAACAAAAAAACAAACATGAGGCTTCCCATTTGAAAACGTACATAGTTTTGGAAAATAAGGCAAACACGTAAGGTGAGGAGGGTCAGTGGTGTAAGACCTAGTGGCTACTCTTTAGCAAAGACAGGCCAACTACCAATTACAAATAATTATATGACCAGTCTTGGGAAATTTTGTAGCCTAGCATTGTACCTTTTCTTTCTGTCTGTCTATAATAGTTCCTCCCTTCTTCCTTCCCTAGATCACACACCTGGATTAAGCCTGTTATTGCTGTTGTTATTAGGCATCGTTGAGTTGATTTTGATTCATAGCAACTCCGTGTAACAGACTACAACTACCCCCTGGGTTTTCTGGGCTGCAGACTTTAAAGGTCATCAGAGCTTTTCGCACATAAAGCCATTGGGTGGGTTCAAACCATCAACCTTTTGCGTAGTAGCTGATCACTTGACATTTGTGCCACTTGGGTGATTTTGATTAAGAAGCATTAACAAGGCTTTCAGTAGAGAGGACAGATGAGGCACTTGCTCTGGGAGAAAAATTGAAAGCTATTCCCCCCAAAATTCAACAATCAAGATTAAAATTTCAATGCAGTGTGTGTGCGCGCACACGCGGGTTGGGGCAGGTTGTTAAAAAAAAATCAAAATGAGTAAAAAAAAAAATCCTTGGGAAAAATTTCCCCCTTTACCACCATTTAAATTTTCCATTATGGCTCAGCATATTAGCCTGACACTGAGAGTGAGTATGGGTGTGCGCATGTGTGTTAAGAGAGAAGAAGTGAAACCACAAAGCTGTAAGAAAGCTGAGTCCTAAAAACTTAGTCCCAGTCCCAGTCCAGTGTTGCTGTTATGTGCCATCAAGTTGACTAGGACTCATAGCGACCTTATGCACAATAGCTCTGAACCCTGCTCTATTCTGGGCTAATCTCACTATCTTTGACACACTTACCCTCATCACTCCAGTTACTGTGTCAGTCCTTCTTATCTGGGGTCTTCCTCTCCTGTGCTGTCCCTCAACCCTTCCAAGCATGATATCCTTCTCCAAAGACAGGTCCCTCCTGGCCCAAAGCATGTGAGACAGAGTCTCAAAACCCTTGCCTTTAAGATGCAGATTGGTTTTACTCTTTCCAGGAGAGACTTGTTAGTTCTTTTGGCAGTCCATGGTACTTCAAAACTCTTTTTCCAGCACCACAACTCAAAGGCATCAACTCTTCTTTTGTCATCCTTGGTCACTGTTCAGCTCTCTGATTCATGATAAGTAATTGCAAAGACCATGGCCTGGATCAGGCACACTTTAATCTCTAGAATGACATCTTTGTTCTTCAGCAGTGAGAGGTGCCTGACAGCAAATTTCCCTAATGCAATTCATCTTTTGATTTCCTGAGTGCTGGTGACAGGATATTGATTGTAGAACTGAGCAAGCTGAAACTGTTAACAATCTCAATCTCTTCTCCATCTATCACAATGCTGCCAAATGGCCCAGTGGTGAGAATCTTTGTTTTCTTGATGTTGAGCTTCCATCCATATTACAAACTATAGTCCTTGACTGTCTGCAATAGATGCTTCAGGCTCTCCTCCGTTTCAGCAAGAAAGACCGTCATTTCCAAAATACAGGTTGTTGATGAGTCTTCCTCCAATTCTGATGTCATATGCCTCCACATAAAGTCCATCCTCTTGAATGATCTGTTCTGCATGCAAATTGTAAAGGTATGGAGACAGTATGTATCCCTGACACACTCCTTTCTTGATTTTGAACCATGTAGTATTTCCTTGCTCTATTCTGATGACTACCTCCTGGTCCAAGGATAGGTTTCACATGAGCACAATCAAGTGTTCTGGGATTCCCATTCTTCTCAAAGTTAGCCACAATTTATCCAATGTTACAGATTAGAAAACTTAGAAATCAAGTGTTCTGCCTGCTGTTAGAGATCTTCCAGAAACTGAAGCTCAGGCTCTTGACCACTGTCCTGTGATGCTTAGAGTTTAGACTTCCAATCAGAGAGAAGTGCATGGTCCCCGAAGGAGGCAAGCTCAATGAACTAGTCAAAATCAGGACACTTTACCAGGCTATGCTACACAGAGATGGAGCTTTGAAGACAGTTCAAGGTCCTAGAGAACATGCATAGATGGAAGGATCCCAGAAAAATGACCTGGAGACCTGGCCATTGTTTCTTTTGGATGTCTTTGCTTCCAATGACTTTGAACAGTGGAGTAAACTTTCTCTAGCAAGCGCTGGTATCCTTTTACTTTCTCTTCGGCTCTGCCCACTAGTGATTTTTCCTGGCTTGGCTTTTCCTCACATTCAAATAGTGTAGTGTTCTGAGCTGAGATTTGAGTTTAGGCTTTGCTTCTGGTCCAAGCAGAGGTGACCCAGGCTAATTTGCTGTAGTTTGTGAATGGAGTTTAGTTTCAAAGCTCGAGCTGGAATGAGGGTCATTTTGACTCACTTTGTCCTCAGTGCTATCAGACCCCCATGACCTAGAGGGAGGAGTATATAACAGAGGAAGGTTTGAGTGTTCTGGTCTTTAATTCTGTACCAGCCAGATATTTCTCAATCCATAATCATTTCTAAACATCCCATTTTCATTAGACTTAGGAGCATAGTCCAGGTGCATGGCGATGATGAAAACCCCTGTTTCTCTTTGTGTGTTTTTTTGATCCAAGCAAGCCTAGAAGACTGATGACTATCCTAAATACACATGGGCATTCTGGACACAGCTGGAGTTTTGAATAAGGCAAAGGACAGCTACAGCAGGGGCTGTTCTAGATCCAGCTTTTCCCTCTCTCCTCCCCTAATCCCCACCATGGATTTTTTAAAAAAAACTGTTTTGTAGCCCCAGGGATTAGTTCTCCTTAGAGTTATCCACTCATCCTAGTTTGCTTGAACATTCTCTATTACCTGGTTTAGTGGAGAATGGGTCACCTTGACTCCAGCTAGTAGTCAGGGCTAAGATCACAACATCATCTCTATAGTCACTGTGGAGGTAAGTGCTTGATCTTTTCTCAAGAGGGGAGTGGAACCCCCATTGTGTAAAGTAAAGGGTGGGTGAACTTGCTTTTCAAGTTTTAGGTTAGAAGCTCTAGAAAAACCTGTCCTTTAAGCTGTTGATAAGACTCAAATGCTTTTGGTCAAGGGTACTCCATGCTGAAGGCTGCAGGGCCAATGCAAATAGCTTATTATTTCTCCTATGGCACTTGGGCTGCCAGCCAGAGGTGCCCAGTGAGAGCCCTTGGGTAACAGGCTAGCACTGATTTTGACAACAGTAATGATATCTCTCTCATTCCCTATCTTCTGAATCTGCCTTGAATTTCTGGCAGTTTCTCATCCACAGATTATTACAACCATTTAAATTATCAATCAAAAAAATTATCAATCACCAAAATTGGACTTGCATGTGGATAATAATAATATTGTTTGATAATTTCTGATTCTGTTTGCTTACCCTTCTTTGGAATGGGCAAAACCAGAGATGTCTATTTTCCAGGTGGCTGTCTTTCAAATTTCTTGACAAAGACAAGTGATTGTCTTCTAGCGCTGAATTGTTTGTTGAAATACTTCAATTGATAATTCAGCTATTCTTGGAATCTTGCTTATCAATAATTCCTTAAGAAATTCCTTTAAATCCTTCCACCAGTCTATCAGTTCTTGATCATGTTACCTTTTGAAAGAGGTGAACACTTACCTGGCATTGTTGTTGTTGTTGTTATGTGCTGTCTAGTCATTTGCGACTCATAGTGACCCTATGTACAACAGCCTTAAACCCTGCTCTATCCTGTGCCAATCTCATTGCCTCCAACACACCCATCCCGATTACCCCAGTCACCGAATCAATCCACCTCATAGAGGGTCTTCCCCTCCTGCACTGTCCCTCTACTCTACCCAGCATGATGTCCCTCCCTAAAGACCTGTCTCTCCTTAGAACATGTTCAAAGTATGTCAGACGAAGCCCCAGAATCCTTGCCTCCATTAGGACTATATATATTTCTTCTATTTTATTTCCATGCTTCTTTCCATTATTTAATACTTTTGCCATTGAATCCTTGAGTATTGTAATCTAAAGATTTATTCTCCCTCCCTTCCATTTCAGCTTGAGAAAAGCTCAGTGTGTTCTTTCCTTTTGGTTTTTAACTCCTGGTCTTGAGTGGTTCATTATAATACTTTCTCTTCTTGAGTTAGTTACTCTTTGAAATCTTCTGCTCAGCTCTTTTACTTCATCATTTCTTCCTTTCATTTATCAACTATCTATGTTCAAGACCGTCTGACATAATTTTGGTCTTTTCTCTCCCACCTTTTAAAATTACCTTTCACTTTCTTTGTGTATTATGTCTTCATTGTCACCTAACAACCCATTTCTTCCATCACGAATGTCAAATTTATTCTTGAGATGATCTGTAAATTCAGGTGGACTATAGTGAAGGTTGTACTTTGGCTCTCAAGAATTCCTTAAATGTTTTCAGTTTCAACTTGAACATACATATGAAAATTGATTGTGTGTTCCACAGTCGGCACTTGACTTAGTTCCGAGTGATGATACTGAGCTTCTCCATCATCTCCTTCCACAGATGTAGTCGATTTGATTCCTGTGTATTTATCTGGTGAGGACGATAGGTGTAACTGTCATTTGTTGGGGCATTCAATCTTCCTTATTCTTGGTCCAGTGTTCAAAGGCCATTGAAAAGATACCATGACTTAAGTTAGACACATCTTGGTCTTCAAAGCAGCATCTTCATTTTTAGCACTTTAAAGAGATCCTTTGCAGCAGATTTGCGTAATGTAATACACAATCTGATTTCTTCACTGCTGCTTCTTGAAGGCTTTAGGCTTTGATCTTCATTAGTAAGTGATTCAAGTCTACTTTGCTTTCAGCAAGTAGGGTTGTATCATTTGCATATCATAGATTGTTAATGAGCCTTCCTCCAATTCTGATGCTACCTGCTTTGCTCCATCCACATCATTAAGGTCAGCTCTTCCCAGTCATACTTTTAGTACCTTCTCACCTGAGGAAGGTGCTCTGATGATGAAGCGCACTTCATATCACGCTGTTAACAAAAAGTCAGAAGTTTGAATCCACCAGTTTGTCCTCAGGAGAAAGATAAGCAATCTCCTTCCCTAAAGATTTACAGCCTCAGAAACCTGGTGGAGGGTCTTTATGAATTACACTTGGACAGTGGGCTCTGATTTAAGGGGCTCATCCTACAGCAGTATAATAAAGAAATATTCTGCTGCTACACATAAGGTTTTCAGTGGCCAGTTTTTCCCCTCCCCTGAAATAACTCTCCATGTCCTTTTCCCTAGTCTGTGTTAATCTAAAAGCTGAGCTGAAACTTGTCTGCTACCAGACAAGTGATTCTACTGGTATTTGAAGCACCAGGGGCACACCAAGGGACATAGCTGTTAGCATCACAGGAACACACAGTAAACCATCAGTACCACAGATGAGAGAGAGAGAGAGAGAGAGAGAGAGAACTTAAAATTTGATAACATAAACAAAAGCTGAAGATTATCTAAAGAAATAATCTGTAAGGGAAAGATCTAGTGAGACTCTAGATACGATTGTTGGAAGGATCTATTCCATTTATATAGAATTTGTCATGTTATATTGGTTTGTGTGTTGCTACGATGCTGGAAGTTACACCACCAGTATTTCAAATCTCAGCAGGGTCACCCAAGGGGGACAGATATCAGACTAAGGCAGAGTAGTGTAAAGGACTTGTTATCTACTTACAAAACTTGTTGTTTGCTGTTGAGTGGAGCAAGACTCATAGCAACTCTATAAACCAAAGACCTAATGCTCTTCCATAACTATCATGGTTTCTCCAAGTTCAGAGAGTTTCCAGAGGCATGTGGTTTAGGAAGTAGATGCTACTCCTGCTTCCAAACATGTTTTACAACTGGGAGCTCCACCAAACACTGTCCACATTGGGAAATCATTATGGTATTTGGTACCCCAATGGCACAAAGTTCAGCATCACAGCAAAACCAGGTTACTTCATACACACATTGACAAAGAATGATGTACAAAGTGGAAGAATACTCCTCCAGATATAACAACACTAGCTCATTTAGCAGTGGTTAAGCATTGTCAAATCTAATTAAGACGCATAACAACCCTTTCACACCTGAACTCTGCTCAAGACGAACATAATTCCTTTACATTTATAGAGTTTATAGTGTTTCCAGAGGCATCTAGCTTAGGAAGTGGATGCCAATCCTGCTCCCCAACCTGAATCAATCTGGAAGTTCCTCCAAACATTGTACATGATGGGTAACCATTATGGTATTTGACACGACTATGGCACCATGTTCAGCATCACAACTCCAAGTTATTCAGTACAGGAAATAGACAATTGTTTTATCACCGAAAGAATATTTATTCTAAAATTAATAAAACAGGACTCCACCCTTGATCAAAAGTTCAACTGAAACCTGCTTTTGGGGGGAAAAACAACAGTAACACACATCAAACGTGACCTCAAAAACCTCCCTTATGTGACCGTCATCAAGATGTGGCTGCCATCAGACACTAGGAGCCAACTTAGCAGGTGAAAACTCTATAACTCACAACCAAAAAATTATCTGAAATAGTTCTGTTTATTAATTAGAAGGTACTCAAATATGGCTGCAACAAAGGATTGGAGCCAACCAATGATAGTGAAGATGGCGAAGGACCAGGTAGCATTTTGTTGTACCTGGGGCACTAGCACTGGGAATCAACTCGATAGTCATTAAACAAACAACCTCAGAAAAGAGGATCAGTTAAAGGGTCCCATCAGTGAGCTGGGAGAGGATTTAGAAACAGCCTGTACTGACACCAATACATCTTTCTTATGGATGTTCTCTTCCCACCAGAACCTCCATATTCAAATTATAAGCTCCATACAGATAGGGCTATATTTCCTTCAACTCAATACCCATAGACATGCTTTGCGTTGTGTTTTTAAGATTCAGGTATTCAGGAAACATTTCTGATTTTTTATTTTTAAATGAAGTGGAATTTGTTGTTGTTATGTGTCGTCGAGTTGCTTGTGACTCAGAGTGACCCTACGTACAATAGCCCTAAACCCTGCTCTATCCTGTGCCAACGTTATTGTCTCTGACACACCTAACCCCATTGTCCCAATCGCTGAATCAATCCAAAGGTCTTCATCTCCTGTGCTGTCTCTCTACCCTCTCAAACATGATATCCCTCTCCAAGGTCCAGTCCCTCCTTGTAACATGTCCAAAGTATGTCAGACAAAGCTTCACAATCTTTGTCTCCAAGAAGCAGCCTGGTTTTACCTTCTCCAGGATGAACCTGTTTGTTCTCCTATCAGTCCATGGTATATTCAACACTTTTCTCCAGCACCATAGCTCAAAGGCATTTATGTACTAATTTATTAAAATTTAGACATATATTTGGGGACTGAGAAAGACCATCTTACATGTGAACCAAATTGACGTCCACATCACCTGCAGCAGCAAATACTAAATTGCCCCAAATACAATTATTGATTATTTCTATTATACATGTAACTTAAGTTATTAAAGCTTTAAAAAGTATAATGTATGCAAAGTACACGGATGTCATCAAGATTACATCTCAATGAAGACAATTTTATGAGTTTAAACTCAACTTAGTTTATTGTCATTGAGTTAGAATCAACTTGTTGCTGATTCCCCATTGTTTTATTTTTTCTTCTTAAGCTTTATTTTTTTAAAAAAATAGTTTTAATGAGCATTTACAGAGATTTTGGATTTCCATTCATTCATTGCTGCACTTCTCTCCCCG